>NC_143075.1:6849166-7155833 GCF_052426305.1 Pelodiscus sinensis | reverse complement strand
CATTGGCTCCTGCCAGCACCTCTGCATTGCTGCCTCTGGGGGTGGCAGTAGGCGTGGCAGGCGGCTCCCCACAAGCACCAGCTCCTGCCTCCTGCCTCCTCCCTCGTATCAGAGCAAGGAAGAGTGAGGGAGAGATGCATGTAGTCATTGTGACTGACAAGCCCAGGCTTATCGGTTAATAGTGTAAATGATTACACACTCACATCCATGCTTCACAGCCCCCTTTCCTCAAGCTGTTCCCTTTCTTGGCCACAGATCCTTGGCCCCGCATGCTGCTGCAGTGAAGAGAAAGCCAGTTAAATTGTATGAGGGATGATTTCTGCCTGGGCCCCCTTGGGCAAGTGGTCATTGGAGTGCACAGAAGGTAGATCACATGGCTCCCTGTGTTGTTTGTGCCTGGGGGTAAAAGAGTGGGAGGGTTGCAATCTGGCTGCATTGCCCCAGAGGGTGGTACATTGATATATTGAGGGCCAGTGGCCTGACATGTTTCAACAAACCCAAGCCGAATAGAGCCCCCAGAGTCATAAAGACACAGTCAGAGCTACTCTCTGGCGTGCCACGGTAGTGCCAAGCCACTGTGGGTTCCTTTCATGGTTGTAGAGAGCAAAAAGCAAGGAATTTCCAGTTGTGTGTTTGAAACATATGGCGTAAGTTGTGTGTGTGCGGGTGCAGAATTTTCTTGCATGTTAAATGGAACCATCATATCCTGGGCAAGTCTCCAGGGTTTCCTTCAGCATCTCAACGTTCGGGCTGCCCTGTCCTAAAGATGGGGAGAGCAGATACCGCACGCCAGTCCTGCTGTGCCCAACGGATGGATGGCGCCTCTCCCCATTGGGATTGGTAGGCACCTTCAGAAAAGAGATAGCTTTGTGTTGGAGGGGAAAGCACAGCAGCTGGCCGAGCTGGGGACAGAGGTGTCGATTAAATTCTTCATAAACATTCCTTATTGGGCACTGGGGACTTTGCTTTGATTTGCTTCTCTGTTAATCAGAATATATTTACATCCAAGGAAGATGGCTTCCCACAGGTCCCCAAGGGTACCTCTATAGTGTAATAAAAAACCTGCCGCGCCAAGTCTCAGAATCTGTGTCAGTTGACTTGGGCGGACTCTGAGACCCATCCCTCGATGAGATTTCAGAACCTGGGCTCCAGCCTGGACTCAAACGTCTATTCTGCCATCTTTAACTCCCCCCCCCTCCCCAGCTTGAATCAGTCTGCCCAGGCCAGCCCCAGTCATGCTGTGGGTATTTTCTTGCAGTGTAGATGTACCCTGAGACTGGCATGTAGAACACCAGCCTATTCTTTTGGTGTGAATTGGTGTTTGTTCAGAGCAGAGCTGTCACAAAGGAATTTGCGTGCCTTAAGCCAGGTCTGCACTAGAAACTTTTGCAGTTTTGATTGGGGGTGTGATGTTTTGGCATCATTTCTATACAGACAAAAGTCTTTGTGTAGACCTAGTTATATTACAGATTGGACCTCTCTGGTCCGGCACCCTCAGGACATGAGTGGTCCCAGATGAGGGATTTTGCTGGACCAGGAGAGGTCATTTCTGGCCCCCTTACTGCCAGCATGCCACCCCACTGGGCTTCCTCGCTCTCCCCCTGCACCCCGCAGGTGAGCAAGACTTGCTGATTCTGGAACATCTGTGGTCTGGCATGTCCAGGTTGCCAGACCAGAGAGTTCTGGTTTATAGAGGTACAAAAAAGTGCTTTTCCTGGTATAGTATATTTTGCCTAGGGAACCAGTGTAGCTGTATTTGGCAAACCTTATATCATATAGACCTGGCTTGGAGCATGTTGTGGGGGATATAAGGGTCTAAATAAACTTTCTATTTATTTTATACACAAATCCCTCTACCAGCTGGGAAGCAAATGGTGTATGTTTCACAGAGAAAGGTGAGCTGGTTATTTTTTTTATTTTTATTTAAAGCAGGAGGGTCACATTATTTAAAACCTTGCAACACATTTGTAGCTTGGCTAGTGCCCCGGAAAACCCGCTGAGCTGGTATGACTCGCACGTGGATACTTGATTCTCCTCCCCTCCCCTTTACATAAGTTTCTCTTCGGGCCAGAAGCTTGAGCAAAGATGGGAGGAAGATAAAAGCAAAGCATTTCTTTCTTTTAAGTGGCTGAATTTGTGGGATGGAAGGAGGGTGTGAAATGATCTTTTCCCCTAGCTAGGCGGGGTGGTGCAGAAGAGATGGGGCTGTCGCCTGTGTCCAGAATTTTGAGCGCTAACTTAAAGGATCAGATGTGCTTGGCAGGCTGTGGGTACCCTGGACGCTCGTCTGCTTCGGGCCAGCCTGTGTTTGTGGAGCTGGAGACTGACTCAAGCTCACTGTTATGTCGGTTTCTATGGAGAAAAATAACATGAGGGTTGCCAGACCTGGAAGAGTATGTTTAAAAAGAGTAGTGGGGGAGGGAGGGGAATTGAAGAAGAATATGATCCTTATGCACTCTGGAGGTGAAATGTGGCTTCTTTCTCTGGACTGTATGTCTCCCATGCCCTGCAAAGCCAGGTGGAAATTTGCATCTTGGAATTCTGGTGTGAGCTATGAAACCAGCCCAATGTTAATGGCATGTGAGGAGCAGAGATTGGGTAGGTGGGCTTCTCTAATTTGTTGTGACATTTTTTGTGGCTTGGTCTTACAGGAGAAGGTGTATGGGATGGCTTGGGGGTTTAAGGTGAACAATGAGAGTGTTTTGTTCACATAGTTCCAGGCTGGCTTTCATCTGTGATCTTACTTTGAAGAGTTAGGCTAAGGAAGTGCACTTTGCTCCAGCCTTCTGGGAGGAGTTCCAACTGTAACCCTGTCCAGTGCTGTTTCTGTTGGGCTCAGAACTTACATTTTCAGTTCACAGTGTTGCCTATGTTCCAGCAGCAGGCACCACAAGGTCTCCAATATAAATCCCTGTAGGTTTCTTGTTAATCCAGAAGAGTGAGTCTCTTCCCTCATTCCCCTTTCATTTAAACCAGGTGGATGGTCTTGACCGGAGGTCTTCGCACATGGGAGCGCCTGCTGCTCCACCAAACATGGAGATTTCTGCCTTCTGATGGAAGGAGATGAGGAACCAAAACCAAATTCCTTTTTCCTATATCCAGGTTAGGGTTTTGGCTTCTATTCCCTTGGAAGGCGTCCCCTTTTAGGCATGTTCGTTCAGAGTTCCTGTTGAAGAAAGAAGGGTTGGGTTTTTTTGTTTGTTTTTGTTTGAAAACCAATTTTCATCGCTCATCTTGGCTTGGAGAAAACATCCCTATCCTGACACGCTGAAAGATAGTACACAGCCCTGCTATCTCTGTGCTCTAAGAGCTCTCTTGAGTTTGTCCAGAGTTCTCTTCTCTTGCAGGACTGAGCTCTCAGTCTTATAGCTTTGGGCTATTTTGTGTCTGGAGTCCAGATCCCCACCCTCCTGTCACAGATGACTCAAACAGATCTGTTCCTAATGGAAAGCCAGGGTTTACTCTCTGAAGTTTCCTGGTCATTGCTGAGCTGTGCGATATTTCCTAACAAAGCTGGACCTAAACCTCAAACCAGATACAAGTCACCAGGTTTTGGGTTTCATTTTATACCCCAAACTTGAACTCGGCTCACCTAGTTTCACAGGCTTTTCTTCTGGAATATGCTGGGGGAACCTGGGAACAATTTATGACATTGGACTGAAAACAGACAAAATTTCTGTGGTTTCATCTGAGTTTTGGGTTTGTTTCCTTCTCATTGAGACTCGAAGAGTATGTTGACATACAAAGCAAACTAGAAACCCCAATGAATGGAAAGTGCTGTGTTTCATGTGACAACTACTCAACTGTTCCTCTTCATGAAGGATTTCCCTTCTTTTAAGACCTAAATTTATATCTCTGTGAAATGCTGAGTCACGACTCTCTCTGCGTAAAAGACCATGTCATGGCCTTGAAGAAAGAAAAAAAACTTCCCAAGTTGCTGCTTTTGGGACTCAGAAGGAAGAGCAATAGAGTTTCTGGATCAGCATCTTCCTGTAGAAACTAAGAGTACGTCTACACTGCAGTGCCATTTTGAGATACCAAAGATATCCCCCAAATAGCTACCCTGCATCCACAGAACGAAATAATTTTTGAAATAACGGACGCAATAATTTGCCATTCCTGTAAACCTTGTTGCACGAGGGATAAAGGATGGCTCGAAATAGCACTTCATTTCAAAATTTGGCATCGTGTAGACACGCCATATTTTGAAATAGCCTATTCCTAAATAAAATCGAAATAAGATACGCAATTTGTGCAGTGCAAATTGCGTATCTTATTTCGATTTTAGAGTGCAGTGTAGACATACCCTAAGAGAAGTTTGGCAGGCTAGAGGAGCAAATTTGAGGTGTCATATGCACAGAATCAACAATGGTCATTCACTGTGAGTAGTGTTTACTCATGTAAGTAGCCACCTGGGACTCCATGAGTAAGTAACAGTCAACCTTAGTAATGATTGCAAAACAAGTCACACACATATATACTTTACTGACAGAAGATTTACTTAGAACACATAAAAGAGAAACTTTGCAGAATATTGCATATTAAAGACAAGCTCTTGAAACAAATACGCTTCACATGCTCCAGGAACAACAGTGCCTCTTTTCTCAGGTTATAGGGTATTTTCTTTTCAAAAGACCATTGTGTTTCTTGTGGGTGTCTTGGTGGTTTTACCTGGGGGTAAGGAGTGCAACTGCTCAGCTTCTGCCTTGCAACCTTTGGGAAGTCAACTTTTCACCTTTTTTTCCAAGATGACGTGCCCTAGTTGTGGGGTTTTTTAAAATGTATTTGTATTGTGACTACAGATTGTATTTAGAATCTGACTCGTCCTGCTGAGAGTGGAGTTAGCAGGTTGTATACAGCGCCCCTTGACACAGTGTGGGACATCTGAACAGCATCTATTAATTATCTACAGTGTAGCTACAGGCCAAATCTCAGCATTGGGAGAAACCTGCGAAAGCAGGGGGAAAGTTCTAAAGCCTCCTGAAATGAATGGGAATCTTTCCGTTGACTTCATTGGGTTTTGGACCAGATCTTGAAAAATGTATCAGCAAATTTGACCATGTCTGTACATTTGTCTTTTAGATAATTAAAACACAACTACTGGTAAAGGCAGTTTCATGTACATTAATTACAATATGGTCTTTAGATCAGTGTTTCTCAAAGCGATCTGCAAAACCACTCTGAGAAACCTGCTAACTTGCCACTCTGGAGTGTTTATTTACCGGCTCCGCCACCACGGAGCCTCTCAGCTCCCATTGGCTCCGGTTTGCTGTTTGCAGCCAAGGGGAGCTGCGGGAAGCGGCGTGGGTTGGTCCTTAAGAAACAACAACAATGATAATTAATAAGTACTCTGCATAATATTTGAGAAAAAAAGACATGTTTCTGTAGGGCAAAAATCATGTTGGCTGCAAATTACTCACTTGGGAGAGGGGTGGGGGAGAGACCGTAGGGGTGGGGAGCTACAGGCCAACATGTCTGCTTGGAAGTTTTCCACCCTAAAAATCTCCTTGGTTCCTAAAACTCCCCTCAGTAAACATTGGCCTCAGCTGGCAACTAAAGCAGGACAAGAGTTTATTTTTATTTCTTGGAATTCAGTAGACCTGAAATCTCTGTTAAATGTTAACTTTCAAAAGACACACACATCAGCATTCTAAGCCACAGTTGGTATTAAATAAAGAGCAAGAGAGATCTGAGAGAAAGAGAGCAGAAATGGAGTTGGATTTTCAGACACAATCGGACTTTTTTGGATTTCTTACCCCCCCTCTCAATCTCTCCTCCCTTCCCTGCTCTAAACCAAAAGGATCCTCTTGTCATCATATACGCTCCTGGACTAGCAGAAAAGTGTGCAGATGTGCCTGTTGTACCCATTGCTAATCACACACACAATTTCTTTTTAATATGCCTATAGTTGTTAGCTGCCTGGAGAGTCACTGTGTTAAAGCACTGATTCCTATACGTTGAGTGTTAAATGTGTGTCTAAAGTCTTTGCTGAACTCTTTATCAAGAATATCATAAAATGGGTCTCTTGATTCAGTTTGTAAGTTATATGGGGAAAAAATTAACAAGCAGAGTTACTTAAACAGGCAGCTCTGTCCTCTTAGTGATTCTATAATGAAAAACACTTGTGGAAAGAAACATGGTCAGTGTTTCCACCTGTTTCACTAGTGAGTTTAGCGCATTTACACCAATTGACCTGATACAGAGTTCGAGTCATTGGAAAAAATCAAATTGACATTGTGTCTCATTTGTGGGCATTTTGGAGACAATGAGAATAAGTATACAAATAAAGCGCTTACATTTTGGTCTTCAGTGTCCAGTTCTGATCTCAAGTATAGTGGTGTAAATCTGGAATGACTTTGCTGAAATCACTCCAGATTCATACCAGAAGAACATGGATTGAAATCCGTCCTTCAAAGTTGATCATTATCTTTGCAAAGTGTGGAGAAGTGGATGATTAGCTCCCTTTCCAGTAATCTATTCGACTACTCGCATTCTCCCCCTTCTGCCTCTGTATCAGTGGCAGTGGGGGGAGCAGGGAAGTTGCTGTGAAGCAGCCTCTGCCCACAGTGGGTCTGAGCTTCCCACGGACACAGTCTGCTGCCAAAGCAGCCTCTGTCTGTGGCAGCCTGGGCCGACTGTGGATCGAGGCTGCAGCACGGGATGGCAGCAGCCCCTGTCCGCAGGAGGATCCAAGCTCCCGGTAGACACAGGCTGCTTCATGGCAGCCTCCCCCCGCCCCTCCCAGCAGCCTCTGTCTGCAGGCAGTTCGGACTTCTCTTCCCCCGCCTTTCCCCCACAGACAGGGGCTGCAGCCACCCCGTGATACTGCTTTTGTCTCAAAGGCAGCAGCATGGGATGGCAGGAGGCTCCGCAGGAGTGGGGTTGAAGCACACTGGCTGCCAGTCCTTCCCCTGGAGATTATAGAACAGTCGACTAGTCGCTAAGAATTCATGCGGTTGCTCAGCTATTCTCTTACCCGCTATTTAACATCCCTAGTCCAGAATCAGATATTATTAGTATCACAGTGGTGACGGAAGCTCTCAGTCAGGATCCGGGCTGGTTGTGCATGGGAGGAGACAGCCCTTGCCCCAGAGAGCTTCTAGTACAATCTAATTTGAGACAAGATGCAACAAAGGAGTGAGACAACCAAAAGGAGGGAAAGGCAGAGGAAGGCCAAAGGTAACAGCCGTCAGATGAGTCTGTTCTAAAAGTAGCTTTTGCACGCTCTCTGGCTCCTAAAGTTATTGCATATTTCAAAATAAATATAATTAGCAGAGGTGGGATTTGCATAGGGGGAGGGTGGCTCCTTCATAGACCGATTCAAGGACTGAGTGCAGGAAGAATGCAAGATCAGGCCTAGTTTTTTTTGTTCAGTTATATCATGTTGTCTGTGCACCCATAATAATCCCATAGCCTTTGGGTAAGAGTTTGCACTAACATTGATGGAAGGCTGTGTCCCAAATGTTACATTATGGAAAAATAACATGTAAAATTTCATTTTCTATAAGATCATTCTGATTTAGGAGAGCATAAAAGTGTCCAGCGAACCCAAGATGGTTTTAAACATTAATAATTCAACAGTGTACAGCTATCTTAAAATATTTTTGAATAAATATTTACCCCTACCTTCTATTGCACCCGCTAACCTCTCGGTTATAGTTTTAGATATTGTGATTCAGGGTGTTCATATTCTATTTGGGCAGAAGTATTAACTCCTGAAATAAGTGGTTTATACTGAAAATATTTGCTACATTCTTTTGTTTATGTAGCATTTCCAATGGTGCCACTATCCTGACAAAATATAAATACATAACAGCTGTCCCGTGGTTAGCACAGACTATAGATTACTCCTTTGGGTGTTTACAGTGCACCCTGAGGCCTCAAACAAGTTTCCTCTGGCTTTGAATATCCTTTTAATTTACACAGATGTTTCTTCATCGGCCATTCTTTTCAGCCTGTTGGAATGATCAACAATTTAGTCTCATTGTGCTGGATGTTTGGGTTGCAAGGCGCAGTTTATTTTGTCTGTATGTCTGGAATATTCACTCTTTCAAGGACTTGATCCATCTCCATAGACCGCACATAGTTTAGACAGCAGAAATGGATCCGGGTGGGTGTTAGAACATTGTTACCGAGTTAGCCTAGATTCAGGGTTCTCTTTCTGGGTGTGTCGTTCAGCCACTGAGTTGTTTCCCCTCTCTAAGCTTCATCTGTGAAATGGGGTTAAGGGAGATCACCTGCTTTGTAAAGTGGTTTGGAATCAGTGGCTGAAGAGTTCTATATGAGAGGTATTCTTTCCATGAGTATCTCTCCTTCATCTTGGATGCTGAAATTGTTCTAGCTGCTTCTTGGTGTATAACTGAATCTCGTTGTTACATTTTCCTAAGCGAGCTCAAAATCTGCATAGTAATGAAGGGAATATGCTTTGCCAAGCTTTGAGCCTTTTTGTCTATGAACAGATGACTATAGCTCAACATTTTCTTTGAGGGATTACATCATTTTGCTGGGCAGCCTCGCACTCAAACCCTGGGACGGGAGTACAGTGTATGAGTTTTGTATGGTAGCAGATCTCTTGTACCTAAGTTAGTCTCCTTTTGGTGTGGCTTGTCAGATAGAAATATTACCCAGTGCAGGAAGCTGTTTAATACGGATTTAGTTGCAAATGAACAGAAGTGTTATAAATGAAGCATTTTCCCATTCTTCGGGAATATATTTCAAGTATTTGGTTTTTGGGGGGGTTTTTTGTAGTATGATAGAGCCATAAATGAGGATTTATATGTACAAATGCTGAGAAACTGATCCTCTTGCAGCATATCCTTAAGTGTATGAACATGCAGTGCTCAGTGTCCTCTTTGCATAGTGTACATATTAAATTGTTTTGCTGTCAGGAGGTCTTTCTGGTACATTTCATAGCCCCTCACCAAGTAATGGATAGAGCCTTGTGCCCATTGTATTTATATTAACCTCGACTTACAGCCTCTTACATTTCAAGGAGATACTTTTAATGCATTTAGCTACTTCTCCTTAGAATGATTTTGTACTGTCTAACAAATGGCTGACTGGCTGGATGATTGGTTTATGGGCTTTTTTGGGTCCCATAATAGCAGCATATTAATTATAAATAACATACATGTAATCCCATGGTCTTGAAAGTGGACTTCTGCTCCCTGGAGAATTTGGTGTGGCTTTTTTACACAGTGAACCAATTGGTACCTGGTGAATTTGGATTTGTTTGTCGATCAGGGAAGTGAGGTCATTGTTCACTTTGTAGCTAGTCCTATGTATCTTTAATTGCTCTAAGTCAAAAGGACCTTACTTTCCTTCCCTTGGTTATTATTATCAGTTCTATATGACAAGTGATGTTCAGTGAAACACCCGTCAGGACAGGAAAACCCCCTCCATGGCAAAGCTGCATGCCGGTGAGTGAATAGAAGAATTTATTATCCCAACACATTCCATGGAGGTCTAGCATGGCCGCAATCCAAAATACCTTGGGATTTTGCAAGTAATTTCAAATACTTTTTATGGGTAAAGGATATGTTCTCTGTGTGTATATATATAGCAAGTCAGGATTGGCCTTTTAGCACAGTTCCTAACCTGGGGAGAGCTGGGTGACATTTTGTATTTATTAATAAGAACTGGGTTGGTTGGTGGGTGGTGTGTGGGGTTTTTTTGTTTGTTGTTTTGTTTTTTTGTCATGAAACATTAGCAATTGTTGTGTGATGTAAAGCTGGATCAAAGGAGGCAGGACAGAAGGGAAATGTGCTGTCTCTTTCAAGGCTGCCATTTAAGCTGTTCTGCAGGGGTTACCCTCTGTGGTGTGACAATATTTAATTTTATTGAGTAGCAAAGATTATTAATTTGAGAGAAAAACACATCTCCCCGTTTAGACTGTTGGACAAATAATGTTTGAAACCTGTAAGCTTAGTGGGCTGGTTTCACATTCAGCTGATTCTTTCTCAGTAAATGAAGGGACTTGGGGTTCTCCCTGGGAAGATGGACTTAGGAAGATGTCTGTCTGTCTGCCCCCTTCCTCAGTAGAGACCCACCCATTTTGTTGCTTGCACATTCTCGTGCTTATTTTCAGGGTGAGAAGGGCGTCCAGTTGTCTAGTGATTTACTTTCCAATCGAAAAATTGACTCAGGCAGGATTTTCCTCTGCTGATAATGTTCATATTTTGCAGATTGCAGCTAAGTCTGAAGTCTAAAACCCCTTTGGCAGGGAAGTATGAGTTCTTCACTGTGTTAGGGAGGTAGGCAGTGTTGGTAAAGGTGTCTCAGTAATGACTCTTGCCTGCCCATTTCTAGAAGAGGGCAGTAATGGAGATTCATTACTGTGTGGTTATTCCATGTTGTGTAGCATGGTAATCTGAAAGAAGAATGAAAGGTAATGAGTGTGAGTGTATGAGAGAGAGAGTCAGAGAGAGAATAATAAACGCTTAATGTTAGAGTGAGTGACAAACCTTTTTTATTATTTAAAATCACCCCACCCCACATACACACAATATTGCCAGCAATAATCTTGTGAGATGACAGCTGCCATTAGCGATTCTAATTATTTGCATAACCACTTGCTTTTTTTTTTTAAAGCTGAAGTTTCATTTGAACAAAAACAAGGGGCCATTTTGAAGAAGTCCTGTATAATTCAAGACTTCCTCTTTGGTGCTGTGTGGTGTTCGGACCTTTCATGTTAAATGTGGTTGACAGATGACAGCTTTACTCACACATGCTGTAGTGAGTCATGTTATCCTCATGCAGAAGTTCTCAAACTGCTCTCTCACGATCTGTGGAGCTATGCAGCATGGAAAATATTCAGAAAATTGGGGTTTGGTTGCTAAGAGGTAAGATAGGTGTGCCTGAAGGGATCTCTTTCATACTGCAGTCCAGGGAGATGAAAAAGTTGGATAATCACTCCCTTATTCCATCTTAGTGTTAGTAGTTGTGACTAGTAATCACATTGTGAGACCTTTATTCATTTTGAATAGTAACTTACTCCACAAATAGTCCTGTTGACTTCAGTGGTGTAAATGTTTTAAGTGTTTAGCATGTCCGTGCATAAATAGATCAGCACAATTGGGAGAATTTTTCAAGCACAACTTTTTTGAGAGAGAGAAATGTGGATTTGGGTTGACGGAAACATTTCATGACCAAAATGTCGATTTCGTCTATTTGTTTTGGTTGGGAAAAAGCCATTAAAAATTCTAAAAAAGTCAAAACATTTCATTTTGATATTTTCTGAATGAAATGTTTAGACTTTTTGATATGACTAAGGATGAAATACTCTGGTTAAATTGTATAATTTTAATCGTTTAACCAGTTAACCATGGCAGGGGGCTCCTGCAGCAATGAGACCGGCCAGTCCATAATGATCTGGGGGCTTCTCCTACCTGGCCCTATGTGGGTGGGACTGCACCAGCCTAGCCAGCCCTGCCTTAACCAGGGGCTGCTCCCATCATTCTGTTCCCACAGTTAGCCAGTTTCCAGATAAACATGTTGGTAAAGCTAATGCTTACCGAGTAACTGGTAAGTAAGTCTTTTACATCTGACTTCCAGGAGATTTCTTGTCCTGAATATATTTGGATGTATAACTTAGGCTAGAACGGCACATCTTTAAACTCTTTCATTCCTCAATCTGTTTAATTTGGATGTTCTTTCTAAAACTGTGAGCAGTCACACGTCCTTCTCTTCTTTTTTCAACTTTCCAAAAGCTCCCTGGGTTCTTTCTTTTTTTCTTTCCCCTTCTTCCTACCTAACATTTTCTTCCCTATTTCTCTCTCTCCCCCCTTCTCCCTCCTTCTTTAGATTCTGGTTTTCCCTCAGCATATTTCATCATAATTGAGCTGTAATGTATAATTCATCATGCTGCGCTGAACCATGAAGCTTTTGTGTGGAGAGATGGAGAAAGTTGAACAAATAAAAGGTTTTATTTTGCATGGAAACTTGGCAAGCTCTGGAATGCCAGCTTCCCAGACACAACTAATACTGGCTTCTTTTCTGTGCAGAGGGTGGTTTAAAGATCTATAACTCTCACTAGAAAGGCCAGTGCATCTATTTCTTTGAATCTACTTTGTTTCTCTCCCTTCTGCCCAGCCCTGACACTGTGCTCCTGGAGCTATATTTTTCAAGGAAGCTTGCTTCTGCGTACATCTCTCACAAGGTTTAATAAATATTTGGCTCTTCCCATTGGCTATAACCTTGTGCACTAATAATGATGGTGAGGATAATGCCTTTCATTTCTACAGCCCCTTCCAGCTGAGGATTTCAAAGCACCTTATCAATACTAAATTAATGGAGCCTCACCACCTCAGTCCTTCATGAAGAAGATAAGTATTATCGTTCCCATTTTACAGATGAAGAAACTGAGACTTACTAGGGATGTTAAGAAGCAGGTATTTCACTAATTGTGTAGTCGATGGAGTCACTCAGTCCTGGCTTGCACTGGGTCTGGGAGCCACCCCCGCTGCGGCTCTGTAGTTTAAATATAGTAAGACAGAGCCGGGAGTAACTCCTGGAGCCAGTGCAAGCTGGGACTGAGCCGGGCTTGTTCAGTCCTGGCTTGTGCTGGGTCCAGCAGTCTGTGTCCATGGGGGTGTCCCCACCGCATAGGGAGCTGCTACCGAAGTAGTTTCTTCCCATGGCCACTCCAGCGGCTGCAGACAGGCTACTTCATAGTAGCAGCCGCCCTTGTCCACGGCGTATCCCAGCGCATAGCTGGGACATCCCGCGGGCAGAGGATGCTTTGCGGCAGCCTCCTCTGTCCCTCCTCTCCCCCCTGCCCATGTTGCTAATAGAGGCAGCAGTGCAGGAGGGTCAGGCGGCACCGTGGAGATGGTGCTGGGGGGGACCTGGCTTTTAAGCCAGCTCCCCCATCACTGACTCCTGCTTCCCTTCCTCTGTTGCAAAGGCAGCAAGGGGCGGGAAATGCGAGTAGTTGACTCCTCAACTATCTGCTTACATCCCTAAGACTTACAGGGGGTTTGTATTGACTAGCCCAAGACTACGCTCTGCATCAGTGGCAAATCCAGGAACAGAACCATTTGCCTCCTGCTCTGACTTTGATTATTAATAGATTTAATATGCAGTGCCTCCGTTGTACATAGCAGTTGAAAGACCACAGAAAAATCATCCTACCGATTAGGTTTGATTTTGCTGTATGGGAAGTTTTATTAGGAGTGCCACTGATTTGAGTAGAGGGACTTGTGGAGTAAGGCATGGTGAGCAAGGGTGGCAGGAGTGAAGCCATGATTAGAGTCTCACAAAGGAGAGAGAAGAGGGTCCTGGAGAATCAGAGAATCTGGATTCCATTCCTGGCTCTGCCATTGACGTTTTGCATGACTTTGGACAAGTCTTTTAAATGCGGTGTGCCTCAGTTTCCTCCTTGGTAAAATAATAAGAAACATATCAGGGGGTTATATTAACAATCAGAATATCCCCATGACGACAAAGACTAACCCATTTTTTTAATAACCCTCTTCTTTGTGACAAAGGCACGATCCAACCATTAACTGTCAATGGATAGGAAGAAACTTTCCTTTTCGGTATGTTACTGTATGATTGTCCACGCTGGGTACGTCTACATTGCAATTAGATACCTGCAGCTGGCCCATACCAGCAGGCTCCAGCTCATGGTGCTTGGGCTAAGAGACTGTTTTAGTGCAAGGTAGACATTTGGACTCCAGATGCAGTCTGTGCTCTGAGACTCCCACCTCACAGGGTCCTGCAGCCAGGGTTCCAGTCTGAGCCTCAGTGTCTACGCTGCCATTAAACAGCCCCTTGGCGCCGGCCAGCCACCGGTTTTTAATTGCAGTGTAGATCTATACCCCATGAGACATGCTGCTTCCTCTGTAGCAGCTGGTACTCAGCACTGACAGAGGCAGGATATACTAGAAATGGTCTGATCTAGTGCTGCAGTTCATATCTAGTGATGTCAGAATTGGAATTTTTTTCTTCAGTTTAGACGGCTAATGTCAGTGTGTGTTTTTAAGCATTTTTTCAGTTTTTAATCGATTTCATTTTCATCATTGTGGGAAAACATGCGGAGGTCAAACAAGTAATTATTTCATGTCAGTATATGTTGTGATTCAAAAAAGTAGAGTGTGGTAAATGGTCGAACACAAATGTACCACAAAATTCATAAGTCATTATCCTTAAATTAACGTCTTAAGTTCTCAAGCAGCATTTTTCTTTCTTTGTAAATTTCAGCTATAATTGGTGGAAATATTTTTGTCAGTTTGTGTGTACAGGCAGTCCCCGGGTTACGTACAAGATAGGGACTGTAGGTTTGTACTTAAGTTGAATTTGAACTTAAGTCGGAACTGGCGTTCAGATTCAGCCGCTGCTGAAACTGACCATCGGCTGACTACAGGAAGCCCGAGGCAGAGTTTCTCTGCCCCGGGCTTCCTGGAATCAGCCGCTGATCAGTTTCAACAGCAGCTGAATCTGGACGCCTGGGACAGAGCAGCTGGGGCACTGCTGGGTAGGTCCCCGCAGCGCCTCACCTCGGCGCTGCGGGGACCAACCCGGCAGCACCCCAGATGCTCTACCCCAGGTGTCCCCAAGTCAGCTGCTGCTGAAACTGATCAGCGGCTGATTCCAGGAAGCCCGGGGCAGAGCAACTCTGCCCGGGCTTCCTGTAGTCAGCCGCTGGTCAGTAGCAGCAGCAGCTGACTTGGGGACGCCTGGGGCAGAGCAGCTGGGGTGCTGCTGGGTTGGTCCAGTAGCGCCGCTCCTCGGCACTACTGGACCAACCCAGCAGCACCCCAGCTGCTCTGCCCCAGGCGTCCTGATTCAGCCGCTGCTGAAACTGACCAGCAGTGGCTGAATCAGGACGCCTGGGGCAGAGCAGCTGGGGTGCTGCCGGGTTGGTCCAGTAGCGCCGAGGAGCGGAGCTGCGGGACCAACCGGCAGCGCCCCAGCTGCTCTACCTCAGGGGTCCGCGAAAAAAGCCTGGTCTGCCGGGGGGGGGCGCACTAGGTGCACCCCCCTCCCCCAGCAGACCATGGAAACGCAGGCGGCGGGACCAAGATGCGCCGCGGTGCTGCCGCCCAGATCCTCCGCCCAGGTCCTCCGCGGCTTTGCTCCGTGTCTCCCTGGTCTGTGGAGGAAAGCCGCGGAGGACGCGGGCGGCGGGACCGCCCAGATGCGCCGCGGTCCCGCCCAGACGCGCCGCAGTCCTGCCCGGGTCCTCCGCAGCTTTGCCCCCCCCCCCCCCCCCCAGCAGACCAGGGAGACGCGGAGCAGCTTATCTCGCCCCGGAGGACGCGGGCAGCGGTACCGCAGCGCGTCTGGGCGGTCCTGCCGCCTGCATCCTCCGGGGCAAGAAAAGCCCCATTTGTAAGTACGGATCCGACATTAGTCGGATCCGCGTAACTCGGGGACTGCCTGTATACTGTGAAATTGACATTTACCAACAAAAATTGAATCTTTCCCACCCTCTTCATAACTTCCTTTAGAAATTTTTGGATTTATGGCTTAAACCACTTGGCAATATGTGCATAGAGAGTTGCAAAATATTGTTATAAAAGAAGAAAGTCCCATGGAGGAATTTCCTGCCAAATCTATATGGAGGGAAGCAAGGCTTTTGTCTGAATTAGTCCCATAATAAAAATTTTTAATTAGTCCCGTGATTAAAGATGTAAGAACAGATTTTAGGAGTCTGTGTTGTATATGATCTAGAATTGGAATATCTCCTGAGTGGCTGCACAAGAACCCAGCTTACAGGAAACACCACTCCCCCCCATGTTGCAGTCCCTGTAAGTATTTCACTGCACGTGTGGGGAGAAAATACTTTGGAGTTACTGTCTGTACATGTAACAGGGCGTCTATCTTTTGAATCCAGTCTTGTTGGGTAGTCGGGGAAGAGCATTTTAAATATATGAGTCGTATTTGAATAGAGAGACATAATTGAGAGCAGAGCAGTCACTGCCAGGCATTGTGGGACAGTTGCTGGAGGACTGTTAGGGTTGACGTAGGTCAAGCAGTATCCACATTAGCCCTGGGTCACCCTCTGTGCTCAGTGCTTTTCAAGGAGATGGTTATGCTGTGTCGCCATCATGGGACTGTTTGCCCGATCTTTATGGTTAATCACAGCAGAACGAATGCTCGTGAAGGGCTATTGGTGGGAACATCATCCCACTGCCAACCCATCTTAGTAGTTGGTAAAATATTGGAAGATGCAATTCTGCCCTTAGGAAGCCAGGTTAAATCACAGGTTGGGAACTAGAGGATCCAGGTTCCAGTAACAGCTCTGCCACTGATATTGTCCTGTGTCTCAGTTTCCCTCTCTGTGCAATGGTGATGATTGGAGGCGACAAGGGATTATTATAATTACTGCCTGAGTGCTCTCTTCACCGCAAGAATTGCCTTTTCTCCGCCAACTCTGCGCAGCAACCCTATATAATGTCCTCTCGAATCCTCATGGATCCTTCTTTAAAACTCAGAAGATTTTTCTCAGCAAAGAAACCATTAAACAGCTGTAAGCTAAAGGAGGGTAAACCTGCAGCCATTTTGTTCAGGCCCTTTTAATGTCAAAACTCTTAAGGAGCCCAGAAACTGGTTATGAGCCAAAAAGCCATAAACATAGCCACACTTCCTCAGTGTTCTTATAAAACATTCCTTTTTAATTTACTCAGAATCCTAGTAAATAAACTTTCCAAGCTCAGTAACCACCAACATCCTGTGTTTCATTTTGAATTTCTTTCTCTTTTCTGCAACATTTCCTCTAATTCTGGATGGAAAAGTTTGCTTGTCTTCTAGTGATTTTTTTTTTTTTTTTGTGAGGAGTACCAAAGAGCAAGAAATCCATTAACCAAAACACTTCCCCTTCATGTATTCCTCAAGCCTAACTCAGGCAAATCATGTTATTGGAATATCTGAGAGGGATCAGCTAGAAAGGGGTAACTAGTGGTGTACCCCAAGGGTCAGTCCTGGGACCAATCCTTTTCAACTTATTCATAAATGATCTGGAGAAAGGGGTAAGCAGTGAGGTAGTAAAGTTTGCAGACGATACAAAACTGTTTTGGATAGTCAAGACAGAAGCAGACTGTGAGGGACTCCAAGAAGATCTCACCAAACTCAGTGATTGGGCAGCAAAATGGCAAATGAAATTTAATGTGGATAAGTGTAAAGTAATGCACATTGGGAAAAATAACCCCAACTATATGTACAGTATGATGGGGGCTAATTTGGCTACGACAAATCAGGAAAGAGATCTTGGAGTTATCGTGGATAGTTCTCTGAGAACTTCCACGCAGTGTGCAGCGGCGGTCAAAAAGGCAAATAGGTTGCTAGGAATTATTAGGGAAGGGATAGAAAATAAGACACAGAATATCTTACTGCCCCTGTATAAAACTATGGTACGCCCACATCTTGAATACTGTGTACAGATGTGGTCTCCTCACCTCAAAAAAGATATTTTGGCCTTGGAAAGGATTCAGAAAAGGGCAACTAAAATGATTAGGGGTTTGGAACGGGTCCCATATGAGGAGAGGTTAAAGCGACTGGGACTTTTCAGTTTAGAAAAGAGGAGACTGAGGGGGGATATGATAGAGGTTTATAAAATCATGAGTGGTGTGGAGAGGGCCGATAAAGAAAAGTTATTTATTAGTTCCCTAAATAGAAGAACTAGAGGACACCAAATGAAATTAATGGGTAGCAGGTTTAAAACAAATAAAAGAAAGTTCTTCTTCACACAGCGTGTAGTCAACCTGTGGAACTCCTTGCCAGAGGAGGCTGTGAAGGCTAGGACTATAATAGAGTTTAAAGAGAAGCTAGATAATTTCATGGAGGTTAGGTCCATAAAAGGCTATTAGCCAGGGGATAAAATGGTGTCCTTGGCCTCTGTTTGTCAGAGGCTGGAGAGGGATGGCAGGAGACAAATCACTAGATCATTGTCTTCGGTCCACCCTCTCTGGGGCAGCTGGTGCTGGCCACTGTCGGTAGACAGGATACTGGGCTAGAAGGACCTTTGGTCTGACCCAGTACGGCCGTTCTTATGTTCTTATGTAAAGCTCTGAAAAAAAGGACTATTGTTTTTTCTTAGGGACACCAGAGAAAAATAGAACAGTGAAATTGTGTTGGGGGGTGGAATTTGGTTTTCTTTACTTAGAATCTGGAAAAAAAATGTGTGTGTGTGTTTCAGTTCTTATTTTCCAGATTTCAGGGCCCTTCATATGTATAAAATTCTGAACAAGAGAGTAAGGAATTTCATCATTTAAGTATTCTTAAGGAGTTCATCAAGGGGACACACCATATTTTTTAAAATAATTATATCACACACAGTGAAGGATGCTAGGTTTGTTTTTATTTTTCTTAACCTCTTCCTTGTAGACATATGTAATTGTAGGCTAGTTTCTGATCGTCCATTCAGTGTGGAATGGTATTTGTGCATTGTTAATTGAACTACTCATGGAGTAAGCCAGTGTCACGAGTATGAGTTAAGAGTATTGTGTCATATCCCTCAGTGAGCCAGGGAAAAAGCCCCAGCCCCAAACACAGCTGATTTTGTAGCAAACAGAACATTTCTGCATTTGTTTAATACTAAAAATCTATGTCGTGCTGGGGCCCTTTCTTCCTACAAGCCATTGTACCTGTGATGAATGGAAGAAAACATTAAATAGCCACTGAACAATCACTTACACGGAAAGCTGTGGAACAAGAAGCATCACTTTTTTTGTTATAATGTACCATTTTTGGTGATTAATTCAAATCACCTATCCCATGTGGCTCTCTGTAAAAACCTGTGACTTAATGTAGCATTGGTAGTTGCGAGCTTCTCTATTCTTTATTTCCCTAAAGCAGTTCCATGCCTCACTAGAAGGAGTGATTTCATACTTGAAAAAAAAAAAAGTGTGGGAATTACTCAGTAGTTAGGTTTAATTGTTCTGAATCCTTACAGTGTTTCATGAGAAAAATGTACTGAAGAGATATGCAACAGTGTGAAATGTGATGGAAAGGTATAATTTGACCACCTACCCAGAAGCTGCTGAAAAGTAATTCTAAGGGCCGTATGCCTATCAAGATTAATCACCCATTTCATTATTGAAAATGACACTCTGTGTGTGTGTGTGTGTGTGTGTGTGTGTGTGTGTGTGTGTGTGTGTGTGTGTGTGTGTGTGTGTGCACGCGCGTGCGGATGCGGAACAGCTGAAGGAAGCAGAAGACGCTGGATGGGGGGATAGGGGAGGGATCATTCAAAGATGTAGCTCTGTCCCGGTGATACTCACAAGGACATCCTTTGTAAGGGACTATAGGAGTCTCCTGCTATAGAAATGGCCTTTGTAGAAGATCGGGAAAAAGGGTCAGGAGGCTGGGCTCACACAGCATTTCATCTGTAGACTGTTTATGGCTCCCTGGTCTAGTTATTTACCTCCAATTGAACTCCAGTGATGGACACGGCCAAGTATCCCAGTTGGACGAGAAAGAAGAGCATTATTGAAAGGGACTGACCTCTCCATCACCCTGCTCTGTCGTCATGGTGCCTTTCAAGGGCTCCCCCTCTTCCCAACCGCACTATCTCCCCCTCCTCCTCCCTGCCCTTCCTCCCTGGAGGCTTAGTGGTTTCTTTTCATTTTGACAGACACCTGCTCTGCTGTATTCAGCTCCTAGGTTCTGCTGAGCCCTGGATAGAGAGCAAAATAATTAACTTTGGTCCAACAGGAAAAATTGATAGGTTGAATTTCCCCCCCATGCATCTCTCATTTAGGGTACATTAAGGGTCTGATCTAACCCTCCCTAATGTCGTGACTTAGAGATTCTCCTGTGAACTTCTCTGGACTTTGGTGCATGGCCTGCATTCACCAAATAATCTCCAAAGCCCAGGCCAAAACAACTGTACAGTGAGTCGCGTTATCAGCTGTGATACTGTCATTCAGGCTAAGTGGATTAATTTATTCTAAATGCCTGTTTAGAGGTAGGCAGATGGATGGATAGTGCTTGATGATGGTAAATGGGGGATGTTCTTGAGTGAAATGTCCAAGCCAAAAATTAGATATCCATTTCCTTAAGGAAGTTGTAGATTTATTTTGTCGACAGAGCAGCAGCAGTTTGAATTTCTTCTATTTCATTTGTACTTCTGTCAAGGCGATTCTTAGCTAGACTGTAATGTACCATATCTACACTGCAGGGCTAGTGTCCAGAAACAGAGTAGTTCTAAAATTCCTTAGAAAGATTGATTGGGTGTGTGAATTAATATTGGTACATATCCAAATGGCCCTGTGCTGTATTTAAAGACCATTGACGGGTGTGAAGGCGCACTGGAGCTGCATTCGGTGTAAACTGGGCCATGTTGCAGCGTACTGATGCTTTAATTGGAGAAGTTCTGATATCGGTTTTTGAATACACATGTAACCGCATGAAATCTTTGTGGTTACAAAACTTTTTGATAGTCCCGGGGGGGGGGGGGGCAGAAGCGGTAGCCAGTGCTCCACTCTCGGGGAGCCCCCTATCATCTCGAGCTAATGCCTCTGGCTCCCCACAGAGACCAGCTGCCTGCCAGCCTGCACTGATAGGGCATCAGCCCCTGTCTGTGAGGGGTTTGTGCTCAGACCCCCGCAGACAGAGGCTGCTTTACAGTATCCTCCTATGCCCTCCCCATGCTGCTGCCTCTAATAGAGGCAGTGGCGGGCGAGGCAACAATGCAGAGCCGGTGCTGGGGGGAACCAGCTTTTAAGTTTGCCCCCCCCCCCTCCCCTCAGTATCGGCTCCTGCTTCCCCCCCGAGGCAGCAAGAGGGGGAGGAAATGCATGTATTGGAGAAAATTAACTGATAGGCCTAGGTCAATCGTATAGTTGACTACATGTTGAGATCCCCACTCTTAATCAGAGTCCAGAGTTCAAGAAAATGCAAATTTTCAAAGGAGCATTTTGCATTGTGCCTGCAGCATTTTGCACATGCCTCAGTTTTCACGTACAAATCCCCATATGTAGGTATATGCACTGACACGTACTTAGCAGACTCACTTCCAATTCTGAATGCATGTTCGTGCATGCACTCGTTTTGTGGAATGCCAGGGAGGAGCCACCATTCCAAATGTGGGCTCCCTAGAATGCTCCTCCCAGGTTTCAGATACAGATGCAGTGGGGTGTTTTAGCACAATACCAAACTGCTTCCCTTCACTGCTGCCTTTTTTCTTGCTGCACGTTTGACATGGTGACAACCTGACATGCTGCAAGCCCGGTGTCCCAATGACCTCTTCTCCTCTCTGCTTAAAGCAAAGTCCTCTTCTCAAATACATGGAGTGGAGCTGTGGTACTCCACTTTCTCTACACATCTGGACATAGTGGTGTCTGTTCTGGTGGGGAATCAGCAGAATGTTGGAGTTGAAATCCACACAGTAGATAGATTAGTTCCATACCATAGGCATCGTGTTGTAGAACGTCCACCTTGGAATTTGAGAGCATTTCAGGTGTTGGAAGTAAGCTTTTTAGCATCTGTGGCAGGCAAGTAAGGAAAGAAGCTCATGGGGATGATACCTGGGCATCTCTCAGGTGCCTAGTGCCATAGTGGGGATGTAAGCGACAAGTTAAGCTACTACTCAACTGGTTGCTCCCGCCCCCCTTGCTGCCTCTGCATCAGAGGCAGCGGGGGGTGGGGAGGAGCAGGAACCGATGCTAGAGGGTAGCCAGCCTAAAAACTAGTTCCCCCCAGCACCGTCTCCCTGGGGTGGGCAGGGGAGGCAAAGGTACAGCAGGGGAGCCCAGATGCTGTGGCTCTGCTTTTTAAATGTAGTAAGAGCCTGGCAGCCAAGCTTTTACTACATTTAAAAGGCAGAGCTGCAGTGAACCCCCCTTACTGACTAATCGAGTAGTCAATGGAAATTCCATTGACTACTCAATTTGCTTAATACTGCTATTTCGACAAGGAGTCCTGTGGCACCTTATAGACTAACAGATGTATTGGAGCTAAGCTTTCATGGGCAAAAATGCACTTTGTCAGATGCATGCAGTGGGATGACGAAGTGGGTCTTTGCCCACATCTGTTAGTCTATCAGGTGCCACAGGACTCCCTTGTTGCTTTTGCAGATCCAGACTAACATGGCTACCTCTCTGATACTGCTATTTAACATCCCTATGCCATAGGTCACCAAATGAAATTAATAGGTAGCAGGTTTTTTAAAACAAGCAAAAGTACTTCCTCACATAACCTGTGGAACTCCTTGCCAGAGGATGTTGTGAAGGCCAAAAATATGACAGGATTAAAAAAAAGAACTAGGTAAGTTCATGGAAGAGAGGTCCATCAATGGCTATTAGTCAGGAATGGTGTCCCTAGCTTCTGTTTGTCAGAGGCTGGGAGTGGGCGACAGGGTTGGGATCAGTCAGTGATTCCCTGTTCTGTTCATTCCCTCAAGGGGCACCTGGCATTGGCCACTGTCAGAAGACAGAATAGTGGGATAGATGGACCTTTGGTCTGACCTAGCATGGTGATTCCTATGTTCTTAGGTCACTTGGGGAATCCAAGTTACTTGGACAGGAACACAACGCTGCAGATCATATGACCCATTCCTCCAGCCTTGGAGATCTGAGAGCAGAACCTTGCTGGTAGTTTCTAATAGGCATAAATTACTGGCTCTGCGCATGAGCCTAGAGTGCTCCATTGGCAGGATGATGGCATGCTGTCTGTCCAGTGCCTACCTGACCTTTCCAAGTATTTTAGATACACGTGACAGCATTCCAGGAAAGGGTTAATTTTGCTCAGGTTCATTCCTGTGCTTTACGACAGTGACGTCCTTGCTGTCTGCTATTTTTATTTCCCACCTATGCAAATGTTAATCCTTGTTGTAGCGGCGCTGAGCAGGCGCGAGGGTTGAGCACCAGCCAACAAAAATTGAGAGGGGACTCAGCCACCAGGTTATTCCACCAGCTCTGGAGCCGCCTACTGATGAATCTGTGGCCAAGTGACAAGTTTCCCTGGACTCTGCGATTCTGGGGGGAGAAGGCAGAGAGGCTGGAAAAGACCAGACAGAAAAATTGATTGTTAGTTTAATGCGATCTGACATAAGGGAAGGTGGAAGTAGAGGACAGGGAAAAGTCACAACCTCAGTGCTACACAAGCGCGCTTTGACTTTAGAGAATTCATTGGTGCCTTGTTTCTCTTCTAGACACAGTTTCACAGAACCCTTTGTTAGGAGAAGGAAAACAAGAGAAGAGGATTGGTCTGAACGATGCCTCTGTGAGATGGATTTGGTAGTTGGAATCCTTCACAGGCTAGCACCTACAGAAGTGACATTAGCTAAGCTGATGTCTGCTGCAGAATTGTGACCTTCCTTTCTTAATACTATCTAAATAAACCTGTCAGCTTGGATAAGATCACAGCTATAGTGGGTAAAGTGACCCAACCATGGAGCTGGAGAGTTAAAACTAGTGAAATTGCACAGTTTGTGTGTACATCTTGGTGTGTGCATGCATGTGTGGTCTAGGGATGTTAAATATCGGTTAATTGAAGAGTCAAGGAACCTCATGAAATTTTATCGGTTAGTCAACTATTCTGTAGTCCCTGAGGGTGGGGCCAGCAGCTGGTGTATCAGAGGCAGCAGCGTGGGGTGCCAGGCGGGAGCTGGTCTGTAAGGGGAGCCAGTTTAAAAACCAGCGATAATATAGATGCCACCGAGCTCTCTCCCCTATATAGACTCCCATACTCCACCAGAATAAGAAGAGTAAAGCAAATTGATGGGAGAGCATCAGCTTTTGATTTACTGTGGTGAAGATACTGCAGTAAGCAGATCTAAGTATGTTGACTTCAGCTACGTAACTTAGATCAATGGCTCGTGGTAGTGAAGACCAGGCCTTAGCTTCCATTTCCTTTCCACGAACTTCTAAGTTTTTCCCTTATGCTGGAAGGAGGTTATATTGTTTCCTTACTGTTCTGAACTGGAAAATAGACCCTCCCCCCCCCCCCCCCCACCTCCACCCCGCAAGTTGTACAAGGGCTCTTTGCTCATTTTTTTTTTTAGCGTAATTCAGCATGTTCAAATCAGGGAGAAATATATCACAAGAATAACACTTGGTTTTTCTTATGTAACATAAAGGTTGTGTAACTTACAGTGAAACCTGACTAATTAACTGTCGAAGGGGCTTAGAAAAGATGAAGCTGTCATGAGGAAAAATTATACTGGGAATCCTGAAGATCCTTTATGGTGGCCCTTTCAAAGAGAGCCCAGCCTTAAAAATACCAGCCGAATTCTCAAAGGTATTTGGGCACCTCATGTACGATAGGCCTCTAATGGGGTTTCTGAAGCACCTATGTACCTAACTTCCATTGAAATCTAAAGGAGTTAGGAGCCTAGCCACTTTTGAAAGCTCTGTTGGTGTTTCTGTATCTTTACCTTTGAAAATCTGGCTTGTGGTAGGGACGTGAAAGGTTAACTGGTGGCGGCTGGAGTAGCTCCCCACCTGCCACAGGCAGGGGACTGTTCTAGCCCTGTGGGCCCAGTTTTGGGACTGCTCCCGCGTCCCAACAGGCAGGGTGCCCGGGTGCCCCTTTCAGTTGATTGGTTCAACATAACGTTTAACCGGTTAACCAATTAAATAGGATTTTGCATCCCTACCTTGTGAACTTTGGTGTAGCTAGGAAATGCGTTTTCCATCATCAACATAGTGCCCAATTTCAAACAAGGGGGACCTGTTTGCATGTCCGGATCCCAGGTACATATGCTCTGATTAGTACAGTGGTCCCCAACCTTTGTTATATCGTGGACCAGCAAACCCATTCACAAATTTTTGGTAGACCAGTAACATTTTATTTGCATATGTGCCTATTCATTGTGCACATAATGAATGTGCAGATGCACAAATAAGATGTTACCGAGCCGCTGGAAACAGACAGTTTCAGCTCCAGCAGCCGCCGTGGCCCAGCAGCCAGCAGTTCGCGGACTGGCACTGGTCCACAGACCGGCGGTTGGGAACCTCTGGATTGTTCTTTTAGTCTGGTACCTGGTGACCTGTAGCAGATGTTTCAGAAGAAGATGCACAGAAAAAAATAACAACCTTCCTCCCCATCCCGCCAACTGCCAAAGCACCCTATCGTGGAGTGTTGTGGACCATTCTGTCTTTCTAACCTTTTAAGTAAAGCAAAAGGGTTGATACCGTGTGTGTGTGTGTGTGTGTGTACACACTCAAATCCTTACATCTCCTCTTTCAAGAAACTGGATATTTTCATCCCAATTGATAATCTAAGCTCTTAGAAGGCATATAAAGCACCAACTTTTGAAAACTGGGCCCACAGTGTGTAGAAGACATAAATGACAATTCTCATCTTGAGCTGCTACTTACAATATAAAATGTTTAACTGCGTTTTAACTGGAAACTTTGAGAAGTATTTTGAATGTTTCCTACACTAAAGTTTTGTTAGTACTCTGTTCAGACCAGTTAGTTTTATTTCAATAGTACCTTTCATCTGAGGATCTCACAGCACTTTATAAACATCAATTAGTGCTTACAGGACCCCTAAGAGGTATGTATTTTTGTTTAATGAGAAACCGAGACAGAGAAGTTAAGTGATTGCTCTGACGCCCCACAAAAATCAATGGTAGAACTAAGTATACAACTAGTAACCCTACATTCCAGGCCCTTGTACTGACCAATAGACCACACTTCCTCCAGTGTGCAATGCAAACATGATTTGATTTCCCCTGGGCTTCGTACAGCTGCATCGGGCATGCTCCAGATGCATCGGGAAAGCACTGCCATATAAATGTCATGTCATGAAAACAGAGGAAGACAGTTGAATTGGTGTCAGGATGCCTGCACAATTACAGCTCTCTAGGACACCCTTAAAATTCATCACTTGAACCACTGTCTCGGTACTGAAATATTCCTGTGGATCAGGAAAGGATGGGCAATTTACATTATCAAGAGCCAGATGCAGAAAATAGCAAGAAGTAAATGAACTTTATACAGCACCACAGTCTGTGAGCACAGGGTTTTTTTGTTTATTTTTTAAGTCCTCCATGTATGTGACAAACTATCGTATCCAGTGTAGTTCAGTCAAACTTAAAATTAGACCGTTTCGTTTATTTAACTGGTGCTCCGGGACACAGACAGCAATACTCCCAAACCACATTATCTTCTATTAACGGAGAGCCTGCTTTTAAAGTTGTGTTGCGGCATGTGGAAATCTAGGGGCTGCATGAAGTGACTCTTTCCAAGTGCTGTACCAATTATAATTAAATGTGGAGAAGAGGGAAGTGTAAGCATCATTTTGTGTGTTCCACACTGGCCTTTTGGTCCTGGAATGAATGCTCCCAATTGGCTGGGGTTTTAGTATCTAATCCTATTAGACAAGACACAGATGAGCTTTAAAATGGTTAAGCCTGTGAAAAGAAATTATGGCGGGAACAGAAAGGAGTGCAGCATCATGGAAGCTTGGGGTGAAGATGTCCCATTGCGCTGTGAAGGAGGAGCTCCACTGCAGTGAAAGGTGCCACACGGGTAAATGTGAACTGTTTACAGGACTTGGTTCTCTCGAACAAGTGCAGTTGACTTTCATTGGGAATTGTGCTTCTAAATCCCTCGGGTGTTTGCCTTTGAAAATATCCCACAGTGGTTCTGATTCACAGGGGTACTCAGTACCTACAGCTCCCATGAACTTTCACAGGCGTTCCCTTCAAGAATCGTGCCAGTAGAAATGGACAATGATTGCTAGGAGGTGGTGTAGTGGTTGGCACACAGGAGGAGGAGAAGCCAGGAACAGATGAGTTCTAGTACCAACTCTCACATTTCCTTCCTCCTTGGAGTGGCCTTCTCTCCCTCAGGTTCTCCCTCTGTAAAAATGAGGCAGGTGATGGCAGCGCTTCCCAGGGTGGCCTAAGGATTAATGAGTTCCCCTTGGCAAGACACTGTGAAGATGAGAATTCCTCCTGTATCATTGTGGGAGGGGGCTGCCCCATTGTATGGCAGAACTTACTGATTCATTCACCAAGGAACCATCCTCCTTATGGAATTCACGAAGGAAGTATTTTTGGCCTTTGTGGTCTTCGTTCTGCCTGTCTGAAGCATGAGGAGATTTCAAATGAGTGTGTGGAAGGGATTTTTTTTATTTTTTCTTTTCTCCTTCCTCACCACTGTAAATACGGTATCGTAGTTAATGCCATCTCTGGAGGGGTACAGGACCTGAGACACTCTCCTCTGCCTCAGGCCCTGCCCCACCTCTTCCTGCCCCTGCTCTGTCCCCAGCCCATCTCCACCCCTTCCTCTGTATCCCCTCCCCCAAGTGATGTGATCCAGGGGATTCTAGGGGGAGTGGTGCTGGCAGCAGGTAACCCCCCCACCCCGGCATTGGGAAGTAGACTGATCTGCCCTAGCCCAGTGGTGCGCAAGCTTTTTTCAACCATGACCCCCATATTTTATTGTATTCGTGTCATGACCCCCAAGATAATTTGAATAGCGCGGCACTTAGATCCGTGCGGCCGGGGCTTATGCCCACCACTATGGTGACCCCTCAGGAAGACATGACCCCATTGGGGGTCGCAGCCCATGGGTTGCGCACCACTTCCCTAGCTCACTGCACTCCCCTGGGCCCGGCTCCCAGTTGCGTCGTTTAAGGGAGCCAAGCAGGGTGGGGTTGGAGCTCTGCACTTCCAGCCGCCACTGTGAAGAGGAGCGACCCATCTGGGAGAAGAGGAGCAAAGCAGGCTTGGACTGGGCTGTTCTATTTCCCATGGCTCCCGCCACCACTAGTGAGTGCTTGCGGCATCAGTGCACCCCGGTAATTCCCCAGGTGGCCTTGGGCTACAAAACATTCAGTGGGCAAATGGCTCTGACTCTGTTGTCTTTGGATGGATGGAAAGAACCCCAGACCTACTGTAGCACGCTGGGACCTGGCAAGAAAAGGCTGGGACCTGGAGAAAAGGGATTGTGGCTACCGTGCATAAATTTAGGAGACATACAATGGGGAAAACCAAACACCAGAAAAACAAGTGTGTTTGGATGGGAATAATGCAGTCACATTGAGTACCGAGCTAAATGTATTTAGACAGCAATACCCTTCCAGAGGCCAGCCTCCACACTGGAGAGGAAAAGAGGCCCACAACCTAGCAGATTTTCAGATTAACGTTAAAAAGGATATGTTCACTAGAGACACATATTTAATAATTTTTGTTGCAGTCAAAAAATAAAAAGCTTAATATCGCAGCTGGTCCTTTAAGGATTGGGTTTATAGTCCAGGTTTTAATCGCTACTTTGACCTGATTAAATCCTCATCCGCAGGGAAATCAGCTTACAGAAACATGTCTCCCTGCGAACCCAAACACAACCATAATTCAGAACAGTGGGGCCCAAATTCCATTGAAATGAGAGCTTGTCCCAACCTCTCTCACAGAATATGATGGTGGTGTAAATCAGACAGTGCCCCTCTAACCTAGGACAGGTAGAGGCCTTGGATGGGCAAATGGTGAAATGAGAAAGGTTTAACTATATTGTAGGCTCATCTCCCATGCATAAGAATGGGATTGATCCAAATGCTGGTTTCTGTTGGGTTTTGTTTGTGGGCCTTATTTTTCTTGACCTGGTGTCAGGACTCATGTTCAGATCAGGCTGGGAGGGGCAATGAGCCATTGTATTTGGTTTGGAATCAAATGAGTTATTAATCTTCTTTCAATCCATCTGCCTTCTTATTACACTCAATCTCCTTTCAAGACGTTACTCCAATCCACACATGGGTCTCTTTATGGAGATTAAAGCACCAGGAATATCCCATTAAATGAATTCTGACAGCACGCAGCAAAAGTCCTTTTGTGGGACTATGAAATGCAGGGAAAAGTCAGCTTGTCACTCTGAACGGTGTGGATTCAGGGCGCACTCCAGTTGAATTTCCGGGAAAAGCTATTGCAAGTGAATAGAATCAGGTCCCATGGGTCTGTCTACATCAATGAGGCAGGACCATCCTTTCCTTTCCTTTCCTTTCCTTTCCTTTCCTTTCCTTTCCTTTCCTTTCCTTTCCTTTCCTTTCCTTTCCTTTCCTTTCCTGGCTGTGACTTGCTCAGTGTCATACAAGTAAGCAGCAAAGAGCCCTGAATTGAATAGCAGGTCACCCTCTTGCAGCCCATTTGTGCGCACAGGAGGGACATTGAGGCACAGTTTCCTTGCAACCCGTGTTAGCTCTGGACACAAAGCATGCACGAAGAACGGTCTTGTCTACACTATCCTCTCCTCCCCCGCCCCCTACATTTTATCCCTGCTCTTGTGCCATGGGTCATGTTAGCATTTTAACCTCCCTGTCCCCAAGGCTTGCAGCGAGCAGGCCCTTCAGCGAGCAATACCAAAGGGGGAGTATAAGAAAGCGAAGTTTCCAGAGCCTGTCCCTGCATCCAGCCCCGTTATTCTGGCCTCTGCCCGGCCCTGACTGAAGAACAAGAGTCTCCAGCAGCCTGCCTTGTCAACTGAAAGGTTGGTGACATGTGTGCCAGAATCAGACAATAAGGCCAGAGGGGGGTCTTTTTTTTAATCACTGGGCTGTGGAGATTTAAAAAAAAAAAAAAAAAAAAAGCTCCCTAAAATAAAACGAGCGGCCATTCTGGGAGGGCGACCCACTAACAAAGGAGACAAGAAAAGCAAGGGGACAGAGGGCCCCAAACCTATTGTTTCTCCGCTCCATTCGAAATGCCCGTGACTCCCATGACCTCTTGGGTTCTCTGCAATGAGGATTTTAGGACACCTGCCACCCTGAACAGCTGAGCCAGACTTATTATTGGCCTGCCTTTCCCTCACTGCTCTCTCTTTCTCTGCAGCAGCAGCAGCAGAGATGATAAAATTCTTCCCCACCAAATTCATTCTTTCACTCTCGCTCGCTTCCTCCTTTTAAAGAGGGTTTTGGGAGGATTTCTCTTAACCCCTTTCCACCTATTTTGAAACTGGTTCTGGAGTCTTGGCGAATGAATTCTGGTCCTGTAGACTCTCACTGCTCCCCCTGAAAACTGGGAAAGAATTTGGGCCTTTGTTCCATTTTGCTTCCACACTGTGGCAGCTCTAGCCAGTCGCCCTGGAAGTGGGTGTGAAAACACCCAGTTGGCAGCAGGAGGAGGCCTAGTGAGAAAAGTGTCCCACTGACTACTTGTCAGGGTTATTTGTCTGCAGCCCGGCATCCCGGCACATGTTAGTTAAAGATCCCTCTTCAAAATGGATGGAGAGAACAACGAGCAAACCCTCTTGGTAACCAGTTGTTGGAGCTGTCTGGGAGAGCCATGCTGAAAACCCCTTTCAGAAGACGGTTGTGAATTAGCATGGTTCATGCCCTAGTGTGATTGATCGGGGGACCTTTGAAGCCGCAGGCCTTCCATCCAGTAATTGGTTTCATAGCCACCTGATCCATCTGTCCAACTCCCCTAGAGCTAGAGAATATTTGTCCTGGGCCCTGGCTGGTTAGATTCTCCCCTACGCTGTGCTATTTCTCACCACCTGAGCAGGCTTTCTAGGGTTAATTGCCAATTCCCTTTTATTTACTGTTGGTAGTTTGTAAAGCAGTCCTTGTGTTGTGGGCCAAGCATAGTACTAGCAGAGCAGCTGCTTTCCCCGCAAAATCTCTATCATAATGGAACCCCCTGTCTGCTCCTCTGCCCACTCCTTCAATCTCCCGCTTCTCTGTGCCCACAAGGTGATGTGTTGTGAGCATCTGCCCCAGAGTCAGATGCTGCAGAGCCATGAGTGGCTCCATCCATCACCGTGTCCCAGGCTGTGTCCAGACTCCATGCCTCCGTCGACGGAGGCATGTAGATTAGCCAGCTCGGAAGAGGGAAATGAAGCCGCGATTAAAATAATCGCGGCTTCATTTAAATTTAAATGGCTGCCCCGATCTGCCGATCAGCTGTTTGTCGGCAGATCGGGAGAGTCTGGACGCGATGCCCCGACAAAGAAGCCTTTCTTCATCGACACAGGTAAACCTGGTTTCACGAGGCTTACCTGTGTCGATGAAGAAAGGCTTCTTTGTCGGGGCATCGCGTCCAGACTCTCCCGATCTGCCGACAAACAGCTGATCGGCAGATCGGGGCAGCCATTTAAATTTAAATGAAGCCGCGATTATTTTAATCGCGGCTTCATTTCCCTCTTCCGAGCTGGCTAATCTACATGCCTCCGTCGACGGAGGCATGGAGTCTGGACACAGCCCCAGTGACTGAGGAAGCAGTCGGTATAGCATCCCAACTCTTGTCTTGTGTGGAGATTTGCAACAGTATATGCCACTAATCCTCCAACTAACCTGGATTCTGTTTAGGTCTGGTTGCAAGGAAATCTCTTGTGGCCCACAGACTTGACACCTAACCTCAAGGGTAGGATAGTTAGACACTTGCTAGAAGTTTTGATCATCTACCTGTAATCTCTAAAACACAAGGCTAAAGAAAGAATAAAAGCAAAGAAATGCATTAGCGAGTGCGGCTCCCCTCTCGCCTCCCAGCACTTTGTTAATACAGTGGGCATTTTAGCCATGGCCTTCTCCATTGATAGGGTATATCTACACTATAGAGTTTTTCTGAAAAAACTTCAATTACTGCAATTGCGTTCTTTCGGAAAAAAAATCAAAAGAACAGAGAGGGTTTTCCAAAATTGATAAACCTCTTTCTATGAGGAAGAAGCTTTTTTCAGAAAGAACTCTTTGGGAAAAAGGCATGTGTGGACGGAGAAGAGAGGGTTCTTTCGCAAGAAGAGGAAAGAGGAAAAAGCACAGGCGTGCTGGTGGCTATTCTGCCCATAGTAATCACAGCTTACATGCAGGATAGCGTCCAATCAGTGTGGACACAATCTGTCGAAAAAGCAGATCGCTTTTTTGATGAGCTTTGGCAGTGTGCACGCTCTCTTTCGGAAGAAGTTTTTTCGGAAGATCTCTTCTGGAAAAGCTTCTTCCAAAAGAAGCCTGCAGTCTAGACATAGCCATAGTAAATAAAACTCTCCCTTTTATGTTGGGATGCAAAAGTGAAAAGGGGGGAGGGAGGGTTGGTACAGCTTCCTCTTTCTAATCACATGTTTGAGTTTTGCATTCTTCTTATTTGCTGTTTGGGTTCAACAAGGCACTTCTGTGTCTGGTGGTTTGCAAATAAGCTACGTCCTCTAGACAGTGTATTCTCACAGCTTTCTAAGTGGGCTTTTGTTTTGTTGGGTTTTAATATTTTGTATCGTTTAAACCAAACAAAACTCTGGTGATGTGATAGGAAGTGCTATTTTTACAGGGAAATTCAGAGCTTAAATGAAAAAGCACTGGACACCAGCATGCTGTCCTTACCTCACCCCTTTGGTGTGGAAGTCTCTCAACAGTGCATGATGGTACATACGCCAAAGAGTCTTGATTTATCTAGGCACAGAAGGGTGACCTAAGGACAGATTGTTTACCTGGAGTTTCACGGTTAGTCTGAATTTCTGTGCACTAGTGCATTTTAGTTAGATGCACTAATGCAGTCGTTTTCATTCTTTTTTTCATTTGTGAACCCCCAAAAAATTTCAGATGGGAGGTGTGGATTCCTTTGGATGCCTTAGACATAGTCTGCAGTCTGTGGTCATAGGACCATAGATTGAAAACCACTGTACCTCTCAAGTACCATTTGTGGCTTTGTTTCCCTTGAGTTTTGCTTTTTATAATAGCATTGCACAGAGGGAGAGAAGAAGGTAAATGTCTTCTCCGATAGCCACACAAGAGGGTTAACAGGACCGGACACAGTATTTCAGCAACAGTCTAGCAAGGCCAAGTACAGAGGTAAAATAATCTCTCTGTTCCTACTCAAGATTCCCTTGTATATGCAGCCAAGATTTGCATAAACCCTTTTGTGTATGGCATCTGTTCAACAGATTATCCACTGCCATTCCCAAATCTTGCTCCAGGTTACTTCTTCCTAGGGATAGCATCCCTATCCTGTAAGTTATGGCCTTAATTCTTTGTTCTTATATGTTAATATTATACATTAATAATTAGCTGTATTAAAAATTTGAGCCCAGTTTACCAAGCAATCTAGATTACAAAGGTAGTTGTGTTACCAAACACCTCATAGAAGTATATTCTGACAACACCATTACTTTTATCAGACAAACATGTAATTGAATCAAAAATATCAAATTAGTTTGACAAGATCTATTTTCTGTAAACACATGTTGATTTGCATTAATTATATTACACTCCTTCAATTTTCAGTAATCAAGTCCTGGATCAGCCTCTTCATTATCTTGCTGAGAATCAGTGTCAGACTAATAGGCCTATAATTACTCAGATCATCACATTTAATCCATTTAAAATATTGGCATAATGTTAGCTTCTTTCTGATCTTCTGGAACTTCTCCACTGTATTGAAAAACAATATTATTAGTCCGGGGATCTCCTGAGCCAGATCTTTTAAAACTCTTGGCACGAGTTGGCTGGACCATATTATTTAAAAATACCAAATTTTAGTAGCTGCTCTTAAACATCCTCCTGAAATACTAGTGGAATGAAGCATGTTAATGGTTCTAATTCTTTTTTCACTTATCCCAGTGTAATTCTGTTGACTTCAGTGGAGTGAGCACATGATCCAAAGACCATTGAAGCCAGCCAGTGACTCCAGTAGACTTTGGATAAGGCTTCATTGCTGATGTATAAACTAAATGGAGAGTAAAGTCAGATTAATGTTGTTTTCCCAGCAATACAGAAATAGTCTCCAAAAGCCCATGTTATTAGATAATTTAAAAATAAGGGTGTCTTTACAGGACAGAGGGTGGAACCTTAAAAAAATGTAAAGTTAGCTCAGTTCTTTTTTTAATGCAAGTATTATGGTCCATAGGAGTTACACGTGTACTTTTCAGGCAAGATTTGGTTCACTGCATTCCAGCTGGACTGCTTGAAAGGTTTTTAAGAAATGGTGCTGCTCAGAGTCTTGTGTTTTCCAAGCACGACATCACAGGCTTCATTAGAAAACTTGATGCCACAGCACTGGGGCTGAATTTCAATTCTCTGTTGATTCCCATGATATGTTGGATGAAATGTCAAAGGCTTCTGATAATGTGATTCCCCGAGAAGAAAGGAAGACAGACTTGGGCTGTGACTTTGAAAATCTTGCTTACCTTGCAGTTAGGGAATAAATCATTTGTGGTTTGAAGATGGAAAAAACCCCCACCTCATGCTTTATAATAATAAAGGGGGATTGACGAGGCCTTTCTGAGCCCTTTCCCTGTATGTCTGCTCTCAAGCTACAATCCAGACTCTGCGGTGGTTTATAATTAAACCCAAGTTTTGAGGGTTCTGTAGAGTTCTTTTTGCCCACCAGGTCAAGTCGAGTCTGGTTTCTATCATAGAACATTTCACTTCACTTCCCCCTTGAGGACACATGGGAACAGACAGTCCATTCATATCGAACAGATGACCACGAGGGGAGGCTTTTAAAAAAAAGTCTCTTTTTGTCTATTAAGCTAAGACTGAGAAGTTTTGAAAACTGCTTAATAATGTTTCCTAACATTTATACCGCACTATTTTCTTATTTCAATTTTCCAGGCAATTAAAAATAATTGAAAGTTATTGCCAATTCCCCTGAAGATATAATTTTTGTTTAAAATAAACTTATTTCCATACTTCTGAGATCACCAGATATTTATTTGACCATCTTTATAGGGGTCATGCAGATTACGCACATGGGATGGGAATGTGGAATAGGACTTACATTGTAACAGGAAAATGAGAAGAGAGGGGAAAAATAGCAAAGGTGGCTAGTAAATGTTCAGATATTTAATTATTTGAACACAAGGAATAGATCGGTTTTTGCAGTTACCATCTCGGGTCCAGATTCCGCAAAGCCCATAAGTGTATGCTTAAAGTTAGTTTGTGCTTAAGTCCAGTTAACTTTCAATGGGACTTATGTACACACTTCAGTACTTCATTTGAGATGGTTTCTGAATTGAGGCATGCAAAAATGTACATAGGTAACACCATGTTTTGTTAGTCTTTAAGGCGCTTCTAGACTATTCGTCATTTGTTAATTTTTTTCATAGGTAACATCAGTTGAACTAATGTAAATGTATACACTGTGTGTACATGTTGTAGGACTAGACCATGGGTTCCCAAACTGGGGGGCGGGCATGCAGAAATTCCAGGGGGGGGCACGAAGTGACCCAGCCCTCCGCCCCCAATCAAGTTTTGATGCCCCCGTCGGTCTCTCTCTCCTTTTTTTTTTTTAACGCTCAACAAGTGTTGCTATTTTTTGAGGGGGGGCCTGAGGGTTTTTCAAAAATCAAAAAGGGGGCGTGATGCCGAAAGGTTTGGGAACCACTGGATTAGACTGTTAGATGTCATGCTTGCTAACACATCCTCTGGAAGACTTTGGGGTCTAATATAGAAAAAGAGCAAGCCTCACCGCCAAGCAGTTGTATTGGTTGATACAGGCAGTATAGATAGCCAAACCTCTTCTGTCTTTGCTTTTATCCTATTAATAGAGTTGTAGCAGACACAATCCATGTGGCTGCTCAGTCATGCTGCATTGTAATATTGCTTAGCCAGTTCTCCCCCTTAAGGCTTAAAATCCATCACGTTATACAAGAGCTGAAAGCCTTCTTGTGGTGTCCCAGTTCCCCCCCCCCCTTGTCCTTCCTAATTCCCTTTCTGGTTCTCCCTCCTGCCCCCATTCCTTTTTCTTTCCTCATTTGACATCATATACATTTGTATCTGCATCTATATAGTAGCTGCATTTAAAAAAAAATCTTCCTGTCCACAACATTATAGATTGAAAGAATGATTTTTGTATTGGAACATAGGAGTAGGAACAGGGGAGAAGAATGCATTTTGTATGTAAAGATCATTGTAAGTAGGTGTGTATCGTCTCCTTTGAACTGAGTAACTTTTCCAGAGTTTGTTCCTTAGGAGTTGTGTCTGTGTGTGTCTCTATCCTCTCTGTTTAGCAGGTTGGATTTAGGTAAGTTATTTTTATTTTTAAAAATGGTTACAAATTTTTGCCCGCCTTTAATGCCTCTGGCCACGTTTGCAAAAAGAAACCCTCTTCTAAGTGTGTCATATATGTATTTTGTGAAGCGCATCCTTTGTAAAATGCATGTCCCAGGCCACGTTAGTTCTGTTTAGACAAGTTATCCAATGGAGCTTAAAATGTGTGGGGGTTTTCTTACGTGCCAGAAGAAAAGGGGCACAGTTGTACTGAGCTGCTGCAAAGGCTTTCTTCCTTTCCACAAACTCCCCTCCTCAGCTCCATGTCTGGTGCAAAGAGCATGTGATGCTTATTTCTAAAGGCAGCAAAAGAGGCTTTGAAAGTCTAAGACTGTAATTGGTCGTCTGGCTTTATCCTTGGAGCTCTGGGGAGGCTTCAGGAGTAATAACGGTTACTTAAAGAAGATGAGCTTCTTGTGGGTTTCCTAGAATCATAACCTTTCCTCAGAGTGCATTAGTTGTCTAGTACTTACAGAAGCATCTGCCTGTCTTTCCTGTAGCTTTGAAAACATTTTGAAAGCAAAGAATTTGGTTTCTTCTTCTGCTCTGTGTGTGGTATTGAAGGAGACACCTCCCTGAAATGCAGCGTTTGCCAGTGGCCTTGGCCTGACTGAAAAGAGAGGTGGAAAGAAAAAGTGATGTATCTTTATTGACTTTAAATCCTCGTTTTGGATGCTCAGTTGTACCCAAAATGCCTTACCCTGTATGGGCACAATGCGTTCCCATCAGTCTGCACTATAGGATGAAAATTATGGCAGTCTCTAAGAACTGCAGAGATTCATTTATTAGGGGTGGGCATCTCCCTTTGCAGTTTCCATTAGCCTTAATAAGATTTGTACACATGAATTCATACTCACTGACTTGACAATATATCCTTTCTCCTTAGACTTTGTAAGCAGCTTGGGACATACAAGCTGTATTGTCTGCTGGTTAAAGCAGGGAACTTCTGCATTCCATTTCTAACTTTGACAGTAACTTCCTATATATGGCTTTGAGCAAAGCCTCTGTTTTACCTTTCTGTAAAAGGGACATAATCACCCAGAAAATTGTGTTTCAAGATTTTCTGATAAGGCATGCAGCATAAGTGTGAATGATTAACACTGACACAGCAGCTTTTAATGAAAAGGAAAGATTATATGCCTGTGGTCCTTTGCGTACCTCCAGGAAAGGGTGCCCGACTTTCGTCCCTTGGGAACCTGCGGAATAAAAGTGTCTCTCATGCTCTGCTGGCTCTTCGAACTTTGAAGTAATTCATTGTGATGTGCTTAAGCAACTCTTCCCAGCTTAGTTTGATGAATCTCTCAGTTCTGTTCGCCTCCCCTGTCCTGCTTCCTCTCAGGCTATGTCTAGACTGCAAGCCTCTTTCGAAAGAGAGCGTCTAGACTGCACGTGGAACTTTCGAAAAAGCAACAAGTGAGTCTGGATGCTCTCTTTCTAAAAAGCCCTGTTTGCTTTCAAGAACGCCTTTTTTCGAAAGAGCACTTTCGAAAAAAGGCGTTCTTCCTCGTGGAATTAGGTTTACCGCCGTCGAAAGAAAAGCCGCGTTCTTTCGATTTAATTTCAAAAGAATGCGGCTGCAGTCTAGACGCAGGTGACGTTTTTTTGAAAAAAGGCTACTTTTGAAAAAGCCCCTGAGTCTGGACACAGCCTCAGTGTCACATGGCCATGCATACATGCCATGTTTTGCTAAGGGTCCAGATAGCAAACCAGCCTGCCACAAGTATCAGGTTAGGTGCCTGGGCGGGGAGTGGGAGAGAGGATGTGAAGACCTATTTCTCTGCAAGGGGGACAGGAGAGATTCCTGAAGGGGTCATTGCATCTGTTTTTCTTTTTGTTCCATGGTTACAATTTTTTTTTAAAAACCCCACCAAATTCCTGCACTGACTTTTGCAGAATGTTCTACCCATAAAAAATTTAAAATGCTTTTTAAAAGCATCACCCTGGCAGCCCTCCATAGGGCTTTATTCACTTTTTTGCTGTAGGCAAAAGCGGCAGGGCTTGGGTGTGTGTAAAACTCCTGCTGACGTTCCAGTTCGCATGGCAATGACAGGAGACGATCGCTCTGATTGACAGCCCAGTGCTGCAGCGGCCTGCCGGTTAGCATATTTGGTTCCCGTCAGGAGTGATCCTGGCTTTAGAAGCAAACTGTTGTCAGTCTCCACTGGAAGAAGCTGGTTATGCCAAGGGGCTAGTACTCTGAAGACATTAGTTTTAGCAGGATGGCAACACATAGCTACATATAGGCAACATATAGGTTAATTTGAGGGAGGGGGCTTTGGCATGGTTGCTGCTAGGACAGGAATCCGGTGGAGAGACCCTAGGGAAGAGGACATTAGAGGGTCTATTTTCAGACCTAGGAAGCTATCCAGAGATGCACTTTGTTAAGTTGCCATCGAAAGACACTTGCAGATCTTTGCCAGTTTGTTTTTTGCTGCAGTTCCCAAGATGGCTAGCGTGTTTAATAGTGTGGCACAGTCTTCTCTCCCCTCCTCCAAGACATTTCATTGTATAGACCAGTGGAGGGGGGGTGCGGAAGGTGGTAAATCTGCCATGTGACATGTTGGAACCAGATTTTTTTTTTAATGGAGAAATCCACAGCCTCCTCGATTGTTTGCAGCAGAGGAATCCTGTAAGTTTGCATTCTCCAGGTACTGGCAGCATTTAGCTACATTCCCTTTTTAAATCAAAGGCAAGTTATGTGTTTTTAGGAGACCGCGGGCTACTACCGCAGGCACCAGAGGAGTCAGAGAAACTCCAAATCAGTCCTTTTCAGAGCTTGTTAACAGTCTACCCAGATACTAGAGGAGGGTTTAACAAAACAACAACAAAACCTCATCTGTTTTCTATCACTGTTGGGTCCCCCGCGCGCTCTCTCCCCTCCCCCTTTTTTTTTTTCCAAGTTCGTAAACCCTGGCCACTGAAGTTTCTTATAAGTTGGATGGTATTTGAGGAAGAACAACATGCTTGCTGGAGCCGACCTTCACGAAAGCCACAAGGGGAATGCTTGCCCTTTTATGTAAGGTTTGAAATTAAAATGAGATTCTTGGCTGGCAGAGTGGACTCCTCTTAATAGAGGAACTGATGCCGTGGAGAGAATTTCATGATGGAACTTATAGGCAGTTACAGTAACAGATTCTGGTTTTAATTTAAAAAAAAAAGGGGTGGGTAATATCTGGTCAAAGCTTTTTTAGGTTCCCAGGACAATGATCCCATAGGGACTCAGACCAAGGTTTGAAAATGAGCAGAGGATAGGGCATTTAGGGGAGATTATTTTCTCCTTATTGAATCCTGCTGCCAGGAAACCCAAAGGTAAATCTCCCCTCAGCTTCATTGGTGTCACAGCAAAGCACCTAGCTTCCTCCCAACTTCTGTCCTCCCTCCTGTGTACATGCTCACACAGCTCCTTTCTCACTCACTCACGCACATGCACACACACAGAATGTCCGCATAGCGTTCAAAGAGTTCCCACACAACTGTTGCCAATGAAAACGACCAGAGGAAAAAGGTCCATTTTTCCTGCTTAGTCCCTCTGACCTGGTTTGCGCGTGTGTCAGTGACTGGATCTACTCCAGCATTGTGTGCGCATGCGTGTGTGCGTGTGTTTTGCTTTATTCATTTAAAAAACCCAAACCACCCAAACCTCAGGGTAGGGAGTTCTTTTCAAGCCCATAACTTCTAGTTTGCACTGGAAGGACAAGGCAGCATCTTAGCCAATGGAAAAAGGGGCTGCAACCCAGGGCCGAAAATCAAGTCCAGTTCCTAACAAATGAACTATTTCTTGTGGGAACACTGTTCTATGGAGGTTTAATCTTGACATTCAGGTTGTACTCCATTAGCTATTTGGGGAGAGTGTAGGGATTACAGCACATGACTGTATTCCAAAGTTACTTTGTCCATTTTTATGTTCTTATGAAAAGGCTGACTGTCAGTATCGTGAACCAAAGTGACAGACTGGGTCAGACCAAAGGTCTATCTAGCCCAGTGTCCTGTCTGCCAACAGTGGCCAATGCCAGATGCCCCAGAGGGACTGAACAGAACAGAGAATCACCGAGTAACAGAGAATCACCTACCCACTGTCAACCATTCGCAGCCTTTGACAAACAGAGGCTAGAGACACCATACCTGCCCATTTTGGCTAATAGCCATTGATGAAGCTATCCCCCATGAATTTATCTAGCTCTTTTTTTAACCCTGATAAAGTCCTGGCCTTCACAACATCCTCTGGCAAGAAATTCCGCAGACTGACTGTATGTTATGTGAAAAAAAACCTTCCTTTTGTTTATTTTAAACATGCTACTTATTAAAATTTCCATGGTGGGATCCTCCAGAGGCTCTCTCCCATTTAGCAACATGTGATGGGAAGTTTGGTGGTAACCTCTAACTCCTTTTCACAACTCCCTAAGGGTCTGGCAGCTTCAGGTTAACCCCATTCTCTTGACTTCCTGAGCTATTGTTTCAGGCTGTCTGCAAATCCAGGCAGTATCATGCACTCATAAGAACTAAAAACATTATTTTTTTAAAAAAATTAAGGGTAAGCAACATCGGGAAAGGGAAGGGATTCCTTCCCGCCCTCCTTCCAGAAAGCTCCTGGTTCAAAAATAGCAGCTCAGAATAGGAAAGAAAGTGTGTGACGGGAGGGGGAGAGGCGGGGAGAGAGAGAAATCATGGCATATTTTAGTAATAGAAATGTTACTGTCTGTGGTTGAGTTGGTTCCCTGCAGCCTACCCAGGCACTGACCTCTGGCTCTTGTATATGTGTTTGAGACAACTGGTTTGTGCAGGCTATGATGTTTGAATGTTTGAGACAGGTCTGTCCAGCTCTCGTGAAGCCGGTAGTACACTGCCCTATGATGGTTGCTGCTTTTTCCCCTCTAGGCCTGATGGCAGCTGGAATCTAAAAAAGAATTAGTTTGCGGCTAAAAATAAATAGAATTATTTCACTTGGTACATTTTTTCCAGATTGCTCAGAGTATTTCCTATTTATTGTACATACACATACGCAAGTGTACACATGCACACATATATTCATACACATGCATGAACACACACACACACACACACACACACACACACACACACACTCCCTATTATAAAATATCCACAGCTGCATTCCAACTGCACTCACAGCCTAGATGCACTCACATCTACCTCCTCCCCCCATCCGCCTTCGGTTCTGAAATTTGATTTGTCCTTTTCATATGTGTTCATTTTTTTAAATTGTATCCTTTGGTATATATGGTTGTGACTGTTTTCTTCCACTATTTGATCTGAGGAAGTGGGTCTGGCCCACGAAAGCTCATCATCTAATAAACCATCTTGTTAGTCTTTAAAGTGCTACATAGTCCTGTATTTTCCTTATTTTTTAATGTGTGTTGGGTTTTTTGGGTGTCCAGTCTCAGCTGTGGAGAGAGAGAGAGAGTGTGTGTGTGTGTGTGTTTTGATGTTGTTGTGAGCAAGGATCCCATCAGGAGCTGCCTTTTCTAAAATCCTCCCCAGATGTAGTCAGCTGGTAAACCCAGGAGGGGTCTGGGAGTGATTTCAAGGATAAGAGATGTTTATGTCTGGCTCAGAGTTTCTCGGAACAGCGTTGCCTATTTAATTCACACACACTCTGATTTTTTTTCTTTGTGAAGATGCATCAGAAACCTAAAGTAAACTGAAGTTTAAAACGGTAACCCTTGCTGAGAGTGTCTTTGATTGGAAGACGGGAAATACACACTGGGAGTCTCGTTTGCTGAAGTCAGTCGTCAGAGATAATGAGCAGGCAGGGAAGTGCCCTTATCAGGACCAATGTCTGGATCCAAGTGGTTGCTTAATCGTGCCCTTGAAGGAAACAGTAAACCAACAACAAGCTGCAAAAGTGTGTCTGTAGTCCCTCTTCAGCTAACTGTTGGTGACTGATCTCATGCCTAGAAGTCCAGCTCTGTGGATCCAGACCTGCTTTACTGATGGGCAAAGTCTCCTCCACTTCCCTTGGGTCAAAATATGCAGACTCAGGCCTGAATAATCATTTTCCTAAAAGAATTTAACAGCTTGGGAGGCTGACAGGATGGGGTGGGGGTAGGAAGTAAGAAAATTTAATTCTGGAGTTCACTAATAACTTTGAGCCAGTTCAACTGGTAGAACTTTTTTTTTTCTGAATGTAAATGTGTCAAGGCGGGAATAGCTGTCTCTTTCTACCACCCCAACTCTATGAAACAATCTCAGAAATAAGTTCATGTGCTAAACTACACTACAGCCTGTAGCAATCCGAAAGTATCCCAGGAGGTGTGTTCACAACAAATCACAGCCATTTTGTATCCTAATAAATATGCTTCTGTGAATAACAGGAGCCAAGATCTGACCAGTTGACTACATTCACAGCCTCTCTGGAGTTGCTAAGTTGTACTGAGCAATTTGAAAAGAAAATTGTGCCTATAAAATATTGTTTTCTTCCAGGGACATTTTAACACCAAGCTGCAGAGTCAGGGAGCCTTTTTGGTGATAGCCGCGGGAATGAGGAGTAACGGTAGTTCGAACTAGGAAGCCTAGTTCGAACTACCTAGTTCGTGCCGCGTGTAGCCGCGCGGCACGGGGTTCGAACCAGCCGGGATTTAAAAATGGCGGCGCCCGGCTTATGCAAATGAAGCCCGGGAAATTCAAATCCCGGGCATCATTTGCAAGTGCGGTATGCCTACATTACCCCGCTAGTTCGAACTAGCGGGGTAGTGTAGACATACCCTAGGAGATTGGGCTGGGAGATTTTTTAGATGGATCCACTGTTGGCTAGTTGCAAGTGTAACCACCACATGGATCCTGGCCAAAAACTTACTTACAAAATAAAACCCCCAAAAAGCTTTCTTACGCATGGAAGCCAAGGGCCCGCTGGGAATAAACAAAGAATTTTTTAGAAAACTATTTTAAGTTTTGCTTCGCTGCAAATATTTCACAAAAGAGGCTCAGTCTCAGGAATGTGTAAGATTTCGGAATTGTGAGAGAAGCACTTTCTAGGAGACAGAATGGGTCCAATCCCGCCTTCCTGTAAGTGAGTCAAAGGATTTTACGCAGGGGTAAAGGAGAGGAGAATTAGCCCCTTTTGTTCCCAGATCCTTGAGATGAACTTTCTCAAGTACCAAATCACCAAAACTGTGCATCTTGCGTAACATTTTTGGTGGGGCTGTGCCAGTTGTCCGGGTGTTCATTAAGTATAATCAGACTCAAAAGCAAAGGGCTCGGCCGGGAGGTAGGCAAAGTGAATCCATGTCAGGACTCCAGGAGTAGGTGACAGGGATGTAAAAAGTCATTTAAAAATTTCACTGTGTAAGCGCTAAAAACCCTAGTGGTTACATGGATACACGCACTGCGGCATGGAGCTTATCTATAAACTTTGTATGGCAAAGCCCGCAGTGAAACCGGCTCTTTAGCTGGCCCCGCTCCTGGGAAGGTGTCACTGTGGGCTCTGCAGCTGGTCACCTGGAAGCTGCCGGCCCTGCTCTGGGGGAGCTAACATGTTACCTGTGATGGGGGTAGGCCAGGCCTGCCACAGACAGGGGCTACTCTGGCTGGGCCCCGTGGGGCTGGAGCAGCCCCCTACCCACGGCAGGGAGGGAGCTGCTGCAGCTCCTACGGGTTAACCGGAACCAGTAAGCCTCACCGATTACCAGGTAACCATTTACATCCCTAGTAGGTGAGCCCAGTAGCTCCATCAAGGAGCTTTCCACAACGCCTTTTCAAACCACCGCGTAACAGGGGCACTCTGAAGTGCTTTCAGCTGTGGTTTGTGCGGCCTCCCCGCAGGTCAGATGCAGGGCGACAGAGTGGCAGCCAGTGAGCGTGCTGGGAAGGGCAGGAATAGAAAGCAAATACTTCATGTCATCAGGCCTCCCAAAATGACAGGGTAAAATGAATACTTGATGTTTCCAATGGAGCTGTCAGGAGGGGGAAGAGGGAGAGCTCTGGTCTCTGGCTGTCTGGACTCCTGCCACCAAAACCAGAAATGTAATAATAAAAGGGGGGGGGGGGGCTGTAGTAAGGGCTTCCTAGAACTGGTGTTTAGATGCAGTAAGTTTCTGCACTTTTAAATATGTACAGTGAAGTTGCAGTAAATCTTCCTACTGCTCCAGATGACAGTGCTCCGTGCTCAGTCTGTTTCACCGAGACGGGTCATTTGGAGCCATCAGTCTGCATCAGACTAAATATTTTTCTGCAGGCCCTGTGAAAGTACAGTCCTGGATAGAGACCCTTTAATTTCGTATTAATCACCAGCAGGCTGCTTTGCCAAAAGCCTCTAGGAAGCGATTGGAGCTCGTGTCATGGTTGTAAAGGGTGTGGGTGCAAGGGAACTCAGATCTGAACTATGCCTAGTTTGGGATTTTGCAGGAGTTTGTTCATAATTTGGCTGCCTACGGAGCCCGTTGCATGGGCCAAGTAAGCACACTGGGTTTGATTCCCCCCTCGCTCGCTCTATCTGGTTTGACTCCATGTTTTAATGGAGTTACTCCTGATTTGCACTGGTACGAGTCAGAGGAGACTATACCCACACAAGAACGCTTGGGGAGAAGGCTATAACCTGAACCCCTGTGTCCCTTGGGGATTGAACTCTTGAGTTGAAGGAGCAGCTTAGAGTGCTTGTTGGTAACGTGGTGCATGCCATTGTAGCAGGGTCCTAGTCACCCTGCCGTTTGGCCTGTGCAGTGTGTGGTCATGATGACATGTGGAATAGTGTGAACCTACCTTCTGGCCCTTAAAAAGGAACTCTCAGGGGTATCACTGGGGAATTTGTCCATCCATGTGCGGAATAAATTTGGGTAAGCGCACCAAGGCATGTGCAGGTGTGCACCACCACTAGAAACACATACTTCTAGCTGTGGGCACTCTGCTAATCAGCTGGACAGCACCTGAATATCTCCTGGGTGGCTGCCCAAGCACTCACCTTACAGGGAACACAGGCGTTGTGCTCTGCTTAATAACACAACCTGTGCCAACTTTCTTCCAAGACAGAGCTCTGGAGGTGGGTAAGGAGGTTATGTTATCTCTGTTTTTATACCTGAAGGATCTGAACTGAAGTGATTTTAGTGAATCAGCAGCAGCGCTTAGAATAGAACCTAGAAGTCACGTCTCACAGGCCCCATTTCTGATCATTAAACAACACCTTTCCAATGCCAGAACAGATCCCAGGGGGCCCTGACTTCCAAGGAGACACTGAGTGACATGTCTTGCGTACAGAGGCTGTCTTGGGGCCCTTTGCAATAACCCAGCATGCAGAAGGGTTAGGAAAGTTGCACTGACCCACTTTTCATCTCTGATGAAAGAAAGCGCAGCAGTTCCTGAAGGGTTGATGCTTTCAGATCTTCTCTTTGGCTGGTTTTGCTTTTTGGTGAAGGGAGAAAGAATCTTTCTCCCTGGCGAAGGCCGAATGCACATAGGCTTCCTGTGAGCTCGCTGTGACTGCATGGGCTTGTAATGGCGGAAGCTCCTGATCTCTGTTTTGTCTAGCAAAATCCCACGTGGACTTGCCTATCCGGAGTCAGCTGCATGTCATCCATGTAGCTGGTGATAGATTTTCTTTTGCTGCGGGAGGGCAGCCTGACAGATTGCGCCTGATTCTGATTAGGGATGTAATCGTATAGTCAATTAACCGATAAGCTAAAGCTTATCGGTTAATGCTATTGACTATATGCATTTAAATGCAGAGCTGCAGCAGGGGACCGACCCCTACTGCAGCTCCGTATTTCACATGTAGCAGTAACCAGGCAGACAGGCGGCCCAGCACAGTCCCGGCTCATGCCGAATCCGGGAACTACCCCCACTGGGTCTCTGCAGGCTGTCCAGCTCCTAATACATTTTAAATGCAGAGCTGCGGCAGGGGTAGGTCCTGAACCCGGTGAGAGCCAGGACTGAGCGCTTTAAAAATTCTACCAATTACACAATTAGCAAATTACCCGCTTCTTAACATCCCTAATTCCGATATGGATGAACGCTTCGTTTCTTGAGTCAAAGCAGCAGTAGCTAATTTCTGTGTTACACCCCATGCTCCCTTACCCAGCGGTGAGTATGGTGCAGAGGCCTAGACAGAGAGACAAGCTGCATCATTGTTTGTTTGGCTACGAATTTTGGGTTGGCAGGTTTACTTTTAAATTCAAATGAGTGCTGAGGAAAATCTCCCGTCTGACGGCTCCTAGAGAATGATGTTTCCCAGGGTACGTCTACACTACAGCGCTAGTTCGAACTAACTTAGTTCGAATTAGTTAATTCGAACTAAGCTAGTTCGAACTAACGCATCTAGAACTAAAAACTAGTTCGAACTAGCGTTTTGCTAGTTCGAACTAGTAAGTCCACATTGAGTGGACTCTGAACAGGGCTTAATGATGGCCGGAAGCAGTGCCGGCAGGGCATAAAAGGAGGACTTAGAGCATGGAGATACTGTCTCAGGCTAGCCGAGGGCTGCGCTTAAAGGGTCCCGACCCCCACCCCGGACACACAGTTCTAAGGGGTGCCCCACTTGCAAAGAAGTTCTGGCTTGGAGTGCCCTGAGTGCCCACACTGGGCACATCACACCACTCGGCCATCAGCCCGGCTGCACTTGCCGCAGGCTGCCATCTGGGGAGAGGGAGTAATTGGGGGGCTGCAGGAGAGCTTCCACCCCCAGAAGCCCGCAGAGCCAGCCCAGTCCTCCCCATCGGGGGCTCGTACCCCATTCCTCCCTCACCTCCTTCCACTTGCCCTTCCCTAGCCCCCCTTCTTATTGATGTACAAAATAAAGATAACGTTTCTTCCAACATTGACTCTGTCTTTATTGAAAAAAACTGGGGGAGACTGGGAAAAGGAGGTGGGAGAGGGGAAGAGAAAGGCTGGGAGAGGGGAGGGCAACTAACATGATCAGGGGTTGGGAACAGGTCCCAGATGAAGAGAGGCTACAGAGACTGGGACTGTTCAGCTTAGAAAAGAGGAGACGGAGGGGGGACAGGATAGAGGTCTCTAAAAGCAGGGGTTGGGTGGAGAGGGTGCATTCAGAAAAGTTCTTCCTGAGTTCCCATAAAGAAGGACTAGAGGACACCAAAGGAAAGGAATGGGTAGCAGGCTTCAAACTAGTAAGAGAAAGTTGTTGTTGTTGTTGTTGACAAAGCAAATAGTTAACCTGTGGAACTCCTTGCTGCAGGAGGCTGTGAAGGCTAGAACTAGAACAGAGTTGAAAGGGAAGTGAGATCAAGTCATGGAGGTTGGGTCCATGGAGTCCTATTAGCCAGAGGGTAGGAGTGGTGTCCCTGCCCAAAGTTTGTGGAAGGCTGGAGAGGGATGGCACGAGACAAATGGCTTGGTCATTGTCTTCGGTCCATCCCCTCCAGGGTCCCTAGGGTTGGCCGCTGTTGGCAGACAGGCTACTGGGCTAGATGGACCTTTGGTCTGACCCAGTACGGCCATTGTAAGCTCAGGGCTCAGGGTCGGGGGTCTCAGTGGACCCCCTTGATTTTCATGCACACCTGGTCCTGGGTGGCCAGGCTGGCAGCTCTCCTGCCCTAGACGGCCACTTTCCTGTGCCTAGTGCGGAGATCGTGGACGAGGTCCACGATGTCCGCACTAGCCCAGGAAGGTGCCCGCCTCTTGCGGTCCAGGGCAAGCTCCCGGGAGCCGCCAGCCTGGTCCCGGCAAGAGGGGGTGGGCTGGGGGGCATCGGGTGGGTGGCTCTGTGCCGTGCCAGGTGCAGGGTCTGCTAGCTGGGTGCTGGCAGGCTTGCACCTGGCACGGGCACCGTAGCCAGCCCGTGCCCCTTTAAGGGGTCCGGGGCCGGGAGGGGGGCATAGAGTTTCCCTGGTGTTGGCCAGAGTGGCCACCAGGGAAACCTGGGGAGGGCTAGCCTCCCACTAGTTCGAACTAAAGGGCTACACAGCCCTTAGTTCGAACTAGCTAGTTCGAACTAGGCGTTAGTCCTCGTAAAATGAGGTTTACCTAGTTCGAACTAAGCTCTCCGCTAGTTCGATTCAAATTCGAACTAGCGGAGCGCTAGTGTAGCACCTATTAAAGTTAGTTCGAACTAACGTCCGTTAGTTCGAACTAACTTTGTAGTGTAGACATACCCCCAGGGAGCCACACGATGGATGCCCTGCAGGTGGCAATGGACAAGTTTCCCACCCACAGGCCCAGATAGGGGTAGAGCTTTTAGAAGCACCCATGGGCCTTGAGAGTACAAGTCCTATTGGCTTCAGTGGCATTTGAGCTCAGATGTCACAGGTGCTTTTGAAAATCCCCTTCCCTCCCCCCGGTGCCCATCATGTCCTATTTAATCTTTGGCCCTTGTGAGCAGGCCAAAAGAGGTGCTACTTTGGCCCAAATGCTGGGCTTAATTTGTGCCAATCAAGCCCTGGCATCTGTAGGCTTGGTAGTTCAGAGCCCTAGTGTCTCCGAGCTGGGCAGGTCACAGACCTGGCACCTCCAGGCAGGTCCCTGGTGCCTCTTTTGTTACAAACTAAGTACTGGCCAAATAAAAATAAGATAGATTAGCACCGATCCCCTAAGAGCTGGACTCAGACTTCCCATGTTCTTTTAGGCCAGGAAAGAGATCATGCATGGTCGTGGCTGTCAGTCTCTCACCCTAAAGGCTGAATTAGGTCCGTCTAGGCATTTAGGTAGCCCCTGTTATCTGTGCCTCTCTCCGTCATCAGTTGGTTTTATCCGCACGGAGCCCCTGTGAAGTAGGGAGCCCCGTTGTCTTCATTGTGCAGTTGTTGCAAGATGGGCTGAGTGATTTGCCCAAGACCACACAGCAAGTCAGGTACAGAGCCAAGAGATGAATCGAGGTTTCCTGACTCCCAGCCCTGTGCCCTAGCTACTGAATCACCTGTCTAGCTGAGGAGGAAAGGACAGACGGAGCACAATGCGTGTCACTTTTATTAGCCTCCTAAAGGATCTGGGTGGGGAGGAGTCACAGTGGACCACAAGCTAAAGATGAGTCAACAGTGTGACACTTGCAAAAAAAGCAAGCATCATTCTGGGATGATTTAACAGGAGTGTGAGCAAAACACAAGAAGTCCTTCTTCTCTACTGGGCACTGATCAGGCATCAGCTGACGTATTGTGTCCGTTTCTGGGTGCCACATTTCAGGAAAGAGGGGGTGAAATTGGAGAGGGTCCAGTAAAGAGCAACAAAAATGATGAAAGGTCTAGAAAACATGAGCTTTGAGGGAAGACTGAAAGAATTGGAATTGTTTAGTCTGGGAAAAAGAAGACTGAGAGGGGACATGATAGCAGCATGATGGGGGGGGGGAATTATTCTTATCTTCTGAGGACAGGACAAGAAGCAGTGGGCTTAAATGGCAGCAAGGGAGGTTTAGGTTGGACATTAGGAAAAAGTTCCTATCAGGATGGTTAAACTCTAAATTGCCTATAGAGGTTGTAGAATCTCCTTTATAGGAGATTTTCAAGAGCAGGTTGATAAATGCCTCTCCGGGATGATCTAGATCAGGGGGGTCACCAGCTTCATTGCACCGTGATCCCATTCTGGCAACAAAAATTACTGCATATCACCAGGAGAGGGACTGAAGCCCAAGTCCCTCTGGGTATGTCTACACTACCCCGCTAGTTCGAACTAGGAGGGTAATGTAGGCATACCGCACTTGCAAGTGAAGCCCGGGATTTGAATTTCCCGGGCTTCATTTGCATAAGCCGGGAGCCGCCATTTTTAAAACCCCGCTGGTTCGAACCCCGTGCAGCGCGGCTACACGGGGCACGAACTAGGTAGTTCGAACTAGGCTTCCTAGTTCGAACTACCTAGTTCGTGCCCCGTGTAGCCGCGCTGCACGGGGTTCGAACCAGCGGGGTTTTAAAAATGGCGGCTCCCGGCTTATGCAAATGAAGCCCGGGAAATTCAAATCCCGGGCTTCACTTGCAAGTGCGGTATGCCTACATTACCCTGCTAGTTCGAACTAGCGGGGTAGTGTAGACATACCCTACGTCCTGGAGAGGGTGGAGGGGGGAGGGGACAAAGCCCAAGGACTTCAGAAAGTCTAAAGCCAGCCCTGGGAATCCCATTAAAATGAGGTTGCAACCCACTTTGGTCTAAATAACACTTAGTCCCGCCATAAATGCAGGGGACTAGACTAGATGACGTCTCAAGGTCCTTTCTGGTCCTGTTGCTCTATGATTCTTCAGGACTGGCCAGGCTTCTTTGGTGAGTATCTGCTTGGTCCCAGTATACTGCAGCATCGTCTTTGCAGCCATTCCATGCTCTCGGGGTAGGTCTCCTGTCTGGGTGCGTGCCTGGATCACAAGTTGCCTGGGGATAAATGTGCAAACCACAAGTCAAGAAGTATCCCTGTGTCTCCACACCATGCTAGTATTTGCAGCCAGTTATAAGCTTCACAGACACCTCTGCTTTCATGCTGTACAGCTGAAGAGGGTCACAGCCTTGCCCTGTGATGTTGACCTATTTGGTCAGGAGGCTGACACCCATGCTGTAGGTTATTGTGTGCCGTGCCGTTGTTTGCTGCTTTAGTTTTAATGTATTTTTATCTTTTGGTGTCTGACACGTTTTGAACCCCTCAAGAAGGGTATCTTTGAGGTTTCTTCAACCCGGTATCAGACTGGCGTCTGGTCTTGTGGTTTTAGCCCTTAGTCAGAAATCCACTTAATTTTCACGCCCGAATGGCGTATCTGCCGAGACAGGAAGCTCCACCCTTTCTTATGGTGTAACTGAACTGAGCTGTTTGCAAAAGCTGCAGTGTGAACAATATGCCATAATGCTCTGCATAGATTTATGGGCCTATTTCTTCTGATTTTGCTGCCACTCGTTTCAGGGGAATGCATCCCCTGTGACTTCATAGGCATTATTCCTGAGGTACGCCCGTATCAGGGAGATAAAGAATCAGATCCATACACACACAAGTTCCTACTTCTTTCGAGGGGTCACATAAAGAGATGAAAATGGAGGTTTCTTGGATCAGTGTGTGTGTGGTGAGGGACATTTAAAGCAACCATGAAAAAGATAGATTCTTGTTGCAGTAGGATTTATTCCAAGTTCTTCTCCAGAGCTGTGCACCTCTATCTCCCTGGGGTGAGTAGATGTACATGTAAAAATTGTGCATTACTATGGCTTGCTCTCCTGACAGTCTCCCTTCCCTCCTCCGATGGACTGAATAATTCATTCTTGATGGTGACCTTGGACCTTCTGGGCTCAGCCCTGTGTTAGGAGAGGTGCGGAGCTGAGCGGCCAGAGGATGGAATTGTGAATCACAGTTCCTTCCCGCTCTCACGCCCTTGCTGGAGTCTGGGAACCTGGGGGGTGTTGCTTCCCCCCTTAGTGCAGACTCAGCTTTCCCCTAGGTGGCAGTAGTGGCCCCATGCAGCCTGTCCCCTCTCCCCGCACCTAGGACAGTGATCTGAGGAGTTGATCAGGGCAGTGGGAAAGGGTGGGAGCCAATCTTAGCCCATCTGCAACCAGATGAAGCCAGGCAGCAGTCCAGCCTTCAAAGACACTGCCAGCCAAGTAAGATAAAGTGATTTCTGCTAGTATTGTTCCCACGTCCCCGATCCGTTTCAAGCTCCATTTAAAAGGAAGGGGCAGGGTTGGGGGAAAGACACCCTCTGGCCTCATCAGTCTCCGCACAGAACATGCTCCGTCCCTTTCACTGTCTGATTTCCATGCAAAGATGAATCGGTAACCCCATGCAGCGTGGGTCACTGCACCTGCTTCCAGCCTGTCAGCTATTCTCAAAGCTACAATAATAGCTATAGTGGCCAGCCTTGCCCTGCATCACTGAACTCAGAGCAAAAGCCGGGAGTTTTTCTTTTCTCACTTGCTTTTGCCCCCTGCTGGGGGAGGGGCGGCTTCCGTCACACCCACCCTGGGAAGGATTAAAAATCCATGGCAATGTGCAGGAGTTTACCCCATTTTAACAACAGTAGGTTGCGGCGGGGGGGAGGTCTGGGGTAGGATTAGACGTGGCTGTGGTGAGATCTGAATCGGAGATTGGGTCCCTTCAGTTGGTTCTCTTTGAATCAGGGACAGCCCTGCAGGTCCCATCTGATCCACCCCTGTGTTCCTAGCTGGGGAGCCTTGTATCTTTCTGCCCATCTGCCCACCACTCTCCACCTAAAGTTCATGCTCCTACGAGGCCCATTTCTGCTCTCGTTTGCACCAGTGTAAATCGATAGCCTCACGGTGCTGGGAAACTGGAGTGACGGGCGGCAGAAGGAAACCCTGGCTGGTTGGGTTTGCAGAGGTTGTTTGCTGCTTGGTTTCAGAGACCAGAGAAACAGGCATGTGCGCTTGTTTGCCTGTTGAGTACAGGGTCAGATTCGAGAAGTGCTCCCATAGACTTTGGCATCCCTCAGGATTAGGCCCCAAGCGAGGCTACTGCTTTGTTTGTAGGTTTGAGCTTATCCACCACTGGATAGCTGCTCACATCACAGCAGGGCCTTAGGCAGACACACGAACATACACACCTAGAGCACTTCCTGCTTTGTGCTTTAAAAAAACCCTTCAACAGATGTGGGCTGTAAGCCCGAGGTGGCTCACCACGGTTAGCCACTGGTGGGCCGATGCCGTTTATGTACCGGTGCATCCACAGGTACCACTGCTTGCAGCTCCTATTGGCTGCAGATTACTGTTCCCAATCAATGGGAGCTGCAGGAAGCAGCACAGACCGGGATACCATTCCCCGCATATCCCATTGGTCGAGAACGATGAACCAATGGGAGCTGTAAGGGGCCATACCTGCAGATACACTGGTAAATAAAGCCGGGGGCTAACCCTGGAAAACCGCATCCAGCTTACAGGCCATTTATTGCCCCCTGCCCTTGGGGAATAGAGAAGCTGGGAGAACAAAAATCACCCACTCAGCCCAAATGCCTCCAGCCGGAAACCAGCTAGAGAGGAACTAGCTGGTAGATCCCAGAGGGAGCCCCCAGGAATGATCTCGATTGGCTTGCAAGTGTGCGAGCCCCCCGTGTTCATTCTCTTGGCCTGAAAAGGAACTTTCAGGTGCCTGGCTGGGCTTGCCAGTTAACTCCTGATCCGTGTGTTTCGGTGGTATTGAGTTTGCAGGAGGGAGGGGTATCTTTCTGAGAAGCAGCGGGTAAAGGTTGTCTCCACTGATTTCATGCTTTGATAACACAATACCTAGTCGAGCTAGCATGACACGTCAAATGGGAGCTCATTTGGCCAAAATCCAAACTAGCATGAACAGCCCCAGTGCTTCTGTGGAATGATAGCATCACAAACCATTGTTCTTGAGCAACACAAGCGAAGGGGGGAAAGGTAAAGGAAACAGCGATTTCTGCTTCAAGCTTCTCAGAATTTCTTGCACACATCAGTGGGGCGGGGGAGGGGGGGGCAAGAATGGAGAAAGGCCCTTTTAAATTCCACCTGTGAGCATCTTGTATGTGGGAGATGTTTGGATTGAAATAAAAGAATTTTCATCCCCACATGATCTACTGTAGGGATGAGCAACCTGCTGCCCATTGGGTGTAGCCTGCGAAACGTTTTATTTTTACTGCTGTCCACGCTCAGGGTTGCAAAATTCCACTTGTTTCTGTCCACGTCATTTTTTTCTTACCAGCATTACTAAAGTGATGTGCAGCGAAACTACCCTCTCCTGGGAGACTGTCTTGGTCACAACAATCTTGCGGCCCCCTGAGATGAAGGAGAGCCACTCATGCAGCCCACTTACTAGCCTCGGTTGCTCATCACCGAGCTATCGTATCTCCCCCATGCGGTTACTTTGGCCACGATGAAAGCGACAGAGTGATACTTTTGTCAGTCTTATTTATTGCCAGCTGAGCGCCTGTCCTAGCCTGGAGTACAGTCGGTGAATCATATGGAAGGGGGAGTTGTGCTACATGCCTTGTCAGACTTTTGCGTTATATTGTCCATACTATGCGAGTGGTTTTGTCCTTTCCCTTCTTGTCATCGTCCACCTCCTCAACCCTGATTTTTTTTGAGTGGTTGTTCACACTCCCAGGGCGTAGGAAGATCAGATTCTGCCTATTTCATCAGCAGACTCTGCTTTGCAAAGCAAAAGTCATGCTTGGAGGAGAGGCATGTCGTAATGCTTTCTCATTGGCTGCCCACATGACCTCTCTGCTGCGCTTCTTGGTCATCGGTTGACCGCTTTTGACACTTATAGATCATGAGCCTTTGATGGGTTCCTGGCAAAGCTGCTGCCGCTCACTGAGGAGGGAACAAATATTTTCAGGGGCTCTGCCCAGACAGATAGGGATGTAAGGAGAAGGGACACCACAGGGCATTGTGTGATGGGACAAAAAGCGACCCAGCTTTTTTGGATTTCAAAGCGTTATCCCCACTTCTTCATGAGCAGCTCTGCTTCTTGAGTCATCCTTGTTCACGGAGAGTGAGAAAGCAATTACTGGTGGTGTTACAGTAGTACCCGTCACCACGGTTGTGCCTAGGGGCAGTCTCTGCCCCAGAGAGCTAATAATCTGAGCAGCAGACGGAGAAAGGGTGGAAGGGGAAACCGAGGCAGAGGGCGGTGACATGACTTGCCTGAGGTGTGCCAGCAACTTGGTGTGTGCAATAGACTGCCTGGCTTCCAAGTCACAGTCCAGTGCCCTGCCCACAAGCCAGCCCAGATTCTCAGAAATGCCAGTACCGCACGGTGGAAGATGATGTTGCTTCATTTAGAACAATCGACATGGGCTATCAGCAGCTGTTTTTCGTGTGTCTGTCTGTCTGTCCGTCTGTCTGTGTTTTTCTTCCCACCGAGGTGCGTGTGTTTCTTCTTTGCCCCTGTTTTACCAGGATTCCCCATCCCGGCTCCGGTGCACAGAACAGTGCTGACTACTGGCAGTGAGGGGCAGGGATTTTTTGCTGGTTTACTTCTCTTTTGTGCCGCTTGGGCTCCCCCCTGCCCCTTTCCCCCGGCCTTGGCTATCAGCCTGGATGGGAGGGGGACAAACGGGGAGGGTGGAGAAGAAGAAAGGAGACGCATTGTCCCTTGAAAATGCAAATGAGGGATTCTATATAAATATCTTTCCTCCAGCCTCTTTAAGTCTTGGCACTTTGCTCCCCACTCCCCAGAAGCTATTTGGTTTTGCACTGGCCCCGGGTTCAAGTCCATTAGGGTGCTGTCCGCGGGTGCACAATGCTGGGCCCGGGGTGGCTGTCCTCCCTCCTGCCTGAACAGAATGTTCTTCTGCAGCTGAGCGGGTAGCGCTGATTTGGGGGGGGGGGGGGGGAGATGACTGGTCTCTTCTGCTGAGTCTTGCCACCTGTTGCCTCTTTCATTCCAGGCCCCTTCCTCTCCCCTCCCCACATTGCTCACCATCCCCAGTGGATAGGGCTGGGACCCGCCTCGCCTGCCAAATACCATTCTGATGCTGTCACTGCTTCTGCACAGACAGCGTCTCTGAGAGCAGCAGCGAACCTTTTCCCCCCACCCGCTGCCCGGTGCTTTCCGCAGAAGGCATGTCAGAGTGCCCCTTTCGCGCTGGCGGAGGAGGAGGGGCCGCAGCACGGACATTTCCAGACTCAGCCCAAAGATATAAAAGGCTGGCGCTGAGCCAAAAGAAGCCCTTGCAAATCCATTGACATTGGTATTTGGCACCAGCCCGGGCTAATTTTGCACTCTTGGTTACTCACGCATACACCGTACCTCATCTGCTGTGTTTGGGAAGGCGCCCCCACCGCGCGCTCACCTTGGAATGCAGTAGTAAGAGGTCCGTGCTGGGTTTAATGATACAGCACGAATCAGGCCGTAAAAGACCACGAGCAGCCTGCCAGATGAACTGGCATTAACTAGAGACTGGTTAGCTTGAGCTACAGATCTGCCAGGCTGCTCTGGCACCCATAAAAGCAGCAGATTTGATCGTGCAGTGGCGGTCAGAGTTATCTCCAAATTAAGGCTACTAAGGGTCTAACTCTAGGTTTTGCTGTGAGCAGAGTGGACAGGGAAGTGGCCTGGATGTCTGGAGAAGGGAGGTTGAATCTCAACTCTGCCTGGAACACCCTTCGTGAACAGTGGGTCAGTTACTCCATGCATGATCTCCAAGAATAGTGGCTACTGGCAATTTTCCCTCTAATTTGTTCCATTCATGTGTGGAATACATTTTGTTATGTGCACTGAGGCATGTGCAGATGTGTACCACTAGGAGAAATATATGCTGCCAGCTGTGGACACTCTGCTAATCAGCTGGCAGACATTTGAATCTCTCCTGGGTGGCTGCCCAAGCACACAGCTTGCAGGGCACTATGGCATGGGGTGACTTTTTTTTGAGTGCTCAACTTCAGATGCCTTCAAGGGGCCTGATTTTCAGATATTACTGAACACGTGCCCTCTAAAAACCAGGCCTCTTCCAGGGGGCCTCAACTTGTACACCCAGAATCAGTGGACACTTGTGAAAAATCTCAGTGACACTTACTTGCCTTTGTCTAATGCTTTGTAATCAAGGGACGAAAAAGCTCTGTATAAACACACAGTCTTGGGATTATTGCTGGAGATTGCTCTGTTGTGCTGCCTCTTAATAAGAGCCTTGTTGGACAGCAATGTGGAAAAGGAACGAGTTTTCCAACTCCCAGAAAGAAAGTTGGTGTGTTCTTGTTTTATTATTTGTACTCTTCATGCAGAACGAGGTCCAGGGCCCGTCCGCTAGCCGTGTTTGTGCTGGCCATGCCTCAGTCCGGAATCCCCCGCACACCAGTGAAACCAGTAGTTACCAATTTTTTTGCAAGCCACCCTGGGACTGTAGGAATTGTATTTCTTCGTGGTGTTGAAGGAAAGGGGTCCTGCTTGCCAAAGGACTATTTTATGCTTGAGGGTGATTTATAGGCCAAGCTGAGGCACTTGTGGAAAAGGCAAAGCAGCTCTTGGCAGCGCCCCCAAAATCCACTGCAGCTGTGGGGTAGTGAAGTCATCGGCATAACAACCATTGCAAACAGAATAACAAAGTCTGCTCTGTTCTCATTTAAAATAATCTTTCCAATTCAGGAACCACATTAAAATTTACCTTTCTGCATACAATAATAATAAAAAAGGCAGATACTTCTTAGAGGCACCGTGTGAATAGCTAAGTTATATTTACACTTCATTTTAGCCCTTGTATCGTAACGTCGTGTCTTGCCATTTATGCTTTAATGAATGAATGAAGCCAGTGTTGTGCCCTGGAATACATTTGTCTCTTTCCCTTTGTCTCTTTCCATTTGCAGCTCTCCACGGTGTAGTCATGAAATGACAGTTCTGTTCAAGGGATTGCGGGGAAAGATCAATATTTGTTTTAAATATCACCTTTTATCCTGGCACCAAATTGACTATGCAAAGAATAATTAGTAAATCTCTGCTCCCTCTCCTCCTCTTCCTTTCAGGTCTCTTCAGATCCTCCTGCTTCCAAAAAGCCCAAAATTGATGACTCTGCTTCCCAATCTCCAACTTCTGCTGAGAAGGAAAAGCAATCCAGTTGGTTGCGGTCCTTGTCTGGTTCATCCAATAAGGTGACTCTCAAGTAATACACTTGCCTTGTTGCTTAAAGTCGATTGGTGGGAAGCAATTTGTGCTTGGTCCCTCCTTTGAAGCCAGTGGGACCAACACCAAAGATGGCTTTGGCCCATGCTTTCTCAATGAAAGATGTTCTCTGCTTTCCCCGAGGGACAGTGAGTTACGGTGCCCTTCCCCTTCTGCCGCTGCCGCTCAGTGAGCAGTGGCGTGGCTGTGGAATGAAATAAGCAGGTTCTTGATGCCTCAGCCATATGGGAATCCTGAAAGGCCCTGGAGTCCCAGACAGTCTCTTGCAAACCACATATTTGTTGGCAAGCAACAACTGGATGGGACTTTAATTCTCATCCAATTCTGCTCCTCTGGTGAAAAGCGATAAGCAGTTAGGTCCAGCCAGCTGCCCCTGCTGAGGAATTGTGTGAGAGGTAACAGAACCCAAGTGCGCGCACATGTCAGTAACTTTCCTTTGCAATGTACTCAGTGGTGACCAGTTTTTGTTTGTTTTTTCTCTTCCTTTCTTTCCTTCCCGCCTTTGCAGAGCATTGGTTGTGTCCATCCCCGTCAGCGCCTCTCTGCTTTCCGGCCTTGGTCCCCCGCGGTTTCAGCAAATGAGAAAGAGCTCTCCACACATCTTCCCATGTTGATCCGAGACAGGTAAGAAGACTTGGGCCCATGGGGTGGGAGGGCGAATCGATGTTCTATGAGAGCTATCTCCTTTGTGGATGTTCCCTTGCACTGATATTAGTGACCGTGTTTGGTTCAAGTAGTCTGCTGGTAGTGCAGTGAAAACATTTGCAGCCACCAGTGATTCTAGGGAGGGAAAACAAGAAAGTGGCAGTATTTATGCATTCAGTAATTCAGTTACCTTGAGTGAAACGTGTCTCACAAGTTTGCAAAATGAAGGATCTGTGTTGCTAGTTTGGTGGTGCAAAGACAAAAGCATTTTGTGTCTTACCCATCTACTATTTAAAGATGGCTTGGCCCTGGCTGGCAACTGTTCCAAGCTGGTAGGGACCAGCTGTGATCACCAGGCCGCTCTTAGTTGCCCCCTGTGAAATCGGGTGGTCTCCGCCCAGGTCAGTAGCATACAGGTGCTCCTGTCACATGGGCTCGCTTGTTGGCAGTGTCAGCAGAAATTCCATGGATTGAATGGGCCATGGAGCCCAAACCATCTCTTGGCCATATAAGGGATTTCATGAGAGTTGATTTGAGACACCCTGGTCAGGGCAATGCATGGAAGCGTCCACTACTGCTATGTGTGTTGTTCCACCTTCTATAGAGCACATTTCACATGCCTTAAATTCACCCTTTTTTTGTTCAGTAATCATCTATTAAATTTACTGTCTCTACAGCCTTGTCCCTTGGGCTGAATTATACTGAGATATTGCTGTAACGCTCAAACTCATGGCATCAGTTTGCTTTGTCCTTCTAAACATCTTGATTTCACACTTCCTAACAAACCAGGTCCTAAACCCGTTTTATTAGTGTACTGCCAGTGGAACCTCTCTAGTCTGGCACCCTGGTGCCAAACCAGAGAATGCCAGACTACGGGAGGTCAATATTGCGTAGTAGCATTACCAACACTGCCACTGTTTGCTGGGCTCTTAGAAGACATTTGGCATAAATTAGAGCTAAATAACTGCACAGAACACAGAGCCAGGACTGGGGGCTGTAAACAAACTTTATGGGACTGTGGGAAACTTGGCCACAGCCCTGATAAGTGGACATCTGGAGAACTGAAATCATACCGGACCACAGATGTTGCCAGACCAGAGAGTGCTGAACTAGAGAGATTCAAGCTGTAGTGTTTCAGAATTTAACAGGCCTTCCACTTATGGGAATGAACAAAATTAGCTTCTAAAGCCACTCTTCTTGCTGTTTATTAGGTGGTGGTGTTATTATTATTACAGCAACACCAGAGATTGGAGCCCCATTATACTAGGCACTAAACATCCACTGAGAAAAATCCTTGCCCCTTAAGAGCGCACTATCTAAACAGTTCAGAAAAACAATTGGGAGGGGAAACAAAGTTGCTAACTCCATCAGGTACATCAGTGGCAGAGCTGGGAATAGACTCCAGATACCCAGCATCCATTGGTCCCATCCTTCTGACTTTAAACCTTCAGTCCACCTGCATCAGCCCACCCTTTAGGACTCCAAGGACCCCCCATCCCATCCCTAGTTATTCTTGGAGAGGTTTCCATGACCTTACCTAGCACTGCCACACAGGGCTTGTCCTAATCAATTGGTGAAAATTTGTTGAGCAAAAAAAAAGGGGGGGGGGGGATGCAGTCACGGCCCTTTTAATTGCTGAATGTCTCTGGCAGTCCTGGGCAGCCACCTGGCTTGCCTGCCCCTAAGATCAACTCTACTGCCATACACACCTGATGCCTTCGTGGTCATTCCAACCTGGCCATTTAGATTTTTGTTTCAATTGGTTTTCCCTCTCCCTCCTGCACAGTTCTGTCGTTTTGTGGAAGGTAAAAGGATCTGTACATGTACAAAGATGCTCAGATCCATGTGATTCTGCATGCATAGGAGTGTTGGTTTAGCGGTAACTGCAGTAGGATCTGCCCATAGTACACTCCATTGACACCCGGAGGTCCAGACTTATAAAGAGAGTTGAAGTTGGAACTGCAGTCTGTGCTTGTGTTCAGTGCATGTCAGTGTCTGCGCTCTTTGTATGTGTACCCATCTTTTACATGTCCAGTTGCTGTTGCGTGTACAAATGGTGCCGCTAAGGATTTGACAACTGTCCTTGGAAAGTTACTGTTACGGACCCTGATTCTGCTTTCATATTGGTTTTATAACAGGGCAGTAGCTACTCCTGATTTACACTGGTACAAGCAGTGATCAGAATTGGTCCCTATCTAGGCAGTGGTGACAGCTCTACCAATACTTGAGGTTGCCTGACACTTTCCATTATAAGTCCCTGTTTTCAGTTGTTTATAACTTTGCCAAATTTTAACTGCACAGGTTGAAAACTGTTGTGCCAGTTGTCTGCCTCAGACTGAATTTTTTGGAAAAGTTTCAGCTGAAACGGTTGGGAAAATACATTGTTTTGCTCGTATTAACAAATTGTTATAAGATTTGTATATATCTATATAACACTCTTGTACTCAGTGCTTTGAAAAAGCCAACGGAACTTGGCTGGGGAGTCACCCTGATTTCAAGCATGTGTCTTGCTGTCCTTGTGAAAATTCATCCAAATTTGGCAGTTGTAAGCCTCAAAAATCTTCGTTTGCACATGCAAAGTAGAGACTGTAACATATGATTAAGGATTGTCTCACATTGCATATATACAAGGGGGACTGAATTAAGGTTACATGGGCAAGCTTGTAAGGCCAAGCCATTGACCTTTCAACTTTTTGTGTGCTTGACATTGCAATCGTAATGTTTTTTAACAGAGTTCATTGAATATAATATATATATATACACACACTCACGTACATGTGATGTGGAGAAATTAATTATACACTACAAAATGTTGTTGGCACTCTAAAGGCTTTTCTCCAGCAATCTCAAAAATTGGAAGGCAATTGTGGGTAGTTAGATGTAAAAGCATCATCTCTTGGAAGAATCCCTAACGCACCAGAGACCAAAATATAGAAACCGCATTTAGCATGTGGGAGACGTGAGGGTCTGGTCTCTTCTGCGTTCACAATATTTAACCCTATGCACTGAGGGCAGCTTATGTGCACTTAGAAGACCATGGAGCACTTAATGGGTGGACATCATAGGGCTAAATCCTCAACTAGTGTAAATCAGGATTGAAATCAATGCAGTCCCATGGAGCTACACCAGTGAAGAATCTGGCCTTTTTCAGGCTATGGCTACACTGCCCGTTTTTTTCCAGAAGAAGATATGCAAATAGTGCTCACATTTGCATATCTTCTTCTGATTCTTTTTGCGGAAGAGCTTTTGCCGCTATTTGGCCCTGTATAGATGGGTCCAAATGTCAGAAAAAAAACCCTGTTTCGCAAGGCTCTGTAAACCTCGATTTACGAGGAATAAGGGGTCTTGCGAAAGATGGGTTTTTTCTAGAAGGGGCCAAATAGCGGCAAAACCTCTTCCACAAAAAGAATCGGAAGAAGATATGCAAATGACAGCACGATTTGCGTATCTTCTTCCAGAAAAAGCAGCAGTGTAGCCATAGCCTCAGTCTAAGATGCTGGTTCAGAGGCACTTTGAAGGCACAAATGGGACTGAACATTTTGCCTTTTTTTCTTTTACTTCCTCCTTTCTGCACAGTTTTTACTCCTACAAAAGTTTCGAGACTTCTGTGGCCCCCAACGTGGCTCTCGCTCCTCCTGCTCAGCAGAAGATTGTAAGCAATTCCCCATGTGCCACGGTGGTGTCACGGAACAGTGAACCACTGAGCAGCCCGGTCCAGCCCCGGAAAAGGAAGCTGACTGCAGACAACCCAGCCGTCCTGGAAGCCGCAGCCACTGTCACTGCTACCGAAGAGGACAAAGAATCAGAAGCAGAGATTGAAGTAGAAACCCGGGAGGAATGTAAGTGTGAGTTACCTGCCTTTACTTTTTCCCCATGGAATAATTTTGGACTTTGGGTTCCCAGAAGAGTCCAAGGAAGTTAAACTCCTGTGGGAGATGAGTCCTTAATGTGGTCTTCAAACCCAGCCATAGGTGCTGAAACTAGGAGTGCTGAAACTAGGAGTGCGGGGGGTGCTGCAGCAGCCCCTGGCTTGAAGTGGTTTCCATTATATGCAGGATTTACAGTTCAGTTCAGTGGCTCTCAGTCCCCCCACTGCAGAAATTGTCCCAGCCCCCTTGCACGCAGCTCTCTGAGGCCCCTCTGAAAATCCCAGCCGTAAATAGTGAGACACAGAGAAATGGAAGGCACCCCAGGTGGACTCCCCTAGAAAAGCACAAGCCACAACTCCTCACACTTGCATTACAATGGGTGACAGGCCCACTTTAGCCCTCTGGGGATGGCTTAACTTCAGCCAGGCTAGGATCAGCCCTTAAGCAGCACACCTTAGGTGGTGAGGCGGCTCTGCACTGGGTGAAATTGCACCAAGACTAGCAGGATATCCCTGTCCAGTTCTTCCCCAAAGCAGTGGAAGTGTTCTCCAGAGGGAGAGTGCAGAGAATTGCATGCAGCTAAACCCCGAAGTCTGTGCTTAAAACAGAACTTCCACGGAGAATTTGGTGGGAGCCCTGCAGCCCTGAGCGTTGCTTAGATTTGCATTTCCATCATCCGTCCGGTATCAGGCATAAAACATTCCTTGAGCGTGGTTCCTCCTTTTCAGAGGGTCTCAGCCCCTGCCAACTGATGCGGCGTTGAATGTAAAATGCACCTTTGCTAACTTTCAGGGTATGTGTGTTTTGTTTGCAGTCACCTCGTCCCTGTCCTCGCTCTCTTCCCCATCCTTTACTTCGTCCAGCTCTGCGAAGGACATGAGCTCCCCTGGAATGCAAACCACGGCCATCATCAGCAACTCTTTTGAGGTTGCCGCCCATGCTGAGTCTCACAACAGCGGCTTGGAAGCTGAACTGGAGCATCTAAGGCAGGCCCTGGACAGTGGCCTGGATACTAAAGAAGCCAAAGAGAAATTCCTCCATGAAGTGGTTAAGATGAGGGTGAAGCAGGAAGAGAAGCTAAACGCTGCCTTGCAGGCTAAACGCAGCTTGCACCAGGTACTAATGGGCAAGAGTTTCCTGTGGTCACTGTGTGCATGTCCTCCACCAGGGGAACCCGTTGGCTAGTCTGACGTTGAAAATAATTAATCTGCCTTCCCACAATGTCAGCGGCAGTCTCTGGGGTTCTGGTTCTAAACAGAAAAGGGCAATGCCTGGAATATGGGAGCTTTGCCTAGTTTCACACATGCTACCTGTCCCTGTTTAAAAGAGAGTCACAACTTTCTAATCAAAACCAAATCATTTCTCCCATTTCCCTTTGAAAAGCTGGCCGGGTCCCGCCGAGTTAAAATTGTTTTCACTGTGCATGTTTCTCTCTCCCAGGAGGGGCCCCTTGAGAGCTTCTGTCTGATGGGGAGTCTGTCATGTTCCCCATTCTCCAACCCATGCGTACTTTGGCAGGGCATAGCATTGACACGCTCAGGGAGAGAGGGAGTTGGGATTGTCAATCTAGAGTCAGTTGTCTACATCTGTGTGCTAGTAACCAGGGACCAGTCTCCCTCATGGGATGCTCCATTTGAAGCAGAGCTACCTGGTAACTAGTCGGAGCATAACTAGGTGATAGTGTACATCTAGTTCAGTGGAGCAGGATATTTTCTCTAACCAGGAGTGACCTGCTATTTTTAGCATAAAGAAGTAGGAGCAGAGGCAGCAGAGAGCCTTTTGCTGTTTGCTGAAAGCAGGCACATGTGTTTGTCAGCCAACAAATGCCAGGTTTAGGGGACCGGTGGCTCAGATACAGGCATAATTTGCTTGCAGAAAGGCTTTGCACCAAGAAAAAGCAACATGAGAATCTAGGCGTTTTATCACAGGCTCCGTCGCAGGAGAAAGGTCCTGGATGAACCTGATTCATATTTGAACCCGAGTCTGCCCAACCTATTGGTCCTGCATTAGGACCAGTTTTGTGGCCCATGCTCTCACATCATTCTGCTGCTCCTAGAAGGAAGTTTTCTGTATCACGGGTTGCAGGGCCAGCTCTCCAGAGGCAGGAGCCAGGCAGCCAGAGCTGCTCACTCACTCCATGTGCCCTGGGGGCAAGCCACTTGATTTCCTTGTGTTTCAGAGAAGATTTAGATCAAAACAAAACAAACCCCATTTACGTAAAACAGGTGCTGAACCCACCTTGAGCTGTGCAGGAATAATCAAGCAAAGGAGTGTGTCAGACTAGGAATGGGGAGGGTGTCTGGCCATGAGTTTCCATTTTGGCAGCGCTCGGTTTCCGATTCCACAGAGCCAGGGCGGACATGCATGCGCGCCCCCCATGTCGGGGTTGAGCTAACAATGGCCTGGCTGGGAAGTGAGATTGTCAAAGGAGTGAATTTCCCATGACCCGACTGCAGCGTGTTACTTAACAGAGACACGTTTCTGGGAGGGTTTGCCTCTGACAGAGAGGAAGTCCAGTTTCTGGAGAGAGAGAAAAGTGGTGTTCATTTAATTTAACCCTTTAAAAAGCCAGATCAGAGTCAGTTTTTGCTTCAGAGTCATGCAATACATATAGTATATAATAGGCTTAGGGGTGCAAGTTTAACCAAACTGTTTGGATATTAGCAATCAAGTCTTCGGGTGCTTCCGAATTTCTTAATGTTAGAAATTAAATTAATTTTAGGTTCGTCACAAGTATCTTCCTGGCTGGCTGCGATGGAGCAGCTGTTGAAAGCCTTTCTTGGCCAGTTTTGCCCTTCATTGTCCTAGCATTGTGCACCCTCTGCTTCCTGTTTCCAGATCAAGGGCAGCCAGTAGGGTTAACCCATTCGCCCCTTCATGATATGATAGTTGCTTTTAGGCAGTGCCGCATTCAGCACAAGCAGCGGATGCTCCAAAAGAGTTAACTAATTCATCATGCAGCCTTTAACGGTGGCGGCCATTTTGCTTGGCAGTCAAGATGCAAAATTTGAATCAGGTTTGGCTTTTTGAAAGCCCCAGAGTTCAGGGTAAATTTGGCCAAGGCTTTTGGTTTGGTCCAATAGAAGAATTTGGTCATTTGCAAAATTGGGAGCCAGGTTCAGATTGCAGCTTCTTTCTCTCCTTCCCACCCCGGCTCTGGCCCCACAATGCAGTGGTGTTTGGATCTTAGGATTTGGTTTAGGTCCATCTCTCCTTTCCAGCGTCCCTTATAACATAAGAGCAGACCCGTGTCCATCTAACCCAGTATCCTGTCTTGTGACAGTGGCCAGTGCCAAATGCTTCAGAGGGAATGAACAGACATGGGCAAACAGCAACTCCTTGTCATCTGGTCCCAGCTGCTGGCAGTCAAAGGTTTAGGGAAATCCAGAGCACAGGGATTGCATCCCTGACCAGAGTGGCTAGTAGCAATTGACGTACCTAACTTCCAGGAACTTCTCTTCCTTTTATTGAACCCACTGCCTTGCTGTAATCTTGTCTGAGCTGCCCCAGTCCCTGAGGAACCCTGTCACTTTTTGTGCTTTCCAGGAACTAGAGTTCCTGCGCGTGGCAAAGAAGGAGAAGCTGAGAGAGGCCACCGAGGCAAAGCGCAACTTGAGGAAAGAGATCGAACGTCTTAGAGCTGAGAACGAGAAGAAAATGAAAGAAGCCAATGAGTCACGGATACGACTAAAGCGGGAACTGGAGCAAGCCAGGCAGATCCGGGTGTGCGACAAAGGATGTGAAGCAGGCAGGCTGCGGGCCAAGTACTCTGCCCAGGTAAGGCCAGGCCTTTGAGAGCTGATGGGCACGCGAGCGACTGCTCTCCACATTCTAGGGCTAGTCAGTGCCATCCTTCTTCAGTCTGTACACCTCTTGACCCCGTTAGGGCTATTCTCTGCCCCTCTAGCACTTCTACTGCCCCTCTGTAGGATTTGGGTGTAGGGAGGAATTTTCTCCCATTTTACAGATGGGGAACTGAGGCACAGAGAGGTGAAGTGGCTTGCCTGGGTCACGTAGGGAGTCTGTGACGGGTGTTCCCTGTAAGCTGTGCACTTATGCGGCCCCTCATGAAAGATCCCAGTACTGCCCAGCTGATTAGCAGAGCAGCGAGGTTAGTGTTTCTCCAGGTGCACATTCACATATGCCTCGGTGCACATGACAAAATTTCTTCCATGCATGGATAGAAACGATTAAAGGGAACATTGCCTGTGAGAAAGCAGAGAATTGAAGCCAACTCTCTTGAGGCCCAGTCCAGGGCCTTACGCACAAACCCATTCTTCCTTGGGGCCTGTGCAAATACTCCCCCAGTTTGAGCAAGGTCATGCACACGGCCAAACTTTGTAGTGCAAACCTTTTAGCTGGAGGCTGTGCCAAGAATATTCCTGCCAGGTGAAATTCACTGGTTTTGGCACCTCTGCCGTGCCTGTTGAGCCCCATGGGTCATGTTCTGTCCTTCTACACAGGGCTGATTTCATCTATTGAGAGTACTAAGTTGAGTCCCCTAGATTTCCATAATAGGGTTTCCCTAGCAATCACCTGCAGATTCAGGAGGCTAGGAGTAGCTCAGGCCGCATGGCCTTACTTCACCAGTGGGAAGGAATTTTGCCTATAGCCATGAGCCAGCAGGAGTGTTTTGCTGTAAGCATGTCTTATGCCCTTTCAGCTTATTAAAACACCTCCCCCCACACGCTCACACCCTTTCCCTCCTCCCAGCCTGATTCTTTTCTAACAAATGAGTCAGTAACTTACTGACAGCTAAAGCCACAAGCCCCAGGAGCTCAAGCTGCACGTCCTTAAGTCGCCTGGTGGTGTCTTGGTCTTGCAGGGCATGTGAAATGCCAGGCCTTCCGCTGTCCCAAGTCCCCAGCTTATCTGAGAGCAGAATGGCAGCAGTCAAAAGGATCTCATTGCAATGCTTGGCCCCTTCTTCCCTGCAATCGAACAACCTGATTGGCCCCTCATTTCCTCCCCATAAAAGAACAGCGCCCCATGCTCTTCATTAGCCCTCTCAAAAAAAACAAACAAACCCCAAAAAAACCAAACAAACCCCAAGTAACACTCCTCCCCAGTGGCCTCCAGTACTGCCATCTAGCCTTATTCGGACCTGCTCACTCCTGACCACCTTCTGCCAAACCCTGTCAGTTCTCTGTGCAAGAGTCTGGTGAATAAATGGTTAATAAGGGAGCTGGGTCAGAGAGAGCCTAGAGCACAGGAGTGAAATGGGGCAGGTTTCACTCCCAGTCCAAGCAGCTGCCTTCCTGCCACAGTTCCTCTCCCCACACTAACTTCCTATCCCTCCCTCCCTCCCCCCACCCCCACCTCCGCCCATCCTTCCACCAAAACTTCCAGAAAGCATTCAGTTTCATGCTGTGTTAGCATCCTTTGAGGGCAAATTCCTAATGGTTTTTGCTAGAGATAAGCCGACACAGAACAGCATCTGTGCAAAGACTATATAAGCAGCATGCAGTTGAACTACAAGAGGATTAGATCATAGATCCACATAGGTTTGTTGCCATGAGATGATATCTAATGGCGTTATACACACATCCCCTCCTTAGAGGCTGGATTGCAGGTCATTCTGCCCAACTATCAAAACTTAAAACTGCAGCCTTTCAAAGAGTCTCTTTAAAAGGGAAAAAAGCAAAAAGCAACAACCTAAATTTGTCTAACCCTGGCTCTCAATAACGGGAAGGGGAGTGGTCGGCATGTACCGCTCTGAGACATGCCTAACCAGGAGACCAGAAGCAGGAAATGATGTGGTCTTCCTCCCTAGCATCACGGGATGTCTCACTGATAAGAGGTGTCCAGACTAAACATACCCAGACTGAGTGCTGAGGCATGGGCGTTACCTGAAACTGACTTCCACTTTGGCAAGAACGGCAACAACAAAAAAACCCAAGGTGACAGGCCATGCAGATAAAATAAACACTTTGCTTACTGGCTAGAGCTTTGCATGAGCTGCAGGTGTGTCCTCTCTTGCATTTTGCTCAGAATGAAAATTTAACTTTTTTTTTTCATCACCCATAATATTCCCCCAGTAGTGGGGTTTTCAGAGACACGTATCTAGCACGAGGGGTTAACACTTGCAAAAGTACCTAAGTGACTTAGAAGCCGAAGGCTAAAATAGTCACAAGTGACTAAAGAGGCTAGAAATGTTGGAGAACCTCAATGGGACTTGCACACACACAAGAGCTTCTGAAAATTTTAGATGCTCTGTCCTTAGGCCTTCATTTGTAGCTGACAGACTTGCACAGGAAGAGCAAGAGAGCGAGTCCGTGTGCATGCATTTTCATAATTTATTATTGATTTCAAAGAAACCACAGTTCTTTTGCCAGGTTTAGTCCGAAACTAGCATCCGACAAGCACGAGAAAACATAATACAACCAGGCATGGGCTTGTCACCAGGGCTTTAAAAGAGTTCAGGGGGCAGTCTCCTAGTGAAGGGCGTGACAAGTTGGCCCCGGAACGCCTACAGGGCCACATTCAGAGTAGCTGTCTGATTTTGGCCCCAGGAAGGCAAGGCATTCATTTTCCCATGCCATGCCAGGGGGCTGTAGATGGTTTGTGTCAACTCTGCCACTGAGCTAAGCTACAGTAGACATGTCAGCACAGTCCTCCTCCTCTATACCCCTGCATGCCGAGGTGATGGGGTCCAAGTCAGCGAGGAACTGAGCTGCTCCTGGGGTTGTCGAGGATTGTCACAGACTGACACTCGATGCTGGTACGTCTTCTCACTGCAGCATAACTGGCAAGCCCCAGATTCTGAGCACAACCCTCTCCCTGTCTGCAAGGTGCTAACCCTTCCTCTCTTGAGTAAGGAGCCAGGGGCTGTCTGGCCCCATTCCTGTGTGGGAAGCCCAGCAGCCTTTTCAGCATCAGTTTATGGCCCAGCAGCTACATTCAGCTCGCTTTGGTCAAAAAACGAGTTTGATCAGCTGCCAGTTTAGCTTTTACTTCAGCACTCTGAGGCCAAAAGAGGCTGCTGTGATCCTCTTGCATGGTTCTCAACCTATTTACTAAGGCTGCCAAGTGATTAAGAGCATTAATTGCTATTAACCACATGATTTAAAAAATTAATCATGCTATTAATAATAGAATACTGTCTATTTAAATATTTTTGACATTTTTTACATATATTGATTTCAGTTACAATCACTTTATTTTTTATTGCAAATATTTGCACTGTGAAAAAGAAACAAAAGAAATGGTATTTTCCCTTCACCTCATACAAGCAGGCTGTGTCTAGACTGGCAAGTTTTTCCGGAAAATCAGCAGCTTTTCCGGAAAAACTTGCCAGCTGTCTACACTGGCCGCTTGAATTTCCGGAAAAGCACTGACGATCTCATGTAAAATCATCAGTGCTTTTCCAGAAAAACTATGCTGCTCCCGTTTGGGCAAAAGTCTTTTTCTGAAAGACTTTTGCCCAAAAGGGCCAGTGTAGACAGCATAGTACTGTTTTCCACAAAAAAGCCCCGATCGCGAAAATGGTGATCGGGGCTTTTTTGCGGAAAACCGCATCTTGATTGGCCACGGAAGCTTTCCGCAAAAAGTGCTTTTGCAGAAAAGCATCCTGCCAATCTAGATGTGCTTTTCCAAAAATGCTTTTAACGGAAAAGTTTTCCATTAAAACCATTTTCGGAAGTTCATGCCAGTGTAGATGTAGCCGTAATGTATTGCCATCTCTTTAACAGATGTAGGGCTTTTTGTTACATACCTGCATTCAAAAACAAAGCAAGGTAAAACTTTAGTGCCTAAACTAAAGTAAACTCAGTCCTACTTCTTGTCCAGTCAATTGCTACGACAGGCTAGTTTGTTTACATTTACGGGAGAAAATGCTGCCCTCTTATTTACAATGTCTCCAGAGGGTGAGAACAAGCATATGCAAGGCACTTTTGTAGCTGGCACCGTGAGGTATTTGTGTCAGATACGCTAAACATTTGTATACCCCTTCATGATTCAACCAGCCTCCCAGAGGACGACATGCTTCCATGCTGATGACTCTTGGTTAAAAAAAAAAAAAGTGTTAATTAAATTTGTGACTGAACTCCTTGGGGGAGAATTGTATGTGCCCTGCTCTGTTTTACTCACAGTCTGTCAGCTATTCAAAAATAATACTATAACATGAGCACTGTCCACTTCATAATCTGTGTTGTAATTGAAATCAATATATTTGAAAACCTAGAAAAACATCCTGAAATAATTCATTTCATTTGGTGTCCGGTTGTTTACCAGTGAGATTAAAACGGTGATTAATCGACAGCCCCACTTTTTACTATTGTGGGCTTCATCCAGTACTGGTCCTGGGGATGTCACAAGAGCTGCAGCTGTGTGCCGAGAGGCCTGGGAGTTAAGAACCACTGGGCATAGTTTGACCTTTGATAGAGCTAGGCCTTGTTGCTTCTCCAGAATAATTCCGGTTTGAACGAGAGTCGATTGCTTAGAAAAACATCCAATCTTGCTTTAAAAATGGCCGGTGATGGAGAATTCACCGTGCCCCTTGGTAAATTGTTCCAATGGTCAATTTACCCTTCATGTTAAAAATGTCAGCCTTAGTTCCAGTCTGAGTTTGTCAGAGGGGCTCAAAGAGCTATTGCCTGTGACTGAGAGTCGGGGGGACAGGGGAAATTTCAGGTGGTTATTTCTTTCCTCCTTCAGCCCCACATCTCGAACCCAGCTGCCCCTCTACATGACTAGAATTGTCTTCCCTTCCTTGGAGTCCCTTCCATTTACCGTAAACCATGTAGGGATTCTTCTTTGGGTGTAAGATGTGATTACCGTTGGCCTTCTTAGGGGTGTGTCCAGATTGGAGGTGCAGCTGGCCAATCAGAATGCATTTTTGGAAAATCATGGAAATAACATCTCTAAAATGCATGCAAATGAGTCACATTAGCTCTTTTAGCTAAGAGTCCTGGCATGTTACTACCTTAATAGTCCATGGGCTTAAGAACTGACTGGGGCTTCAGTAAATGGCCTATTTGGTTTTTCCCATCTTTAACTCTTCTGCAATTCCTACCATACCACTGGTCTTGTCTCTCTATCCCAGATAGTGAAGTGCTTCCAAGAAGGCTAACAGTTCCCACAATGCAACACGGCTAACTGAACGGGGGGAGAGGAGGGATCATGAAATTTCTTCTTGAACTTGCCATCGATCCTCTTATCTCCTGAAGCAAGAGATTACGTCACTCTTCTCATAGCCTGTTTAAACAACGTGTGTTATTGATCCAAAATGATCTAGTTCTTGCCTGAATCCACGACGACAGAATGAAACCAAAATACTATGGTGTGTTTTTTATTCCCCCCCTTTTCTTTTGCTCTAGATTGAGGACCTACAAGTCAAGCTTCAGCATGCCGAGGCTGACAGGGAACAGCTCCGAGCTGACCTGCTGCATGAGAGGGAGGCTCGGGAACACTTGGAAAAAGTGGTCAAGGAACTTCAGGAACAACTGTGGCCTAAATCAAGCACTCATGCCAGCAGTGAGAACACAGCAAACGACATTGAGAACTAAACAAACACCACGTCATCTAATCCAGATACAGAATGACATATATGCACAGTAAGGGAGGATGTGTGGGGTGTGTGTGAACCTGCATGTGTGAGTGGGTGTGTGCGGCTCTGCACACATTTATAAATACGGACTTTATTATTAGTTGGAGGGCAAATGTTACTCTTTACAACAGAAGCACTGACTTACACCTCTTTTTTCAATCCATATAGCACAACATCTTACTGTGCCTATAACACACAGAGTGTTTATAAACTAAATACTTTTCAGTCCACTGCAAATTTTCTACTGGCAAACTTCAAGGAAGCAGCATCGTCCAACTCAAACCAGAGTCTATGGCAAGCAACCATGGCAGTGCGTTTACGTTGTCCTTGTGCTTGCTGGGACACTTTGAAATTCAAACAAACAAAAAAACCCAACAAACTTTTTGTTATAAGCTATTTAAAATGATGACCTTATACAGACTTGGTATTAAAACAATTAATGAGATTTTTTTTAATAACAAACCTTTAAAAGCAAAACAAAAGAATAAAAAAGAAACCCTTGATGCACAATTTTTAAACGACTTGTTACGGGCTTTGGGATTCTTACTGTAGGAGCCCTATGGTGATGTTGCCATTTCATCAGCAATTTTCCGCCCCTTAGGAAGCCATCACAGTTTTAATACTGTCATGTGGTTCTATGAGAATTTCAGAGTGCTTTTCAAAAGTTGATTTTTTTCTTTGTCCAAACGATCCTCATTTTCCTCTGCTAAACCCACGAAGAAAGGAGGATGGAGGGGAGTGCATGTGTGGAGAGAGTGTATGCTCGAGAGAGACAAACCCAGCCTTATTGACTTCAGTGTTTGTAAATCACGCCAAAATCTTTAAAGTTATCTGTCATTAACTGATGTGTTCAAAAGACTCGCTTCATCCATGAACACTTCAGTTTTAGGAAAAGAATGGAAGAAGAAATAAAAGCAAGGAAGAAGGTGGATGAACTTAAGTTGGTTGAAAGATAAGCAAAAAAAAAAAAAAAAAAAAAAAAGAGAGAGAGACATGCATTTTGAAGTCATTCTGAAATCTTTACTTCAGCTTTCAGTTTTCCAGAGAACTTGTCTTTGTTACACAATCTTTTCATGAATTCAGTATTGATTTACCTACTCGGCAATGTCTGTCAGGATTACTGTGCCCGAGGAGAGTGCAACACCCGATACTACAGAAAACTAAGAACGATACTTTTGCTGCTGTGAATAAGGCTACATCTTTTATTTTTTTTAAACAATAAAAATTACTTTAATTTTGGGATCCAAGCCGCAACCCTGGAATAAAAATGCAGCATTACATCACTTTTGTCTTTTTTATTATTATTTTTATTATTATTTTTAAAAGAACTGCACTTTGTCAAAATCTTCCTCTGCATTTTATTCCACAGTTGTAAAGTTTACAGGTTGATTATTCTCGGTTGAACAGTGCTTTAAAGACTTCAAAACATCTGCCCGATTCTCCACAGCCTGGCATCTCGTGTCATCATTCACACCCAAGCCAAGTGAATGCAGACCAGGGATAGAACCTCCCAATCAGGATTTTCCATACACGTACACTAGTAGCAGTATTTTACACTCGCTTTGTATGATTGTACAAATCAACAAAGTACTGGTAGAAGGATGTGGAGATTTGGGCTTTCCCCACGTGTATGCAGTGCTTTACTGAACGAGGGAAAACGTAGATTAAAAAAACAAACACATCTCATAGTGCACCCAAGTTTAAAGGCATAAAGTGAAAATTAGACCTGGGGCTGCTGATGTGCCTTCCAGCTAATTTTTCCTTTCAAGTATCTTGTAAAGGAATTGTTGACTTTTTTTTGTTTCAGCTGTTTAAAAAAAAGATAATCTGTGCATCATTATTAACAAGAAGTTATTCTCTCAGTGAAGCATATTTCTGGTAACTTTTATTTTCTTTTTGGACGTTTATGCAAACTGTGTAAGCTTGAAAATTATTTCCCAGTAGACAAAAAGCGGCTGCCAATCCTAAAATTATAGTATTTACTTACCATGCATTAGAGAGAAATAAAAGATTTTTTAAGTTTTTTAAATGAGCTGTTTGCTTGAATCCATTATAATAACCATTGTAACTGTGAGCATTAATGGGAAGTAAAGTTCATATATGTTTTAGGTACAAAGAGAGAAGGTATATGAAAGGAATGAAATTATGGGGACAATGCAGAACTGTGGGGAGCAAAACAAAAATTGTTATACCAAGTTAATTACATGAAATTAAAATTGTCCGTTTAAACAGGGGATTTTGCCCTTGTGTGTTTGGGATGGTGGAGATCGAATTAAGGTGCAAATCTCCTCTTCTAAAGTGCAATGCAAAAGGAACATTGTTTATGCAGGGGTATTTTTTATGTGGGTTTGGGGTTTTTTTTGTTTTTTTGTTTTTTGCTTCTTTGTATTTTTCTGCAATTATTAAAAGGATCGTATGCATGGAATTAAAATCTCTGCCATATGTATATTCATTAATGGGCATTATTACTGTCTTATGTAAAGGGTTTGTTATGCAATATGCATAAAACTGTTCTCAGCCTTATGATTTCCACATCTGTATTTTTTCAGTTATTTCTTCAAGGGAAACTAAATAATTTAGCTTTAGCTGAGTATTGCATATTTTACAAGGTCTCTCATATGTTGTGCTCTATTGCCATGTCAAGAAATTACACATAGAACAAACCTGTTGTTTTTCACCATGCTGGCTTCTTTGAAGCAGATTTTTTTATTATTATTGTTTTGTCTATCCTTTGAACATGTCACTTTTTCCTATGACCTAACAAAAATTTGCAGCATGTTGAAGCCTCTACTTATCTCATCCAGGAAAAACAGTCGTTTCACCTGCAGCACATCACATGTTTCATCATTATATTTATGCAGCATGTATAATTATACACTGGTATAACTTCTCCTGTGTGTATGAAGTCTTTTTCCTCAAAAATGAATGAACTCTGCATTTTTTCAGGGAAGGAAAAAAATTAGATCATAAATAGCTTTATCAGGAAACACCAAGGAAGAACATTCTCCATATTCAAACTGCATGCCACTATGTGTTTTTTAATTTAGATTTTTTTCCACATGATGTGTTACAATAAAGTTGTTGAGTGTAATCTCTGGACTACTAGCCTTACTATGCTTCAAATGAACATCAAGCACTAAATAGGATTACTTTTAAATTGGAGAAAACAACCTAATTGAAAATCACTTTAAATTATGGTTTAAACCAATGCAGAGAAAAAAGTTTAAGAACTGTACCCCAGTAGTGTAAGAAGACTATGGGAACAAACTAACTACACCAGCAACTTGTTCATAGGACAGTTCTGTAAAACGGGATTTGATTTTTTTTGTCGTTCCAAATTACATTTTGCAGTGAGCAAACAGTAGAATCTTTGGCATTGCTGGAGAGCATGTCCTTTTCTTTTTAATTGAGCAATTCTGGGCAGGGATATAAATCAATGTATTGGGGATATCTGGGTAGTGCCAAGACCTAGCCACATGATCTAGAAAATGTCTCTAGAATGGTAGTAACACTTGTGAGAGAAACTTTTGTGATGGTTGTTCGCATTGAGGGAGTTCTGTGTGTAATTTCTGTGTATGCAACATTGCACTGAAATAAAATAGTTACATCATCCCTCATAGATAGACTTGCTCTTACTTTGACCACAGCTGCATTCCATGTGCACCTGAGTTGATAGGGTGCCTAGGAATTGTTAGATTGCATCCCCTCCTTTGCATTTGCCATTTAGTTTCCTTTAAGAAGTTAAAAGGGAGAAGAGGTGATTTATACAGGCTATTGACTCTCCCTATAATTAAAAATATATTACCTAGATAATTGTATATTCAGTTTAATTACTCACTGTTTCTATATTGAAAGATGACTTAACGAAGGGAAAAAAACAACAGCAATAACATTCTTATCTATGGAGCAGCTAACTAGTATACATAATACTCTGCTTTTCAAACAGAACTAGCCAATGTAAAAAAATAAAAAAGTAAATTCAACATGTAAATACTTTTTTTTTCATTTTACACTGTTGTATTATAAGTGTATATGGTGTTTACTTTTTCAAAACTCTTTCTTACCTGGTAGTTGTCTTGTTTTATGAGTTGTGTTTTTAACTAAGAAGAATTTTTGCTGTCTGTTAGGAAAAAAAACAAAACAACTTTTGCAAGTTTTTCAATGTGGGTTAACTTTCCGTCATCATTTGCATTTTATTTGTCCTTATTTTCATTGTAAAGTATTTTATTATTAAAAAAAAGTTGATTTCCCCGTGTCAGTTAATGTGTTTTAGAGGGAGGTTTTGTTTTTGAGGGTGTTTTGTTTTGTTTTGTTTTTTTAAAAATCAAGAGAATTCACAGATGACATTTTTTCAATTGAGGAAAAAAATCTATACATTTATAATAGCCAATAGCATTTCAGCACATTTTGTTATCCTGGTCTCTCCTATGCTGCTGCTAATGACAATATTATGACTTACTCTACTATTCTAGAACTATTTTTATGTAATTAATGTATGCTTTCTTGTTTATAAATGCCTGATTTAAAAAAATAAGAAAAAAGCTTGGCATATTTATCTATTTCGCTGTGTACCTTGATAGTCCTTTTACATCCCCTTTTCCACATCCCCGCCCCTGAAACAGATATTGTAAAATAAAGGACTTTATGAGATTATGTATGAAAATAGCTATGCTTATATACCACAGTGACTGAATGTACAGTGTATAGACGCATTACCGAAAATAAAATTGTTTGTCCAGAAAACAATAGATAAGCTATATTCTTTGAATCTCTCAATACCAGATTGTAGCCTAAATTCTCAAGTGTGGCTAAGGCCCAGCTTCTCAAAGGTATGTAGGCACCTAACTCCCATTGGAGAAACTCAGATTGTTAGCTTTAAGGGGCCTAAAATTCAGAAAGGGCCGAGAAGCCATGGACTGAAAAACAGGCTCCTTTAACATGTTGTGTGTTGGGCACCAAAAACCAGGCGTCATTCTTGATAATTCAGGCTTGTGGGTGTGTTCCCCTCTCACACACAGTACTGCCACAGACCGGTGTTTCAGGAAATGTTTGGTAGCATTTCCCTCTTCTGTCTGGATAATAGTCACCGCATGCACTTCCCTGCTCAAAAATGTGATCCTTTTCGCCACTCAGAGCATGTGTACACTGCAGAGTTTTTCCGGAAAAAGTTCACTTACGTCCACACTGCAATTGCATTCTTTCGAAAAAAAATCGAAAGAACAGAGGGGTTTTTCCGTCATTGGTAAACCTCTTTCTACAAGGAAGAAGCCTTTTTCCAAAAGAGCTCTTTCAGAAAAAGGCGTGTGTGGACAGGGAAGAGGAAGTTCTTTTGGAAGAAGAGGAAAGAGGAAAAGCACAGGTGCCCTGGTGGTCATTCCGTCCATAGTAATCACAGCTTAAATGTGAGATAGCGTCCATTCAGTTTGGACACTATCTTTCAAAAAAGCAGATCACTTTTTCAATGTGCTTTGTCAGTGTGAACACTCTCTTTCAGACAAAGTCTTTTCAGAAGATCTCTTCCAGAAAAGCTTCTTCTAATAGAAGCCTGCAGTCTAGACATAGCCTCAGGCTCTCCTTTCATATGGGGCAAATTCCTATGTAGTTAGAGTAAATTTCTACAATGGTAGTGCCAAAGGTCCCAATGACAATCGAACCCGTTGCTGTGGAAAGGTATTCTCCAGCCTGATGAGCACTTACTAAGGCCATGTCTTCACTGAGCGGAAGATCGACGCTGTCACGATTGATTTTCCAGAGTGCCATTTAGCAAGTCTAGTTAAGATCTGCCAAATTGAATTTAGAGAGCCCCCTCCTTTGGTGTCTGGTTCTTCTGCTTCTATGAGAAGTAAGGGAAACTGACAGGAGTTTTTGCTCCCATCAGCCTTTCATTGTGGGGACGGTAAGGAAACCTGTATCAAGGTATGTTGAGTCCAGCTACGAATGAACGTAGCTGCAGTTACGTATCTTGAGTCGACCTTCCTCTTTACTGTAGACCTGGCCTGAGATGACAGTTCTGTGCCATTAGCTGTGAGTGACGCAAGATTTGGGCCCAGAGTGGCAAAAAATTCCAATTGAATTTAAAGGAGCAGATCCTTCTATGAACATGATGCCACTCCCCTCCTCCAGTATTAAAGAATCATGCCCCAGACTAAGGTGATGTGGCCATCTTGAAAGCAGGACAGGCTGGGCGAGGGGATATGAGGCCACTTAGGAAGCTAGAGCATGACTCTTAGAGATAACAAGAGACTGGGTATTAATGTGTTCTCAATAAAAGATGCAGGAGGGATTGAGGGGAAGGGGCATCTGCACAGATTTTTTATTATCAAAGGGAATTTTTTCTAGTTAAAATGTTCTCCCATCATGCTTATAATAGAGATGTAAATGTGTAGTTGATTAACCGATAAGCAAATGCTTATAGGTTAATGCTATAGATTACACACATTCTCTCTCCTCCCCTCCCCCTCCTGCTTGCCAGTAAATTTTTTAGCGGGCTGGCCTGGCTTAATTCTGGCTTGCTATGGGTCCGGGACCTACCCCCGCTCGAGGTCTGCATTTAAAGAGTATTAGGAACTGGATGGGCAGGCAGCCCAGCTCAGTTCTGGCTCACGCCAGGTCCAGGCGTTCAGACCACCCCCTAGACAGAGGCTGCTGCCACCTCATGCCACTTCCTCTTTATCAATCAGAGGCAGCAGGACAGGGCGACAGGCAGCCGGTGCATGAGGGGAGCTGGTTTTTAAACTGGCTCCCCTCGCAGATCAGCTCCTGGCTGGCACCCTTTGCTGCTGTCTCTGATAACAGTGGCAGCACCGTGGAGTGGCAGCGGTCTTCTCGGGAGCAAGGCCAGAGCGCACTGGCTGCTGGCCCCACCCCCAGGGACTATAGAATAGTCGACTAACTGATAAGAATTCACGAGGTTACTCGACTATTCAATTAACCGCTATTTAACATCCCTAGTTTATAATAGGTGACTGGAGAAACACTGTGAGAACCTTGCTGCCCGTAGAACAAACATTTGTCAACATTGGCCTCACATCTCCAGCCTGTGACTTGATTCACTTCCATTGGTAGAGGGCCTGACTTAGGGGACTGTGCATCACCCTTTCATCTGAATGCCTAGGCCCATAGAACCAGTTTACCCACCCACCCCCTGCCTTGTTCTACTGAGGTAGGTAAACGGCATTCCATGCGGCGTGCCTGCTGTGGCTGTGCCACATAACGTGTGACGGTGAAAAGTTTGTGTTCATCGTTAAACCACACACTGAGCGTCCTTCATGAACGCTAGTTTTCCTCCTATTTCAGCCTGGGACTGCAATATAGGATAGGCCTCTTCTTTGGCACTAAGGGGCAGCAGCTTGCTCCCCCTACGTCTATTGAGATACCCACACCCACCCAATACACATCCGTACCTCAAATCTGGGCAGGCCTGCCCCATGGCTCATAGCGCTGGTGTTTTCACACACCTACCCCATGTTAGCCTCCCTCTGTACTATGTGCATGTTCCGATATTGCCATCTTTCAAAAGTCCAGGACAACCTTTAAACCTAGAACCAGGAAGGACACTTTCGGGCAGAAGCATGCCCAGACGTGGTGGGAAATGTGCTATCTACATTAAGAAATGGCCTTTTAAGAGTGAAATTATTGCTCAGCACATGTTGGGTTCCTTCGGTTTTCACTCCTGCAAATGTAACCATAGCATCAGTTTATCCCAGCAACAAACTGGCTCTGGGTGGGGGTGGGGGGACATCCAAGCGCTATAGAGTTTCTGGAACTGTAACTATAATGCCCTTTGTCATGATTATGAGGGTTAACCAGCAGCCTGGGGATTAAGGAGTTAACTACACCTAGCCAGGTGGAGTGACCAATAGGAATGTAGGTAGGACTTTCAAACTGGGACAAAGGAATTTGGGTTTTTTCCTCCTTTGTCTCTCTGGGTGAGTCCTCTGCAGCTACAGGGAGGGACAAGCATGTCTCTCTCTCTCCAAGAAACAATTCTTCACTTTCTGTAAGTAGGGTAAAGTTTAGGTAGTTTAGTTAGGCTTTATTGTTTTAAGGGCTGGGTATGGGATCTGATATCCGGCACTGCTTAAGAGAGGTTTGGCTTTTCTTTTTAACTAAGCTCTAGCCCATGGTGTAATTCCTCCATGAGTATATTTTGTTATCTTTCCATCTGATCCTTATGCTTGCAACAGGAATATTGTTGTAATAATAAAAGTTTTCTCTTTTCTTTTTATTAACCTGGCAGTGGTTACTTGTGTGTCCTGATTTTTATAATAGGAGTGAAATTTCCCAAGTGATCTTTCCCCTAATCTCGTTAGTATTTGGTTGGTGGCAGCGGAAATTTTATTCCCAAAATCTAGGTTTTTAAGATGTTGGGGGAAGTTTTATATCAAAGCCTGGTAGATAAGGCTTTGGGGTACACTTGCTGGCCCCCCATTTCTGCATTTATCATGCCAGAGTGGGGAAGGAGTCATGACATCCTTCCCTTGCTGGACAAAGACTTCAGTGCCTTTCCCTGAATGAAGCTCTTGTCTGACATGGCCCAGCTTTCCTACTGCATAATCTCTACATCCTCCATGACCCCTTTCACTGGAGATCCAGGGGGCGCGGGGTGGGGGAGTTCAGGGCTCTGACAATCATGAGGCGGGAAGCCCCTCTATCCCGCACCCCATGATGAGGAGGCTCACAGGGATATTATGGCTGGACTTGTCAAAGATGGCCAATAGCCAATGGCATATTGCTTTGAAAAGTCTCCCCTCCTCCAAGTGACTTGCCCAACCTCACACTGTGACACCATCGGAGGCTTGCCACAGCCTTGTTGGTAAGAGGAAATTACCATCTCCTCTACTGCTGAATCGCGAGGAGTTTTATTTACTTGCTCTTAAGGACACAGGCTGACCAACGAAGGGCTTTTTGGCCCCAGCTAAGGCCTTGAGGGTGCAAGCTGTCACCCAGACCCTGAGCTCAGCCAGATGTATCGCCATGGAAACACCTGGGTTATGCTGCACCCAGACTGTGTAACTCAGCTCTGGCCCAAGGTTGTCTGGCTTAGGGCAGGTTTACAAGGTTGAACGTGGGCAGAAACGGGCACTGCGATCTCGTAAACCTGCCTGCTGGACACGCAGAGGCTGTGGGACGTGAGGCAGGGTTAAGCACCCAAGGCCAGCTCTGAGAAGGCCTTTAGGCACTGACATGCTGCTGCCGTCAAATGCAGTTAGACACCGAACTCAGGCACTTTCTATAGCTGCCACAAGACACCCAGTTGTTTTTTCGGGCAGCTCAGTGCCTTTGTCAGGCTGGCCCTTGTTCAGTTCGGTGAATACAGGTTTATAAATAGTGTGACCCAGGTGTATAAATGGTGTGTCCTGCTAGGCAGGCAGTCTTTCCTCGCCACCCACCCCAGTCCCACTAGCCCCTATTTAAGCATTTCGGCAGCTCATCATAACCAGAAACAGGTCTGGGCTGGGTCAGTTGGGTGTGGTGCAGTTTCGTTAATTGTTGTTTAAAAAAAAACAAACCCAAACCTCAAATCTGACCAGGGCCCAAACTTGCTTGTTCCTGGCTATCCCCTCAGGTGCTAGCATGGGCACTCAGGCAACCTGGGTTCTGTTCACAAGTCTGCTAGGAGCCTTCGGGGTGACCCCTTACCTCTGTTTCCTTAGTGTTTTTCATCAGCAGATCTCAAAGCACTTTACACTACTCTCAGCCCCATTTTACAGCTATCTACAACAAGGGTGGGCAATAATTTTTGGGGGCCACTTAATGAATTTCGGAATGTGATCACAAACTGGCTCCACCCCGGAAGGGGCGTGGGTTGGGCAGACGGGGTGAGGTTGGTGACTAGCTCCACCCCCCCTTTGAATTAAAAACACAGCAAAACGCTCCCAGCTCCCGGCCTCGCCACTACCACGGTGCCTGGCAGCCGCCCAGGGTTGCTACGGCTATTTAAAGGGCTCATTGCTCCGGCCTCTGCCAGGGTAGCGCCATGACGGTGAGCCATTTAAAAAAGAGCCTGCTGTCTGAACCACCACCTGGAAATTCAGTGGCCTGGGCAGCAGACTATAAATAGAAAGCGGCCAGATGCAGGACGGATCGAAGTGTTAGGTGGGCTGGATCTGGCTCCCGGGCTGCATTGTGTCACGCATGCACTCACACTCTCTCTCTCTGTCTTCACCCTTTCACTAGGGTCTCTTACTTGTGTTCCCATTAGTAATTGCTTTCTGGCTTCTGTAGGTGGAAGGGGCATCAAACTCTCTTTCATCTCAGAGGCAGACTCAGATTTATTGCTGGGTTTGGTCTCTTGAGGCGTACTAAAAATCTGCATGCACGGTCTTGTATGTTCTCCGACACACACAGACAGAGACACCATGGGGTTGAGGGTTATCGCAGGGGGCTTTCTCTGCAGCGAATCGCAGCCAGTTTAGCAACAGGCCTCTACAGGTACTATGCAGCATAAACAATTGTTTTGTACCCCCACTGGCTGAGCCCTGTGGCTGCACAAAATACAGTGGAAACACACACACACACACAAGTCCATTCACAGGGAAATTGCAGCTAAAGCCGGTGAGTTGTCTGTTGAAAAGTGAGAAATGTAAATATATATAAAAATTAATACCCAATATAAAAAAATCTACAGCAAGAGAAAAGGGAAAAGGCAGAAAGAAGAGGCTGGAAACTTATGGTAAAGTAATTTGTGGTAACTCTTCCTATGGTGTTTCTGAGAAATGGCAGCAGAATTTCCACATTTCTTAGCATACCCTTGTGAAACAGTGGAAAAGCCAGACACGGATCAGCAGGGTGAGTTTGGAGTTATTGGCTTTTGTTTTATTTTTATTCTACCTGCTATTTCTGACTCAGCCTTTGGTTGGTTTGTTCCCTTTCGCTGCTGCCACATCCTGGCAGGTAGCAGTGGGCATAACGTCTCATGACCCAGTTGAAGAAAATTGCCGTACCCCAACATAATCTGACTGGAATGTGGACTCCAGGTGGGGCTGAGAATGAGAGCTTTGGAATATAAGAGGGGGCTTTGGCATTGGGGGGCAGGGCTGGGGCAGGAGGGGCTTCCCTTGCACCCGGTCAGCGGTACAGCAGGGATGCTATAGCAGCTTCTTGCCTCTCCTAGCACCACAGACCATGCTGCCCCCAGAAGCAGCCAGCAGCAGGTTCCCAGCCAATGGTAGTGTGAAGCTAGTGTTCGGGGCAGGGGCAGTGAGCAGAAACCTGTGTGCTCTCCCACATACACCAAGGAGCTGGGCCTGCTGCCAGCCACTTCTGGGGCCCGGCGCAGTCTGTAGTGCAAGGAAAGGCAGGCAGCTGCCTTAGCCCCCCCCCCCCCGCCCCCACTGCTCACTTGCTCCAATGAGACCCAGCGCCCACCATTCCCCCACCCAGAGCTGGGCCGCACCCCGTCGTTATGAACTAAAAGCTGTTTTCAAAAGTTAAATCTGCAGACACTTGCCCTTCAAAGAACTGAAATAGATTAACCCACAGATGCTTCCAAAGGCCAGAACACAGACAGGTTCAAAACCTCCATGTCCAATGACAACGTGGATTAAGGCTCTGCCTGTGAACACACAAGGGCCAACGTACATACCTGAAGAGGCCCACAGCCTTCAGGTTAAGAGTGTGTGGGGAACTGGTGCCTCAGAGGCCTGAAAATGCAACTTCCAAATTAAGGACAAAACAAAAGTAACTCAATGAAATGAGGTTTTCGTCCCTCTCCATTCACAATGGACTGGGCCCTTCAGCGATGTGTCTATACACCGTGCCACATCCGAGGCCCTTCACCTGTTTCCCTGCTCTGCTCTTACAGAGGCAGATTCACCCACGGGTCCTTTCATCTACCTGCTTTTTAAGACTATCGGAAGCCAAAATTAAAATATAAAATACCCATGTTATCTGCCCTGTATTGAAAATGGACCTTTCCAGTCAAGAATGCAAATGTCAAGCCTTCCCCCCCAATTGCTCACTAGCTTAGCTAAAACCTCGGTTTTGCGTGCGCTAAAATCCCAAGGAGCAGGTCGGTGGAAACAGAGTCTTCAGGAAGCCTGGCTGGGTTTTCAACAGTACACCAGGGTGCCTTGGTCTTGGAACTTTTCAGTCTTTTTGGAAAAAAAAAGTTTTAAAAACCACGCAATAACTGGTCCCAGCTTGTGGGGTGGAGTCGTCACTTTCCCTGCCCCTGAAAATTGTCACCAGTGCATTTCCTTACCATGCAATTCTACCTGTCTTTTGGGTGCAATATGGGGGCAAGTCCTGGCCTCATTTACTCTGCTGCAAATTCAGACGTACTCCACTGAAATCAGCCCAGATTTATACTAGCATCACTGACAGCAAAATATGGTTGCACCAGGAGTTCCACCAACAAATTTTTGGCTGGCCTAACTCTGGCTGGGGGGGGGGCCACTCTGCCCATTTCCCCTAAAATACTTACTTAACATTAACAAGTAAATAGCTGCAGATCCAGGTCCAGCTCAGCGTATTTTATTTAGTTCGCATTTTTTTGTTGCAGACTCAATCGTTAAAAATAATGTACAGTTGTCTCCATTCTTTACTGGACCTAAACAGCATAAACCCAACTAAGAGGCTTTGAATGTCTTGCTTTTTTGTTTTTAGCCTTGCTAGCTAGTGAGTCTGCTACTGTGAAAAGTGACAGTTGTATATTTGTTAATATCACTTCTCACAGCAGACTTGCGAGCTAGCTGGGAGGCTGTGACAAATAATATTAATTTCACAGCATACTTTCTCAGCCCTGGCAAGCTGGGAGACAAATTAATCCCTGGATGGGGAGGGAGCCCAGGAGGATAGATGGGAGGCAGTAGGTGTCAGTAGAGCTGAAGCCCGAAACGGAAGCCTGAAGCCCCATGCCTGGGGGCTGGCGTCCGTCTGCCTGCCCCCCGCCCCACCACCACCCAAGGGATGAGGCCTGAAGCTCTAGCCCCATCAGCCCCAGGAAGGTGGGGAATTCGTGCTGCCTGCCTGCTCCTACCGCTGCAGAAGGGGACAGGAACCAGGCCCTGCTGGCAGCCCTGTGGGAAGGGACGCTGCTTACCCCCTCCCCCTCATCAGCGCCCAGGACTCTGTGAAGGCAAGAAAAGCCCCGGGTGTCTGCATTTGAGACGCGCTAGTTTAGGATTAATTGCCAGTGGGTTAACTGGCACAACATGAGCCAAAGAGGCTGAGCCTGCTGTCCGCACTCTGGGACAGCTCCCTTTGAAGTCATCTGGGCCTTTGGTCTGCGTGAAAAGGGTGGGAGCAGGCCAAAGTTCTCTCTGCTCGTGTAAACAGCTCCGGGCTGGCTGAACATATACGGTGCTGGAGCAAAGTGGCTTGGGCTGCAGTGGCCTCCCTGGCCGGAGCATGGAGAGTGAGGTGCTTGGCTGCAGGAAATGCATGCACACAAGTCCCGCAACGCCAGCTTGGGGTGAAAGAAACCCAGCTCGTCTGTGGGTTTAAAGCAAAGTCAGACTCGGGCCCTGCTCTTTCTGGAGTCTGCTAAGGCTAACCTGGCAGCCAGAGATTGGCCCACCGTACGGAAATCTCCACGGGCTGTATCTGTGCGGCGGTGCGCTTGCCAGTCCTACAGGCCACTTTATACTTGGCTCATTCCTGCTCAGCTTTCCCAAATGTATCTGGCTACACTTTATTCCGGGAGCCTTTATTAAACTGACCTAGATTGCAGACACATCCACGGAGCAAAAAGACTGTGTTTTTCATTTGCCTCCCCCGCCATCCTAAGCATAAATCTTTCGGAAGTGAGGTGCGTATTTGATGCATATGACAGATGTCTCCTAAGCTCAGGAGGGTTTTTGAGCTGTAGGTAAGTTTTGGCAGGCACCTGGAAGCAACCCAACTGTCTACAAGCTCTGATGCTAACTTGCTCGGAAGCAGTATCAGACCAGCACAGAAAAAAATATTCATGCCTCTAAGTTGCCAGTTGTATCTCCGTATCAGGGACGCCAATTTCATTTGATTCCCTGGGCAAGGATGTCAAAAATGGCTCATGATTCTGCATCCACAACTGGAGACAGTCACAAGAGTTTGAGTTTTCAAAGCGCAGTTGCTGGGCACTTCAAGAAAAACAGGTCCCTTTAAGTAGTCACATTTGTGCAGTAGATTTTATAGTCTTTTTCCTAGCTACAATATGTGCAGGGCTCACCACTCATTATATTACTTCAACACCTTCATTTGTGCAGAAAAACTGTGCTGCTAAAATACCAGACAAACAAAGGCCACGTGTATACTTGTGTGCTGGTGATTGATTTTCCGGTGTTTGATTTAGTGGGTCTAGTTAAGACATGCTAAATTGAATACTGAGGGCACCTCCAGTTGGTACTGGTACTCTTTGCAGTTGTGAGGAGTAAGGATATCTGACAGGAGTGTTTGTGTAATCCACAAACCTAGGCTACGTCTACACTGCAGAGTTTTTGTGCAAAAACAACCATTTTTGCGCAAAAACTTGTGGCGCGTCCATACTACAAGTGCGTTCTTGCGCAAGAAAAAGTACAGTAAATCATAAGAACACAGGGATTTTTGCACAAGAGTTATTCCTCTTTCTACAAGGAATAAGCCCTCTTGCGCAAGAGCTCTTGTGCAAAAAGGCATGTGTAGATGGGCAACAGGGGTTTCTTGCACAAGAGAGTGTCTACACTGCCATAGATGCTCTTGTGCAAAAGCACAGGGCAGTATGGATGCGCTCTTGCGCAACAATTTTTCTCTTGCTATAAGTGGTCTAAGTGCCACTACAGGGGACAGTGAACCACACTAGGGCTAGCCTATAGTAGCACTTAGCCCACTTATAGCAAGAGATAAGAACAGGGAGCTCTGTAGCCTAAACTGAGAGCCAGCTGGCTTTATAGCTCAAGCTGTAGTGACTCCTGCACTCCCAGGCTCAGAGCTGCCCAGTTGTGTTTACAAGTAGGGGCTTGTTCAGGATCTCAACTGGGTCTCTGAAGCTCCTGATGTGCTTCATCAGCCAGGGGAAGTATGTAACCCACACAGCTAGGCTATGTCTACACTGCTGGGTTTTGCGCAAGAACATCTTGTGTAAGCATTCTTGTGCAAGAACTCTTGCACAAGAACACATCCACACTGCCATGTACTTTTGCGCAAAAGCATCCATGGCAGTGTGGATGCGCTCTTGTGCAAGAAAGCTCTGATGACCATATTAGCCATAGGGTTTTCTTGCGCAAGAAACCCCCCACCGCGCGTCCACACTGCCCTCTTGCGCAAGAGCTCCTGCACAAGAGGGCTTACACCTGTTAGAAAAGAGCATAGCTCTTGTGCAAGAAGCACTCTGCTCCTATGCTGTACTGTAAATCTTTCACAAGAGCGGGTGGGCAGTGTGGACACTCTGCAGAAGAAAGGCCATTCTTGCACAAGAACCCACCAGTGTAGACATAGCCCCTGTGTGTTCACTGTCCCAGATGGTGGCATGTAGACTACTTATAGCGAGAGATAAGAACAAGGGAGCTCAAGCTGTAGTAGCTTCCATACTAAGCTCCAGAGGTCTCAAGTTTAAATCTGCCCAATGGCACTTACATTTGCTCCTGTCAGCCTCCAACTGTGAAGACAGAGCCAAGTTTGGCTTAAAGTACTTTGACTCCAGCTACACTATTTACGTAGCTGGAGTTATATACCTTAAGCCAACCTTCCCGGTCTAGTGTAGACCTGGCGTAAGTATACTCAAAGGAGAAAGCTGAACAAACTGACAATTTGTTACAAATTCCTTCAGTATTGGATGTAACAATGATTGGCGTGATGACTGGCGTGACGACATCTTTAAGCTGGAGTGGCAATGTAATTCCAGAGGAATTCCTGTGGTGCCTGAACACACTAAAACTGTCCTTGTGACCCTTGGAAGAGCCTGACTGCAGCCCAACATGGAACAAACCCAGAGTGACACACTGAGGAGCTGAGCCTTTTCGCCCACTCAAAGTCATTTTCTTTTGGTGAGCGCGTTGTCATACCGTCTTCTCCTCAGCAAAACCCAGCATTAGAGCCGCCATTCTGAGCAGTGTGATGGAGAATCCTGTTCTCTACCGCCTGTTCTCTAGAGTCCTCTTGAGACAACAACAAATATTCAGAAGGGCAGCCAGGAAAAAAAAATCATTGCTTCATGCTAACAACTAGGAAACCCACTGGGTGTAACTGAAGTTTGTGAGGGTCATGTTGCCCCATGCAAGCATTGTAGTGACGTGGTCAGCGAGGGGTTAACTAGATTACTCAGAGTAGCCACAGCCTCACTTCACTTTCCTACCTGTGTAATTTTCTCCTGTAGTGACTGCTGAGAGTCAGGAGTACACCTGGTTAGTTCCTTCCACATTGCAGTCCTCCGAAAGCGAAGAACGGGTGCCTCTTCCACCAGAACCAGGGAAGCGTGGAGCTCACCTTTGAAGGTGGGACTAATTTCTTAGCACCACGGGGACTCATCATCTCATGAAAGCAGCACTTCAGGCTGCGCTATCTCATGCCTTGCAAGGTATATTACATGCACTTCACCATGCAGCAAGCCCAAGAGGGCCCAATGAAATCAGGACCCCCCATTGTGCTAGGAGCTGTACAAACAATAGACGGGGGGATGTGCCTGACCCAAAGAGCTTACAGTCCAAATAGGCTTGATAAGAAAAAGGCAGAAGGGGAAACAGAGGCAGAGCGAGGTGAGGTGACTTGGCACAAGGTCACCTGGCTGGTCAATGGGGGAGCCAGGAATACACCCAAGGTTTCCTAAGTGCCAATGTCCAAGTCCTGGCTCCTACCCGCTAGATCAATGCTGTTCAGACACTGCTTAGTCCTTGGGGACTGAGGGGGGTTCAAGGGTGACACGCTATAAGATAATGTCTTCACACTCCTGAGATATCATTCGAGAAACTGATGGGCATCCCTCGACCCCCTGGATTATCTACTGCTAGACGTCAGTTCTGTCTTGCATGGTATCACTCAGCTCTTTCTGACAACCCATATGCTTATAGTCACCCCTTTGGCTTGTGGCGCAACACCCATCTTAGCAGCATCGTTCCAGCTTGCCAAAACTAGTAGGATAGCCTGTGGTACCACGGTGCCTCTGCAGCTGCACAGCTACAGTCCTGCCTGGGGCCCTGGCTATGTAGGCGACTGGCTAGCCTACGCCATTAACACGGCGACTCTGCTTGTAGCCCCTGCTCTTCACTAGCCCACCAGGCCGTTATTCAACACAGGGAAGCCTTGTGACTTTTTACACACGGCTGGGAGACTGGGCCTGAGGCTGCTTTGTGTGCTCTGCATTGTGCGTCAGGGCGTGTGCGCCTCACACCAGCCCCACTCAGACAAACCACCAGGAACAGGCGTTGTTCTGTAAAGAGCATAAAACAGGATTCCAGCCCAGCAGCCTCCTCTCTGCTTGCAGCCGCTGGGTTCCCCACGCAGTCCGTGCTGGGGGGCAACATAGATCCTGGCAGGAACCAGGAAATTCTCCCAACATGTCATAGTTTGTCATCCACAACTTGTAGGTCTCAGGGCTGCTCCTGAAGCCTAGTGGACCTTGGGCTACACAAGCGACCCTACTACAGTCCTGCTTGGGACCATGGCCATGTCGCTGACTGGCTAGCCTACCCCTTTAGCACTGCTAGTTTAGCAAGCTGGCTTGAGCAAAGGTAGTTAGGTATGGCTATGCTGTAGTCAGGGCTGTGGCATGTGTGGACAGATCCTAAGGCAGTGGTTCCCTTAAGGTATAAACCTTCTTTATAGCATGGCCAGCAAACCCATTCACAAACGTTTAGCGGTCCAGCAACATATTGTCATATTTGTGTATTCATAAAGCAAACTATGAATATGCAACTATGCAAATAAAATGTTGCTGGTCCGCCAAAAGCCCTAGCGCCCCCAGTGCCAGTTCCCCACCCCAGATGCTCCAGTGCCCCCCAATCTTAGCCCCCTGCCTCTTAGAGCCCCCACCGACTCCTTAGGGTTCCCCTGTACTAGTTCCACCTTCCCCCCCGAGTCCACCAGTATTAGCTTCACCACCAGTGCCAGCCCCCCCACCTCTTAGAACCCCCACTTGAGAGCTCCCCAGTACTAGCCCCACCCCCAGAGTCCACCAGTTTTAGCTTCGCCACCAGAGGAACCTAGTGCCAGCCCCTCCCCTCTTAGAGCCCCCACCCCCAGAGCTCCCAGTGCCTACCCTGCCCTCCTCACCTAAGCTCTGCTCTGCCTCCTTGCCCGGGGCATGGCTGCTCTGCCGGGCTCTGTGGCCTTCCCACTGCGCAGCAAACCACTCTTGCACCCAGGGAGGAGACCCTGCTACTGCCCAGCCTGAGAGGCTAGGTAGGATATGCCTTTCCCAACAGCTGCAGTGGGAGGGGTAGCGCTGGGCGGTGTACCCCAGCCCCCAGAGGCGCTGCGGCCTAGCAGCCAGCGGTTCTGAGTCACGGGCCAGCAGTTAGGAACCGCTGCCCTAAGGTACGGGGCGCTATGTATGAACTCGGGACGAGCTGGGTTCTTCTCAGTTACACTAGGGTATGTTTGGTGAATACGCCATGGTCAAGAACTCCCTGGCTGACTGATATGGAGTTATCCTGAATCTGCACCAGTCAGAGTGGAAGCAGAATTTGGCCCTGAAATAAAATGAATATGAAGAACTAGATGTTTTATTGCTTAAACCCACCCCCATGACTGATTATCATGGATTGCTCTAGGGCTGGAAAACCCCAGTCAGGATCGGAACCCCAGTGGTCTAGGTGCTGTACAAATGCAAGTGCCGATTGCTTGTCTTGGGCTGCTCCGTGTCTTCTGTAAAATCTGGGAAGGATTCCTCCACAACTTCCTCTGCTTCAGATCGTCCCAAACCCTGGGTAGGACCAAGGTGAGGAATCTTTTCTGGACTCTTCAATCTGAGACGCAATACAGGTCAAAGGGCGACCGCACAGGCATTTTTTAAGCTGCTGGTTCCAAGGCGTGGGCGAAGACCTGATTAACATGACTGACAGCACAGTGGACGGCAACAGCTGTGCAATCAAACAGTGATGCCAACTTATTACTATGGCTAGATCCTAGCGTGCTACATTTTCATCTTCAGGGTCATCCCCACAGCCACACCTGCATGGGCAGAGCACTGTGCCTATAGGGGAAAAAATCCCCAAAGAGCAGAATAGTTGTTAACATTATGGGAGCCCTTCTTACAGCCCCGGGCATCCAAACCACATTTTTCCCCCAACACCCGTGTACATCTGCTGCAAGGATATTAAAAGAAATACATTTTGGAACATCTGCAGGGAAGGGATAAAACTTGCCGAAGATGATAGAAAGCGGGGAAGCAGTAAAAACCCAGGAGTGTCAGAGTTAATGATGATATGTGAGTAATCCAGTTAAAAAGGCGCTGTCAGTGGGAAGGGAGCGCAAATATAATAAAACACAGCTGTGTGACGTACACTCCAGTGGAATTTTTATTAGATGGTTTATGTGCACTCTAAGTATACCTGACTGCAATGCAAATTCCCACAGACTTGCATTTGGGAGGAAAAATGTTTCCATGGGTCCCTGGATTTAACTGAGCTAGTCCAAGTGTTCTGGGCAGCATGGAAGTTTTGTTTGGCTGGTAGAGCATCAGGTTTGTTTATGCGTGCGTTTGCTGTTGAGTCCGCGCTGATCTGGGCCCTTGGGGACATCGCTCTTTCTTCTGAGTGTTCCCCGGAGCCCACCCCTGCCATAGTGCCTCCCAGTGTCTCTCTTCATCCCTACAGGGCTGCCCGAATTGTGGAAGGAAGGCAAAACCCGGAGGGGAGCGGGGGAGAAGGCAAATGGGAGAGGGGTTGCTATGCCACGTGGATGAAAAACAAATGTTTGCAATGACTCTCCACCCCCCACCTCCCAGTTAGAGGAACCAAAGGTGACTCACATGATTTGTCCCATGTTCTGCTTTGTTATTCCTGAAACCAAACAAGAAGGGAGACCGTTGACTGTGCTGGGAGAACACGTGGGTAATTCTTGTGTACAAGCTTCAATTCTGCTAACACTCGTCCCGCTAACAGTCACCAGCAGGGTTCAAGCTCAGGACCTTCAGCATCATTCTCTACAATGTCATCTAACAAGGTGTTGCCTTTAGCAGTAGTGGTGTGTTAGTCTTTGCACGCCCCAGGCCCTGGAGTGGGACCTGCTGCTCTAACATGGGTTGCACCCGCAAGGCTGATGGTCCCACACTTTGTATTTTAAGCCAGCTCACCCTTGTACAAGTGCCTTGTCTAGAACAGGGGCTCTCAGTTGGGGTCCGGGGCCACAAGCAGGTTTCAAGGTGTCCTCCACGCAGGGTTGGCATTAGACTTGCCTGGGGCCCAGAGCAAAAGCCGAAGTACCTCCGCCTGGAGCTGAAGCCAAAGCCAAAGCAGCTTAGTGAGAGCCCCCGTGGCCCTGAGCAATTGCCCTGCTTGCTACCTGCTGATGCGTGCCCTGGCTTTCCTATGCATATTGATGTGGCACAGGTGCACCATGGAGCTGTCATATCGGGTTGGGAGAGCCTTGTGAAGCGAGAGGTTGAGAACCCCTCCTCCTGCTGCTTGTCAGGCCCTGCCTCTTGGTCTTCTTTCATAGCCGGAGAAGCCAGCACCCTCTGACAGGCGTCTCCTGAGGTGACCTGGTGGCCTTTTCAGCACTGGTTCCAGAATCAGCAGGGGAATGTGTCATTTTGTAGACGGCCACTTTACAAAGTGCTCATAAATACCATTGCTTATCTACAGTCTGGATCTCGCCCGCACTTCATAAAAGAATTAGTCTCCTGCCGACAGAAAATTAGGATTTAATTACAGCCCCAACCAGCCCTTGACATAAAGAAGGTAGGTGGGGGAGGTAGCGATGAAACGGACCCACCAGCGGCTGCACCGGGAGCTGGGGTTTCCCTGCACACAGATTCCGTGGTGACGTGCATCATGCGACGGCTCTGACGCAGACGGATCCACGCGCCGCCTGCTCTCACCAAACTGCAAGTCAGTGAGATTCGGCCTCCTGCCGCACTGCGACGTTTTTTGACATGCTGGCCGCCGGGCGCCGTCCAGTCTGCAAAGGGCCTCAAGCCGGCTCGGACACATCGTTTGGGTATTTGCGCACCTGCTTACTTTCCCCTCTGGATGAAAGAGACATTCAAGGGGGGAGGGGGGAGGTAAAAAAGGGCAGTGCTCAACACAAGCCCCTGCTACCGTAACAGCAACAGCCAGAACCAAACCTGGCATCTCTGGAGCATAGTGCATAAGCCTCAACCATATGAGCTACAAGCCAGCTGGCTCTCAGTGAAACTCATTCTTGCTCTCTGTAAGTGGGCTAAGTGTCACTGCATGGGACAGCGAACCACACCCAGTAGGTGGGGGGGGGGGGGGGGGGGGGGTTACACTACCATAGCCTGAAAGGGCGCACACTGAGCAATGGGTCTGCACATGGAGTTCAGAGGTCCTGGACAAAATTCCAGCCCAGTGGTGAGGCTTAGGTGTTCCTGGTTATCTCGTGCACCAGTAAATTTGCCCCAGCAAACCTGTCTGGGGCCCTCTTCTGCAAAGGCCACAGACCACAGCTCCCCACTTAAGCAGCTACAAACTCCCTCCTCCATCCCAAAGCGGAGTCACAAGCCCCAGTACTCTCAGCCCCATGCAGCAGCGATGCCGGGGGCAGCTCTGGTTTGTGCTTCTCAGACAATCCCTCCCTGGCACAGTGATGCCCCTGGCTCCTCTCCTGGCATGTGCCCCCCGAGCTTTGGGCAGGTGTTTGGTTACTTCACTCTGCCAGGGCCTGCTGGCTGCAGCCTTTCTGTCTGGAGCTTCTGACACCCCCCCCCCACCATGTTGCCTTCCCCTCTCTCTGCCTCCCTCCCACACAGCACGTCCTCTCCCTAGACGAAATCAGCACTCCCCACCCCCTGTCATGAAAAAGATTTAAAGGGGCCACGTTCACTAAGCCCCAAAGAGGTGACACGTGGAACAAAAACATTCACGTAGGCCACAAAGCTTGTGGAGCCCCCCCCCCCCCCGGCAACACGTGTAGCCACAACCATGTCAAAAGTAGAGTGCTTCTGTTGGCACAGCAACCGTGCGCCAGGGAGGCACTGAACTCCGGCTTCCTGGTCTGCTGACACACAGGTGGGGGGAGCCCAAGGGGCCGGGCAATTCAAAGGGGTCGGAGGCACCTCAGTGATGCCGCAGCTGCTGCAGCAACAGCAGCAGCTGTAGCCCCGGGCCCTTTAAATTACTGCTGGAGCACTGTGCAGAGCGCTCCATCGGGCTCTGAGTGCTGGGGGAGGGGAGATGCAGCCAGAGGGCTGGCTGCCCTGGCCCCACCCCTTCCGCCTGAGGCCCCGCCCCTTCCAGGAGTGCCGAGTTTGCTTCCCCCCCCCACGCCTTGCCCAAGTGTCCACGGAGTCTGTTGCCCCCCCCCCACCTGCTTCTATCGGCATAGGCTGGTCTACAGTAGGGGGCTACACTGCCATAAGCTCAGTAGTGCAGACATGGCCTAACATGCTGTCAACACGCATGTAGCGTGGATGTACTCCACCGGTGTAACTCTTTGTGTGCTCAGGGGGGTTGGCAGCAAAGCTCTTGCTGTCAGGGATCGGCCCTGAGAGTCTGCCGCGTGAATATTGCCGGTGTCACTCTCATGCACCCCTCCTGTTCCCATCGCCACACTGTGGACCAGTAACCCAACAAAACTACTAAACCATCCCCCCAGAGGTGGGGAACCTGTTTTGGGTCTGGGGCCACTGACCCACAGAAAAATCAGTTGGGGGCTGGACACAAGTGAAAAGCAAAAAAAAAACCCTAAACGACCCCTCACTCTTGCGACCCCTAACTGGGAAGGAGAAAGACACTCCTCACATTCCCCTTGCACACTAGAGTCTAGGGGGCCCAGGCTAGTAGATTTTGTGCCCCCCCAGGCTCTGGGGTGGGGCCAAAAATAAGGGGTTCAGCATGTGGGTAGGGGCTGCTGGAAAGCACCTATGGGATGCAGGGTCTGGGCGGGCGGTGGGGTACAGGAATGAAGTGGGGGGTGGGGGGTTTGGGTGTGGGATGCAGGAGGGCCAGGGATTGGGAGGCGGTCTGGGTGGGAGATGGGATGCAGAAGCAAAGTGGAAGTCTGAGAGGAGAGGGGGTGCAGGAGTGAGCTGGGGTGCAGGGTTTGGGCAGGAGGTGGGGTGCAGAAGTGAAGTGGAGGGCTGAAAAGAGAGGGGGTGCAGGAGTGGGCTGGGGTGCAGGGTTTGGGCAGGAGGTGGGGTGCAGAAGCAAAGTGGAGGTCTGAGAAGAGAGGGGGTGCAGGAGTAGCCTGGGGGTGCAGGGTTTGGGCAGGAGGTGGGGTGCAGAAGCAAAGTGGAGATTTGAGGGGTGAGGGGGTGCAGGAATGGACAGGGAGTGTGGGGTCTGAGCAACGAAGGGGGGCGCTAACCTGGTGCAGCTCCTCCCAAACACACATGGCTCCGTGTCCCCTCCCACTCCCAGGCTCCATCCCCTGCTGCTCCTATTGGTTGCGATGATAGCCAATTGGAGCGGCAAGTGAATGACCTCTGGGCAGAACTTTGCTGTGCTGCCATTTCCCCAGCTGGGAGGCGGGGGAGTGGCAGCACGCGGAGCCGCTTCCTCCCCATGCCGGGCAGAGCCAGTGGGTCGGATCTAGTCCCAGATTCCCTGACTCCAGCCTGTGAGGCTCGGGTCTCCCCCATCCCCCGCATTAGCGAGCTGGCGCTGGCGCTCAAGACCCAGGGACCACAAGGCTGGGGTGCCAGTGCTGGTTCCCTGATGCTGGAAGGGGGCCCAAGCCTCAGGGGCCTTCCCCAGGCTGTAGTTTTCCCAGCCCTGTTTTACATTCCCAAAAGATTGTGGGCTCTGGTGCACAGCGAGGTGATGTTATGCTCCAATAATAACGATCTAGCGCATGGGTTCCCAAACTGGGGGGCGCGTGCCCCCCAGGGGTGTGTGAAGAAATACCAGTGGGGGTGCAAGGCGACCCAGCCTCTCCCCATCACGTTTTGCTGCCCCGCTCAGGGTATGTCTACACTACCCCGCTAGTTCGAACTAGCGGGGTAATGTATGCATACCGCACTTGCTAATGAAGCCCGGGATTTGAATTTCCCGGGCTTCATTAGCATAAGCGGGGAGCCGCCATTTTTAAATCCCCGCTGCTTCGAACCCCGTGTAGCGCGGCTACACGGGGCTCGAACTAGGTAGTTCGGACTAGGGTCCTATTCCGAACTACCGTTACTCCTCGTGAAACGAGGAGTAACGGTAGTTCGGAATAGGCACCCTAGTCCGAACTACCTAGTTCGAGCCCCGTGTAGCCGCGCTACACGGGGTTCGAAGCAGCGGGGATTTAAAAATGGCGGCTCCCCGCTTATGCTAATGAAGCCCGGGAAATTCAAATCCCGGGCTTCATTAGCAAGTGCGGTATGCATACATTACCCTTCTAGTTCGAACTAGGAGGGTAGTGTAGACATACCCTCAGTTCCTTTTTTTTCTCAACAAATTTTGCTGCTTTTTTTTGCTGGGGGGGGGGGGGGGGTGAGGGTTTTTTCAAAAAAATCAAGAAGTGGGGGCGTGATGCTGAAAAGTTTGGGAACCACTGAGCTAGTGGGACTGAAGAAAGGGAGCCTGCCCCCTGGAACCAAGACTTCGAGCTGGATGATTACAACAGACCCAGATCCTGCTTTCCTTTCCCTCCCCGCTGGGGTGCCTGGGAGTTTGGGGATGCTCAAGAAATGCAAAGGTGGGATCAGTGCGCAGGTAACCTGCCTCTCCGGTCAGCCGCGTGCTCTTCACGCGCATTCGTCCAGCTCTGACTTTCACAGTGCGAAAAGCAGGGATCCCATGCGGCTTCATTCAATCTGGCAGACAATGCTGGTGAAAGGCATTGATTTTCCCCCCCTCTTCTCCAGCCCTTTCCCCAGACAAGAGGCCTGTGGCTAGGTCCCTGCTGGTGACGGATGCCCTATAATTGCTTCCAGTGGATTATCACCCAGACATCTAGCAGGCATTGACAGTGCGGCAGCTGTAGTCAGATACAATGTCTGGCCAAGTGCAGGGACTCAGAGGAAGAGGTGGAGACAGCTGTTTCCGTTGCTTCTGCTTTGTCTCCCAGTTCTTTTTTTAATTCTAACTTAAATAAAAAGCCCATTTTATAAATAAATGTTATTTTGCAGGAGCATCCAGGGGCCTCCGCTCAGAGCAGGGCCCAGGGTGCTGGGTGGTTGCCCAAACCCGAGGGAAGAGTGTGTCTCTACTCAACGGAATTTGGAGCATCCAGGTGTTACCTGAAGACAAATAATAGTAATTTACACATGTGCAGAGCACAAAGGAGAAGTAAAATACTGCCTTGCTGAGCTGGTAGCATTTTACACCCATTTTGCAGAGGGGTAAGTAGCTGAGCATAGAGCCCAGAGAATCAGTCCCACAGAGTTTAAAACCACCACGACGATTCCTGGCAACAGCAAAAGACGGCTTTCTCACACAATTCCCCAAAAGACAGCTCCTCCTCCCCACCTCCTCAGGAAGATGATTAAACCAAGAGCTTGCCCAGTGCAAGATTTACATCCAGGTTACTTCTGCCACTGGTTACCAAGGCCAGGTCTCCACTAAAAGGGAACATGGAATTAAGATACACAACTCTAGCCATGTGAATTATGTAGCTGGAGTCAATGTACCTTGTTTCGAGTTTCCCTGCCGCCCCCCACAGCAGGAGGCCAACAGGAGCATGTTTTGAAGCTGCAGCAGCAAGGAGAGGGCGTGTGGCACATAGCAGGCCCTGTTCGCATCATGCCACGCAGCAGGACCCTGCACAGCCTGCCCTGCCGCCATGGCTGAGCCCACCGCTCCGGCCGAGCCGCCCACAGCTGCCAGCACTGCCTCTGGGCCGCTCCCAAGCCCCTGCCCGGGGCTGAAAGCGGAGGAGACCATCCTGGCCTGGTGCGGAGATCCTGGATCTCCTTGAGATCTGGGGGGAGGAGGAAAACCAGTGTGCGCTCTGCACCACAGGCGGGAATGCAGGCATTTATGGCCAGACGGCCGAAAGCCTGGCCACAAGGGCCACATGTGCTCCTAGGAGCAAGTGCTCATGAAGGTCCAAGAACTGTGCTTGGCCAGGGAGTGCAGCTCCCACTCAGGGGGGCACCCCAGACCTGCCCCTATTATGGGCAGCTCCAGCACAACCTGGGAGGAGAGGAAGCCCCATCCCTCCTTGTCGTGGATTCAGGGCTGGAGACGCCCATCATGAGCCACCTGGAGGGCCTGGCTGGGCACGAGGAGGAGGCGGAGGAGGCCAGCGTGGACATGATGCCCACCAGCCAGGAGGCCATCCTGGCCCTGGAGCCAGTACCCCCCCCCCTACACAAACACACCAGGAGATTGGCCAGGGATCAGATGATGGCAGGGAAGGCCCATCAGGTGAGTTCCATCACTTTCCCTAGACACACATGGGGGAGGCGGCGGGCAGCAAGGGGCTGCGAGCTCCTTGCTCAGCCAGCTCGGTCTAGGGATCGCATGCAGCAGCCCCTGCACGTGGGTGCACACCAATCCACAGCACACGGCCCCAGAAACCTGTCATAAAGGAACCGTGCGCTCCTGCTCACAGGGGTTCTGGAGAGGCCTGTCTTACCCCCGACTGGCACCTTCCCACCACAAGCCACCCCTGAGGAGGATGCGGTCATTGGACACACACAGCAGTGCCGCACACACCACACGGTCCTGCCTGCACTCCCAGGGCAGCATCCGCTCCTGGGCAATTGCGGTGAGGTGGAGGACACTGAGGCCCTGCATGGGAACCCGCCAGGGGGAAGGGCGTGGGGGGAACCCCCAGCAGCACTCTCCCTGCACCAAAACACCTGGCAGGAGCTGCTGCAGTGGGGCTGGGCCGTCTGTGCAGCTTTCACCATCACACTCAACCGCCTGGTGGCCACTCTTGCTTCTGCTCCCTCCCCAGCTCCTGACCCTCTGGCTTGTCCCACTTCCAGCCCCACCCCTGAGCCTCTCCTCCCCCTTCCACCTCCCTCCTCCCTCTCCCAGGTTCTTTCCCCAGTCCCTCCTCAGTTACATTTACCCCAATAAAAAAAACAGAGCTTATTGTTCCAAAACAAAAAGTGCGGTTTATTGTCTGTGCAGGAGAAGGGTGGGCGAGGAACGGAGGGATGTGGGAGGAAAGGCAAAGAGGGGCAATGCACAGGCCCCTTTGTGGGGAGGCCCAAGGGGGAGTATCACTGGGGTCCTTTTGTGAAACTCTCTTTCAGAGCCTCTCGGATACGCACCGCCCCGATGAGCCTGCTGGATAGCAGCCGTGTGTGGCTGCTCAAAGGCCCTGCCGAGACCTGTCAGCGTCTGCCCCCCACCCTGGCAGGAACGTCTCCCCTTTGTGTTCACAAACATTGTGGAGGACACAACAGGCTGCCACCATTTGGGGGACGTTCCGCTCGCTGACGTCCAGGCAGGAGAAGAGTCAGTGGAACCTCCCCTTCATATGGTCGAAGGTGCCCTCCACAACCATGTGGGCCCTGCTGAGCCTGGCATTAAAACGCTCCTTGGTGGGGGTCCAGGTGTCCAGTGTAGGGCTTCATTAGTCAGGGGAGCAGAGAGTAGGCTGCGTCCCCTACAATGCACATTGGCATGTCCACATCCCCAGCCCTGATGGTGCGGGTGGGGAAAAAGTGCTGATGTGCAGCTTCTGGAAGAGGCTGGAGTTTCGGAAAACGCGGGCGTCGTGCGCCTGTTCCGCCCACACGACGTAGATGTCAGTGAAGCGGCCTTGGTGGTCCATGAGGGCCTGCAGCACCGTGGAAAAGTACCCCTCCCAGTTGGTGTATCTAGATGCCCGGTGGTTGGGGACCTGGATGGGGTTGGGGGGCGCCATCAATGCCCTCCCCCCGCAGCTGGGGAAGCCCATGGCCACAAAGCTGGTGATGCTGGAGTCCATGTCGCCCAGGATGACGAGCCTGTGATGATGGCCCGCACCACCTGTAGAAGGAGACACGCAGAGACTCACAGGGTTGCCAGGGCCCTTGGGAGTTCCCCAAGCCCAACCTCCCCCCCACACACACACACCAGGAGCAACCCCAACCCCCAACAGCACTTTGTGAGGGCGGACTGGAAAACCTTCCAGGGAGGGAGCTTCTATCGCCCCACCACTTTGCTAGGGAACCCCATTCCAGCAATTCACCATGCTCCGGGAACAATAGCCCGAGAGCACCAGATCTGCATGTCCCCGACCCCGACAGTCGATCTCCCCACGTTGATTTGGCTCCCTACGGAGCAGTAGCCGTCTGGCATGGCCAGCTTCCAAATAGCAATGGCCACCTGCTTCTAGAGGGGGTTGGCAGGTTTTGTGGGTGTCTGGAGGGCAGGGGTGAGCCACTTGCACAGCTCCAGGAAGGTGTCTTTCTGCATGCAGCAATTCTGGAGCCACTGCTGGTCATCCCACCATGATGCTCTGGTCCTACCCATCAGAACTGGTGGCCAGTCTCCAGAAGCAGCAGTGCACGGTGTGCAGGGGAGGGCGGGTGGGGTCACGCTGCATGAGCAGTGCCTGGAGAAAGGCGATGCCCCGCAATGAGCTGAGGGTCCTTCTCCCGCAGAGCCATGAGGGCAGCCTGCAGAAACTGCATCATGAGACGTAAGAGCCGTCGACTGCTGGCAGCAGGTCCGGCTCCATGGCCCGAGTGCTGTGGTGTCCGCAAGGGCAACCAGAGCACACAGAGAAAAGGCTTTGCTTTCCCTCGAAGAGATAGGCGAAGGGGAAGAGCCTGAGACATGACTATACAGAGGGGTCTCTTGACGCATGAGCCTCAGGCCACAGCTACGGGAAATGACTGCTGTGATCACTTGCCTGAAGTGCTTCCAGGTGGCTGTAAATGTAATTCCGCGTGCAATGAGTGTGCACGCTCTATTTCGGAGTAGCTCATCACTGTTTCGATGGGCATTTGCTGTGCAGATGCGCTATTTTGAAACAAGCGACTTCGAAATATACATGCTGAAAGGGCTTACTTCAGAATAAGCAAGCAGTGTAGACATAACCTTGAAGATTCCCTGCTCTGTTCACTCCCTTTGGGGCACCTGGCATTGGCCTCTTTTGGAAGACAGGACACTGGACTAGATGGCTCTTTGGGCTGACCCAGTAGGGCTGTTACGTTAACGACTGCGACCATATCCACAAACTTCAGCCCCCTAACACGTTCTAATCAATTATCACCATAAAAGTCAATTTGCCCGTGAAACAATTTTAATCTAGCACAGCGTTTAAGCTCAAAACCGTCTCTACGACCTTCAAAAACAATGTGCGGTTTTAGTCACATGCTTAGATTGTCTGCAGGGCTGCACCAATTTTTGCCAGCAAAGGATCTGGCCCAGTATATCTGTATTGACTTGGCTAACACAGGGTTTATTGGGCCAAGAGATGCCAAGAGCCCTGGGCCGCAGCTGAAGGTTGCTTCTCCCTCTCCAGCCAGGCCTGGTATACACATGAACATTGATAAGATGCACAGGAAAGGGAGCAAGTGTTTTCAAAATGCAATAAAAGCAATTGGGTACAATACCGAGAACAGGGAGGAAGGGGACTTTGGATGTGGTAGCATGCATGTGCAGGATGACTCCACGGGACTTGTGCAAGTGGAAGATAAAGTGCTTTGCAGGTCATCAGCTTTTGAGCACTGTGTTATCTCACGGCCACATACACCTTGCTGTGTCTTTCGGCTCACTTATAGCTGATATGCAGTGTTATATGGCCTATCATTAGCCAGAGGAGGACAATTACCATTTAAGATTAAACTTTTTTTTCCTTTTTCCCCCCACAGCCAAGTCTATCCACAAGGACACTTTTCCCAAGAGAAGATTTGCATGTGCAGAACAAATCTGGTTATCTGCATGCCCCCATGATTTAGAATTCAGTCTTGTGCACTGGGGCATAGATATTGCAGGGAACATGTCAGAAAGCAGAGGACTAGGGACACTTACATGAGTAACCTTACACCAGGGGCAGGCAAGAATTGGTTTCTGGGCTGGAGGTGATTCACCAGGGTTCGCTCCTGGTAGGCCACCGGCACTTTATTTATTTGTGCGTCCACAGGCTCCCATTGGCTGTGGATCGCTGTTCCCAGCCAATGGGAGCTGCAGGAAGCGGTGTCTCGGTCTGTGCTGTTTCCCACAGCTCCCAATGGCCGGGGATGGTGATCAGCAGCCAACAGGAGCTGCAAGCAGCTTGTACCTGCAGACACTTACGTGAATAAAGCACCAGTCGCCCGCCAGGGGTGAACCTTGGTGAACCACCTCTGGCTGATTGCCCACCCCTGCCTTAGACAACGTTTAAGGCAGATAACTCATGATCTTCTACTGGGGAGAGTCCATTTTTGGTGGTATAACCACAGGCATCTCAGGCCCACCTCTCCTCCCATTCTTAAGTCCTCCCCAATCAATTCTCTTTCCATTGCTCCATCCTATCTCTCTCCTTTCCCTTCCTCCTCTCTCCTCCCTCTCCCCCCATTCTCTCAATTTCAGTACACCACCCAAGCAGTAAGGCCAGCAGCCAAGATCCTCAGGCATTACTATGTGTTGTTTCCAAACAATTGCTAGCTATGGCAATGGCTACTAGGAATGTAAAAATTGCCCAGAATAGTTAACTGGTTAAAGGATTTGTTTAACCGGTTAACCACTGGCTGTGGGGGCTGCTGCAGCCCTGCTTCTTTGTAGCCATGGGCAGCAGGGGCTGCTCTGGCCCTGGGTTGCTATTGGTGGTGGGGGCTGCTTCAGCCCTAGGTACTGGGGACAGGTCCAGCCCCGCCACCCACTGTAGCTGGGGTCCTGCTGGCTGGGCCATGATGGGGGAGGGCCTGGTACACATAGCTGGTACGTATGCTGGTAAGGCATATGCTCACCAGTTAACCTGTTAACTGGTTAACCTTTAACAGCCCCAAAGGCAACACCATAGAGCTTGCAGAGGTGCAGCTGCACTGACGAAGCTTCGCTTCCTCTAACACTGTTAATGCAGAGATGCTGAACTGCCAGGAGAGAGCTCTCCCATCATCTTAATTACTCCACCCCCGTGCACAGTGCTGAGTATGTCAGTGGGAGCAGCACACTGGTACTTAGGTTGGTGTAATTTACATCGCTCAAGGGGGTGGCGTATTCACACCTCGGAGTGACAGAACTTGTACTGGCTAACGCTGTATTGTGTACATAGCCTAGTTTATTTCAGTTGGTTAAGGGGGCTTATATAATGTGTCCATCGTTTCCTCGTCCTCCCTGCCCATCATGATGTGCTGCAGAAACTGGGCTTCAGTTTAGCAAATCACGGAAGCGTGTGCTTCATTTGAAAACTGTGTTTCAAGCCCATGTGAATGGCTCAGAAGCTGTGTCTACACATGGAAGGTTTGATGCCGAAAGTGCTGTCAACATGAAAAAGTCGCCTAAAGTGAAAACTGGTCAAACCATTTTTTCTGACTCCCTCTGTTGACATTTTGTGGCCACCATTGCTAGCATCCTGTCAACAGATAGATCAAAGCATTGTGGGGAAGCATCCCACTGTGCAGCGTTGAGGGAAGGCACAGCTGATCCCTGTGCTTCTTGGGTTCCCTCATAGCTCTGTGAGCTCTCCATGCTGCGGAATATCAAAGCAGCACAGCCGTCTTTCCAGCCTTCCCCCTGCAGCAGCAATCTGCCTGATCCTGTGTTCCTATCAGGGCAGAACAGGAGCAGTCCAATAATTTGTTCTTTATTTGTTCCCCACATGGAGCAGCTCACTCAGCTGTCAAATACTTCCCAGAGCTTTGAAAGGGGAGAGGTGCATGCCTGCTGGGCTGCAGAGATCACCAAACACTGAGCACAGCCATCAGGGCAGACATTGTGGGATAAGGGCAGAAGCCAGTTCTCTTGACAAAACAAACAGCAGAGTCCACACTGGCTCTTTGTTGACAATAAAAGGGAGGGGGAAAGACAAAAGTCTCGCGGGGTGGAAGATTTTTGTTGCCAAAACTGGGTGTTATTCCCAAAAAAAGTCATGTTGCAGTGTAAACACCCACTGTTTTATTGCAAATACCTAGAAGATTAACTACTAGCCACAATATTTTGCATTAAATTCCACCACAACAACCCAAAGAGAGACTTAACCATTGACCACGCCAATAAAGTATAAAGGCTGAATAATAATGCTGTTTCTGTAGCTCTGTTAAACATTTATGAGAGTCCCTTAGAGCAAGGAATTTAGTCTCTGAACATAAACATGATAATATACAGTGGCTCTGACTCCTGAGGTCAGAGGTCAGCAGTTTACCTCTCCTGTCCTGCAGTTTGTCAAATCCCATTTACCCAATCTGGCTCAGCGTGAGGATAGGGACACCATATAAACCTTTCAAAAAATGCCTTCTGATCTTTCACCTACAGTAGATTAAAAAGAGCACAGAGCAAAAGTGTTAGCATTTTGTCATCGCAATTTCTCTGTCAAATATGATAGATAACCAACCAATAGAGAGAAAGAGCCTAGAGACCAGATAATGAAAAAAAGCTGAAATATACCCACAAAAGCCAAGAAGTTCAGTCATGGTGGAAATCCCCATTTAGCTTACTCCACTGATCCCTGGTAAGGCAGCATGGAACCTGTGCCAAAACCCCTCCCATATTTAGACACTTTGGTCTTATTTTTATCTTGACGTACGGTGTGTACTTAAAGGCCAGGGCGTTCAGGACTCCTGGGTTCTGTCTTTGATTTTGCTGTTGCCTTGAGTGAGTTTGGATAAAACATTAAGGCCAATTTATTTTTTTAAGGCTGCTAATTTGGGGTGCCCACCATGAAACGAATTCCGCTTGGTTCAGGGAGCCCTCAGTGCTTCTGAAAAGCAGCCCCAAAATCCATCTGTAAAATATTCTAGCAATGCTTAGCTGCTCCCATCCTCCCCACCGCTACCAAAGGGATTGTGAGGTTAAAGTCCCTCAGGTCACCCTGAAGTTGCCATTGCTGTGCTGACTCTGCCAGTCTTGACCAGAGGTTTCAAAGCTCCCAGTGCTAAAGACCCTAATCTACGTTTACACTAAAGCAGGGACTCCCCCAAGAAAACAGACTGAGGCTAACGCTGGCAATTCCCGGCCACTCCTGAGCTAGTTTCAGAAGATTCAGAGATGGGATTGATTCAGATCCTACTTGAACTACGTTGAGTTGCTAATAGCGCTGGCTGGGACATTTTTCATGCACCAGATTTTCATCCGATAAGGCCTGTTTGTTGAAACTGAAACTTGGTGGCCAGGGCTCTCAGTTAGGATGTGGGAGACTTATGTTGCAGTCTGTAACCTGCCCGATTCAAACCAGGGACTGAAACCTGAGTCCGCCCCCTCCGACAGGCATGCCCTACCCATCGGGCAATGGGCAACCCTGGGGTTGGTTGGGCGGGTCTCAGCCTCTCCTGCTGGAGCTGTTCTACTTAATAGACAGTTAAATATTTATTACAGCAGGGATGTGAACCTTAGCCTGCCGCAGCCATGGTGAGTGCCTCACCCAGCAGGCTAGAGAGTCAATCTTGCTCCCTAGCTCACCGATCTATAATTATTTATTCAAAGTGAAACCACTTCACCAGGAGCTAGTGAGAGACAGCGGGACATAAGATAACTCTCTGGTTACAAATGATATTTTCCCCCATGATAAACATTTTTCCCTTCATGATTGAAATGAGTCATCACTCAGCCACACTACCATCTAGCGTGTGGTTAGAGCTAGGAAAGTGACTTGGTCAAAACGACAAGTGTGTGGTTCTTGTGTTTATTCCCTCTGTGAGGCAGATCCTACAACCCTACGCCTCCCTTTGAAGTCAATGGGAGTTTTGGTCATGAGTCAGAACTGAGTAAGGACACGGGAATCTGACCCTGTGCTTTTCACATTGCATCAGTTTTCCAAAGCAAATTGTTATGCGGAGGGGGCTGTGCCTGGATCCAGACAGCTGGGATCGTTTGTTATCTTCATCTGTAACAATGGCACCATTAGGAATTAGTTGACAGTTCTATGGGTGCTCAAGAAAGAATAAAATCCAAGGTGCTTGCCCCTACACTGCGAAATGCCTGGCCCACCTTTCGCTGTGGAGCAGGAAACATGAGCAGATCTGACTCAAGGACACTTGTATGTCTAGTATTTATGTTTACGTTTCTCCACTGGCTTTTGTGATGCCCGAGGGAGACGTTCGCAGGGCTGAAATAGTGTGGCCTTCTCATCGTCTTCTAATGTGGCCCTTCTTGTTTCCGTTCCTGGATGGGTGGAAACACCGTAAGAAGAAGCACATAGTTTCAGCCCCATAAATAGCCCTGAGGAAGGAAAAAAAAATCTGGTGAAAAAGAAAACGCAAGGATATTTGCGTTTCTTCAGATTTCGCTGAAGACTCAGCTGCCCTTTCTCCCTGAACTCGCATGGTTTTGTGCAGAAGCCGAGTGCCAAATCCTACATGCTCCCCTCGTTTGGGATAATCCCGATGCAGCTTTCAGCCTGTTTGGCTTTGCAGTGTTTTCTGGCTCCCGCTGCCATGTACAAAACTGTCTGTCATAGAGGAAGCTGTAATATCACATGCGGCGGTGGTGAGAGAGAACACATGAAAGGAAGGTACAGCTGCTAAACTTCACACCAGAACAGAATCCAAATGGAGACGGAGCAGATGCTTCAAGCCAGCCACAGAAGCATCATCAAACAGAGAATGGAAAATGAAATCAGCAGAGACCCGGGCTTGCGAGAAATATCACACACACCCTTTGCAACCTTGCTGGTTGTTTACATTAGGGTAGCACTCTCACAGCTGAGAGAAGGACTGCATTGTGCAAGGTGCTGTACAAACACAGAGCAAAAGACAAGCCTGGCACCAAAGGGTTTGCAAACTACACAGGCAAGATGTACAAAGAGTGGGAAGGGGAAGAGGTTTGACCAAGCAGATCAGTGGCAAAACCAGGCATAGCACCCAGGAGGTCAGTCCAGTGCCTACCTGTTGCACCTCACTTAATGGCCAGGCCATCACGATAGCCCTCATGGGCGCTCGTATTAGGTGTGTCCATTGTTCACAAGCACACACTGATTTTGCCAGCTGCTCTCTAGGTTTCTCAAAGTGGCCCTCAGACCCACCCAGAAAGCTGCTACAGGGCCACTCGGTTTTTTTACGTATTGGCTCCACAATCACGGAGAATCACAGCTGCCATTGGCTGCGGTTCGCCGTTTGCAGCCCAGGGGAGCTGCGGGAAGCAGCGGGTGAGGGTACACTGGTTCCTGCAGCTCCCCGTGGCTGCAAACTGCAGCCAGTGCGAGCACACTTTGAGAAACACAGCTCTGTGTTCAAAATATGCCACTCCATGAGCACAGCACCAATGCCTGCCTCATCACACTGTCAGCTTCCCTTCCCCAAGGCCCAGGGAGTCGAGTGGAGCTGGGATGGTCCCCTCTTCCAGCTCTCTGTTTTGAATCCGCGGTGCAAGTCCCTGCCTTCTTCCTTACTCTTGCCTCCCCCCATAGAACCCTTGCTCCTCAAAATCCCCAGCAGGTTTTCTTTCTGTTGCTCCCTTCTCCGCAGCACGGGTGTCCTTTCCTATATGCAGAAGACGCAACTGCGTAGGGCCCTCAAAAATGTGGGGCACCGCTGGGTCTTAACGTCCACCCACCTGCTTCTTTCTGTCCCTGATCTGTGGCTCTGCTTCCTCAGGAGAGGATTGGGTTAACTTAAGTGACAAAGCTGGCCCGAGCAATGAGCGGACACTGAACCTGTGAAAAAGCCATTGGAATGGTAATGAAGCCATTTCACAGACATTTGCCAGCCCCAGGTACATACTGTCGGTGTCTGAATTTACTGTGTCAGTCGTCAGGAGCAGAGTCTAAACTTTGCTTTGAAAATATTTCATTAGCGTGTGGCTTGAGATTAGAAAATCACATCTCCCCAAAAAAATCACCCTCACTCCCTTCCCGTCTGCCGTAGGGCAGAGAGGCACCAGTTTCATAGCACTGTGTAGGGCCTCGTAAGCCCCAAGGACGTCCCTGCTCAGCAGATCAGTGTGAAAGGTATTTGCCCCATCTCAATATCCCGGAGTTTGAGTCTCTATTATCCTGCCCCCTGGGGAGCCATTGAGACCACAGCAAAGCAGTTGCTAAATGCTACCAGGTCAGGATGGTATCGTTTTACACCCAATGTGCAGGAGTATGAATGACTGCACAAGATGCATGGAGGAAACGGAGTCAGGCCAAAGCTGTTAGTATGTATGGGCACCCTACTACTGGCGTGTGTGTGCCTGTGTTCTCTCTCCTTGGCCATACCATTTACTCTGCAACTGTTGAAAGAACAACATGGGTATGTCTACACTACACACTTAATTCGAACTAGCAGAGCGCTTAGTTCGAACTAGGTAAACCTCATTTCACGAGGACTAAGCCTAGTTCGAACTTACTAGTTCAAATTAAGGGCTGTGTAGCCCCTTAATTCGAACTAGTGGGAGGCTAGCCCTCCCCAGCTTTCCCTGGTGGCCACTCTGGCCAACACCAGGGAAACTCTATTGCCCCCCTCCCGGCCCCGGACTCCTTAAAGGGGCACGGGCTGGCTACGGTGCCCGTGCCAGGTGCAAGCCTGCCAGCACCCAGCCAGCAGACCCTGCACCTGGCACGGCTCAAGCCACCCACCCGATGCCCCCCAGCCCTCCCCCTCTTCCCGGGACCAGGCTGGCGGCTCCCGGGAGCTTGCCCAGGACCGCAAGAGGCGGGCACCCGCCTGGTCCAGTGCAGACATCGTGGACCTCATCCATGACCTCCGCACTAGGCACAGGAAAGCGGCCGTCTAGGGCAGGATAGCTGCCAGCCTGGCCACCCAGGAGCAGGTTTGCATGAAAATCAAGGTGGTCCACTGAGACCCCCGACCCTGAGCCCTGAGCTTAGAATGACCGTATTGGGTCAGACCAAAGGTCCATCTAGCCCAGTAGCCTGTCTGCCGACAGCGGCCAACCCTAGGGACCCTGGAGGGGATGGACCGAAGACAGTGACCAAGCCATTTGTCTCGTGCCATCCCTCTCCAGCCTTCCACAAACTTTGGGCAGGGACACCACTCCTAGCCCCTGGCTAATAGCACTCCATGGACCCAACCTCCATGACTTGATCTCACGTCCCTTTAAACTCTGTTCTAGTTCTAGCCTTCACAGCCTCCTGCAGCAAGGAGTTGCACAGGTTGACTATTTGCTTTGTGAAGAAGAACTTTCTGTTATTAGTTTGAAGCTTGCTATCCATTCCTTTCCTTTGGTGTTCTCTAGTCCTTCTATTATGGGAACTAATGAAGAACTTTTCTGTATGCACCCTCTCCACCCCACTCGTGCTTTTATAGACCTCTATCATATCCCCCCTCCATCTCCTCTTTTCTAAGCTGAAAAGTCCCAGTCTCTTTAGCCTCTCTTCATATGGGACCTGTTCCAAACCCCTCATCATTGTAGTTGCCCTCCCCTATCCCACCCACTCTCTTCCCCTCTCCCACCTCCTTTTCCCAGTCTCCCCCAGTTTTGTTCAATAAAGAGAGATTCTATTTTTGAACACAATTGTTCTTTATTTTGTACATCAGGAAGGGAGGCTAGGGAGGGGTAAGTGGAAGGAGGTGAGGGAGGAATGGGGTACAAGCCCCCAATGGGGAGGACTGGGCTAGCTCTGCGGGCTTCTGGGGGTGGAACCTCTCCTGCAGCCCCCCCCCAATTACCCCCTCTCCCCAGATGGCAGCCTGCGGCAAGTGCAGCCGGTCTGATGGCCGAGTGCTGTGATGTGCCCAGTGCGGGTACTCCGGGCAATCCAAGCCAGTACTGCTTTGCAAGCGGGGCACCCCTGAGAACTGTCTGTCCGGGGTGGGGGTCGGGTCCCTTTAAGCACAGCCCTTGGCTAGCCTGAGACAGCAGCTCCACGCTCTAAGTCCTCATCTGATGCCCTGCTGGCACTGCTTCCGGCCATCCTTAGCCCCGGTTCAGGGTCCACTCTGTGTGGACATGCTAGTTCGAATTAGCAAAATGCTAATTCGAACTAGTTTTATAGTCTGGATGCGCTAGTTCGAATTAGCTTAGTTTGAATTAACTAATTCGAACTAAGTTAGTTCGAATTAGCGCTGTAGTGTAGACATACCCCATGAGAGCTAGAAATAAACCCAAGCTGCTGAGCGTACCTCTAATTCCAGTCCGTACAATCTCCTCCTGGGCCCTTACCCTTCTCAGCATGCACGGCACCTCAGAGCAAAGGTGAAAGTGCTTATCAGCCCTGGCCCTGTGCCCCGACGCAAGCAATGAAACCAAGCACTAAAGCCAGACAATTGGTTCCTGGAAAGTTCCTCCACCCTTCTCACCACTGACCTGGTTTGTTTGTCCTCAAGAAGTTGAAATTCTGGGAAGCCGCCACTCCGCTGACCGCAAGCTACAGTACTCTGGCAGGAATCACCAAGGGATGTTTTCTGCTCGTTGTCAGGGGGCGTGACTTATTGCTGCTGTGGAAAGTCCTGGTCTTTTTTTCCCCCTTTCCCAGAGCAGCCTTGAATGGAAATTCAAAAATCCTGTAGCCAAGTTGTCCCCTCTCGGGGGCTGAGTGACTGTCGCCTCCGTGAGCGTGCGCCGTGTCAGAATTCCACCGTTGTTGGTTAGCTGTCTAGCTCAATTACATCAGCGATTAGAGAAATGCTGAGCGGTTCAGGCTGGAGGGCAGGGAACAGGTGACCTGCTGTTCCTTTTGCTAAGCATATGCCTGGCATGCTAATTGCACAGGCCACGTGGGCAGTGAGCCAGGGTGTCGTTCCTGGGCCTCCGCAACCCAAGACCCTTGTAAATAAGTAAAACAAATAAGCAATCAGATTTGAGGAAAAAAACCCTGATATGAATGTAGCGTTGCTTTGCCCCTTTTGTTAGTCAGTCCCCAGCATGAGGTCGGAGGGTGCATTTATGCCCCCCCAGCACGACTGTGTTAATCTGCCCAAAGCCTTTGTGCATCTTGGTGTTGGCTGGAAAATCTGGCCCTCAGCGATGTCTACCAAGCACAGGAGACACAAAATGGAAGCTAGGGGAGGCTAAGCCAAACCTCACACTTCCAGGGGTGGAGAGAGGAGGGTGAGGAAAAGTGGTGGATTTGGGGGCCCCTGGACAATCTCCCCATGCCACAGCTCCAGCCACAGGCCTGGAGACGCTCTTGTTCACTACTGCAGGCCCGGAGCCATGGCAGGGACACAGAGATTTTCCCATCTTGGGGCCACAGCCAAGGGACCTGGAAGGAGATGAAAGGGAATGGTGCTTCGGGGGGATGGAGCCGGGCTGGGGCTGCGGGTGGAACAGGGGTGGAGCCGTGGGAGTAGGGCAGAAACCGGGTGGGGCCACAGGTGGGCGGGGCAGAAGTGGGGAGCTCAGAGCTCTAGGGCAGAGAGCTCTGTTGCAATCCCAGCAGAGGCGAACCCTCAGCCCTGTGGCCTTGACTGAGCTTTCAGCCCCACATACTCCTGCCCTGGCTTATAGACCTGGGACCCCCAGGAGCCTTAAGCCAGTTGTACAGACGCAGCTGAGCCAGCCTAAGGACCTCGTGAGAGCACCCACCTGGTTTGACAGTCGTGCCCTATTTCTGTGTGGGCACAACTGCACACGTAGAGTCACTTGGGTTGCACACCTGGGGCCTGATCGGAGGAAGCACTTAAGCATATGCTTAACTTTAAGCATGTGAGTAGTTCCATTGCCGCCAGACAGGAATACACTTCCAATTAAGCATGGGCTTAAATGCTTTTCTGAGTAGTGGCCATGATAAATTTTAGTGGGTGAGCAATAATTTCTGATGCGGGAGCCACTCCAAGAATTTGTTAAGTGTTGGATCTGGGATGGAGGTTGGGTGCAGAAAGGTACTTGGGGTTAGGGACTGGGGTGCAGGAGGGGTTGTGCGATCTGGGAGGGCATTTGGGTGATGAGGGAGTTGTGACCTGGGCAAGGGACAGGGCTGCAGGTCTGGGAGTGGGTTGGTGACCTGGTGCAAGACTGGGTGCAAAGATTTGGATTGTCACCAGGGGCAGGACTTTGGGGTGCAGAATCCAGGAGGGGGTATAAGTGCAGAGGGTTTGGGTTACATGGGGTAGTGGTGCAGGAGGGAGGAAGAGGATGGGGGGAGGGAGTTGGGAAGGCAGAAGTAGGCTCTGGTTGGGAGATGCTTACCTGGGAGGCTCCTGGCCAGCAGCCCTGCTGGTTCCTCCCTGCCTGCCCCACCCCCGCACACCACTCAGGGCATTCAGTTGTGGGAGCTCTGAATGCTGTGGGGGGAGGGGGGGGAGGAGGAGAACTTTAGGTGCTGTCTGTCCTGCAAACAGACAGCTCCCATTGGCCACTTTCCAACCAATGACAGCTGGGAGATTGTGCTGGGGGCGGGGGTAGCGTGCAGAGGAGGACAAAGAGGAACTCTGGGGCTTCCGCTGGCCCTTGGGCTGAGTCCAGCTGCCCCCCTCTGATCCACAGCATCTAGACAAGGTAGGTAAGGCAATCTCTCCTTTTGTGGGTGAGAGAGACCAACAGACGTGGGTTCAATTGTCACGGGGTGTCTACCCCGCATGAGCCCTTTAAGGCTAAAACCCAGCCCTGGGAGAGAGGGCTGGGAGCAAAGCCCACAGCTCAGGCCGATATTGCTCATTAGGGCCCTGCTGTGGGCTGTGTAAATAAGGGCTCCGGGAGACAAAGAGGGACACACTTTTGCTGGGGAGCAGGAGGGACCTGGTTGCTAGGGAAGCTGGGGGCTTCCTGGGACAGAGCAGGGCTGGGGAAGCTCTAGCCAGGCAAGCTCCCAGGCTGCAGGGCCTGGAACAAGGTCTCAGAGTGCTAGGGCTGCCGGGAAGCAGCCTGGATAGGCAAAGGCAGCAGGTCATGAGTAGCTATGTGAGACTGCAGTTTGTGGCAGGGGCTAGATGAAGACCGGCAGTGGATCATCGAGGCAAACTGTGTGTAGGGAAATTGGGGGTTCCCTGGGAGGGGAGGAACCCAGAGTATGTAGATTGATAAACAACCCCCCCCACCCTGAAAGGGGCTAGGAGTCACAGGCATGGGCACTGCTGGAGGGCAGTGTCCTGAAGGGGACGCCGTAGTCTGGGAGTGACATGGGTCCGGAATGGAGAGTGTGGCGGGAGGACGCGTGGAGACACCAGCTAGAGGGAGGTGCCCTGCAGGCTAACGAGCTAATTCCCAGGGCTACCGAGGGCCGACTTATCCATTAGGCACAGTAGGCACAGTGCCTAGGGCCCACGATACTTTTAGGGGCCCACGAAAATGTTTTAATTTCTTTTAAAATCAGAAGAAAAAAATGAACTTTTAGGGTTGAAGAAAATGTTTTAATTTTTTTCTCACATCAGAAAAAAATGAAACTTTTAGGGCCCACGAAAATCTATTACATTTTGCCTAAAACAGAAAAAAAATAAAATGTTGCAGTATTTAAAGTTATATCAAAAATAATTTTTAATATTGATATTATTATGGTGGGAGGGGCCCTTGAAAGCAAAGGTGCCTAGGGCTCACGAAAGTCATAATGCGGCCCAGGGGCTACCGACAGGAGGTGCTGAGGTGGTGACACCAATAAAAGTGTTATCTCATCCACCTTTTCTCTCTGATATCCTGCTGGGACGCACACAGCTTCAGCCCCACTGCATATGGAGTAGCCAGGTCTTTTCTGTAGTTCAATGCAGCCCTGGAAACCCAAGGTTAGTGTCCAGAGGCACTCACGCATGTCAGTCTGATAAGGACCACCCTGCACAGGCTGCACGTGTCGAGGGAGACAGGGTGTAGTAAGTGGATGTGCTGGGGATATTGCTTATCTGACTGAGAACAAATGAAAATTCATCTCGACAAAGGACTCACTGCTGTAGTGATAAGAGCAAGCCCGGCCTTTTAGGCTGGATGCTAACAGTTGAGGCCCTCTGGAATACACGTCGGCAGCCTAAAATACAAATTCTGTATGGTCTATTTAGAGATTCCATGGCTTGATTTTGAGGTGCAATCTAAATGCTAATGTACTAAAAAAAATCCTGCCCTCTCCACACTAACTTTTCAAGAGCTGCTTAAATAAATTGATCCACAAATTGAGGCTTGGGGTGAGCAAAACATGGCCAATGTGGAGGAGGTTTATAAGTTCAGTTATAAACAGAATTGTTTTATGAAGCTGAAACACAACAGTTTTATGCCAGTGCATTGGTGCCCAGGAAATGAAACTGTACTAGCTGGGCTGGAATGCAGCTGCTCTGAAAATGTTTGACAGAACGTGTGAACAAAATTTGGTTCCGTCTGGGGAGAGGGTAGAGAGAAGACGAAACAAATTGTTTCAACTTTCTGGTTTTGTTTCAGAAGGGTAAAAATATTCCATTTCATTTTATGTATACTTTTATATTACAGTAAAATATTAATTTAATATTATATTTTATGTTATGTATTTAGTGTATTACATTTCATATTTCATTATAATATAAATGTCCAGCCAAAATCAATTACCAGTATTGAAATTAAATATTTGTACTTTATTAAGATTAAATGATTTGGCACTATCCAAATAAAATATTTAGACTGTCCCAAATTTTCATTCCATGGGAAATTTCAGCTTGTCATTCTGATTTGGAATATTTTTCCCATTTTGGAATTTCCCACAGAACTAAAATTTCACTTTCCAACCAGCTACTGGCTGGACTAGCCTGTTGCTAGCATTCTAGCTCCGCTGCAGCCTCACTACATGATGAAAGAAAAGTCCTTCCAGGAACATGTAAGAATCTGCTGTTTTGCAGTCCATGTTTGATGGAAACCACTATTCCTACCCTTAGATTTTTGCACCAGTCTTACAAGGTGCTGAGACACCTCAACCCTTATTTATTTAAACAGGAATTGAGGGCATCTAGGACTTTGTGATTCTTTTTAAGAGTTTAATATCCAATCGCTCCTGCATTTGGCTCTGTTTCTAGGTGTGGGTTTGGAGAAAAAAAATCCATAGGGCGCTGACAAACTGTGGCTGCTGTAATTGGAAAAGTGCCCTTGATTCTTTTCAGGGGCAGGCATGCACAGAGCATCTTGTGGGGGAGCAATTCATCACTGGAGGCAGCCTCAGAAAAGCAGGGGGCACGGCCGTCTCACTACAAGCAGTGCACAGGAAATCAATCACCGAGAGAAAACTGCCCTGCCAGCAGATGAGAGTGGCTTAGCTTCTTTGGCTGGCTGGGGATTTCTAGGCAAGGACCCTAGAGGAGATGAGAAAGGAAGGTAGGAAACCTGAAGGACTGAGTGTCTTGTTTTCTAACAAACCAACCTCCCCTCCCCCATTTCTTTCAAAACAACAAGACCCATTCAAAATAACACTGGCCTCCGGTGCTTACAGATTTCCACCTGGTATAAACCGATTGGGCCTCCTCCTCCTCAAACACTTACTGGTTCTGCGTGCGTGGGACTCACTTGCATGACTCCCGATTCACAATGGCGGGAGCGGAGACTCATAGCTCAGGTTCATGGAATTCATTGGGGTTGAGGGGAGATGTGGTGGGGTCTGTGGGTTCAGTTGGGCATCCCTGTCTCATCTGCTGTCGGGGCAGTTTTCCCTTAGGTACGTCTAAACTACATGGCTCCATCGACGGAGCCATGTAGATTTGTTGTTTTGGCAAAGGCAAATGAAGCCGCGATTTAAATGATCGCGGCTTCATTTACATTTACATGGCTGCCGCGCTGAGCCGACAAACAGCTGATCAGCTGTTTGTCCGCTCAGCACGCTAGTCTGGACGTTCCCCTTGTCGACATCAAAGCCCTTTGTCGGCAGCCCCGGTAAACCTCATCCCACGAGGAATAACGGGGCTGCCGACAAAGGGCTTTGATGTCGGCAGGGGAGTGTCCAGACTAGCGCGCTGAGCGGACAAACAGCTGATCAGCTGTTTGTCGGCTCAGCGCAGCAGCCATGTAAATTTAAATGAAGCCGCGATCATTTAAATCGCGGCTTCATTTGACTTTGCCTACAACCCTAATCTACATGCCTCTGACGACAGAGGCATGTAGTCTAGACACAGCCTTAGAGATTGCTTTCCCATGCACTGCTTGGCCAGCCGTGTCCCTGGCTTTTCTGAGGCTGCCTCCAACGATGATTAATTGGTCAGCGACAGGACGCACTCTGCTTCCCGGTGCCGGAAAAGACTCAAGGGTGCTTTGCCAATTAGAGCAGCCCCAGCAGGTCAATGGCAGATGGATTTTTTTGCTGTACTTCTCTCCAACACACGGACCCACGGCGTGCTACATTTAAATCAACCCTCACTCCCATTACACAGATGAGGAAACCGCCACGGATGGCAAGATTCCGTTACAGACCGCACAGAGCCATGCTCAGTTCGCTGGGGCTATGCTCTGTGCCCACCACAGAGTAAGGCAGATTGGTATTTAAAATCCCCGAGTGAGGAAGACCCTGGACGTGAATACATGCATCTGTAAGGGTCCGCCCTTGTGGTAAACCAAGGGAACAAAAAAGAGCTAGCTACTCGCAGAGGTGTGATGCCACAGAATGCCAGCTGTCTGCATGTCCCCACCCTGGTGCACTCTGTTTATTACCAGCCTTGGGAGCCTTGGGAAAGGCTCAACTGCCACAACTGGGCAGGGATACACATCAATGTTCCCCTTCATTTTTGTCCATCCTTGTGCAGAATAAATGTTGTTATGTGCTGCGAGGCACGTGCAGACGTGCACCACCAGTAGAAACACAGGCTGCTGGCTGTGGACGCTCTGTGGGGTGGCATTTCAATCTCTCCTGGCTGGCCATCCAAATGCTCAGCTTCCAGGGAACACTGCTATGCACCCCATCTATTCCTGGGCATGGTATTTCCGGCTTGGTACTTTTCTAAGCAGGGAGAGGCCCTTGTAAAAAAAAAATGCAGCAGGACACTGGGAATACCTGGCTGATGAGCCTGTGTAAAGCAAGAAAGGGTATTTTTTGTTGGTTTGGTTTTGGTTTGGTTTGTTTGCTGGGCACCAAAGGATTGGCTTTACAGGAAGCCAGCTGCTCTGGGAAAGCATGTGACCTCAGAGGTCTAGCCCTAGGCCACCAGTAAACCTACAATTAGAGCTAGCTTGTCCCTATTCCTTGCATGGATAAATGAAGCTTGTGCCTCCAGGGCACAGTCCTTATGGCTAGGGACTGCTACTTCCTAGCGCCCTGCGGGTTGCCAAATTTGCAGGGATACCTTCCTGGAGATTTCATCACTGACATGGTCTTTCATGAAAGGTTAATCTTTAATTCCTGGAGACTCCAGGGCAATCCTGGAAGAGTGGGTGCACATCCTCCCCAAGGGCAGGGAGAAGGAGCAGGGGGTGTAGACTGGAAGAGGTGGGGGAGTTGTCACTACCTTGCAGCCAAGGAAGAGGGGAGCACCACTCAAGTCAGAGAGGAAAGAGAGCTGCACCCCTTCCCTTAACGCTGGGAGAAGCAATGGGGCGCTAGCACCCTGGATAAGTTGCAATGGCCGGGGGAGCTGTGCTAGCCAGTGGAAAGGGCAGCCCATGTACTTCTCCCCAGAGCACCAGCACGGCTGCGGAGTGCCTCTCCCCAGGCAGGGTGACTCAGTACTGCTCTCCCCAGGTCTATGGCGCAGGCTGGCTCTTAACCTGCACTGCGCTCAAGGTGTGGCCCGCACAGCCAGAGATGTGGGCTGGACTGATAAAGGGAGCTGCAGAGAGGGGGCCTCTTGCTCCGGCACACCCTGGACGTGCAGAGCCCCCAGCACTGGTTCTCTGACCCCGCTTGCTATCTGAGGTGCGGCTGCCCCAGCTGCCAGGCTGCCGTCCGGCCGTGAGGCCCAGCAGGTGCGTGCTCAATCAGCAGCAGCATGGAAACTGCCGGTCTCACGTGGCTCTCGAAAGCAGGAGCAAGCCCCTGAGTTGTGACTGTCTCCCACGCTCCTGCCATGCTCCCCTGCCGTTATGGCTCCCTGCAAAAATAGCTTTGGTCACCTGTAGGGTGTGGCTGGAGGAGAGGGCTCAGAGCTTCCCTCTGGGCCTCGTGGCCTGGCTCAGGAACCGCAGGCTCGATACCGCATCACAGCACAGTTTGTGGGTCGCTGACTGAGAGTAAAGGGGCAAGGGGAGGGCTGGTTCCCCTCTTACTTTCCAAGTGAACGAGACAGCATCTGTAGCACGTGCAGGGAAAGCAGGGCAGGGCTGCATGGTAGGAGGGAGCTTCACCAGCAGAGGGTCAGTGCCTTCTGTGCCTCTCTTTCCCCTCTCCCAGCAACACTACCGAGAGGTGAGGTGGCATTTGAATTAATTACTGGTCTAATTTCTCCATGGAGGCCTCAGACACTGTCAGCCCCGCTCCTTGGCTTCCCCTTCCCCTCTGGCAGGTTGGTTCCTTTGCAGGGATTGGCTCCCTGCTGGCGTTTGCTGCTCTAGAGTCAGAGGTTTCTCACCGTGCTCTCCGCCCCCACCCCCATGTGTCCCAGAGAGCAGACGGAGGGGTGGAGAGCACATTCCGGTGCTGCCTTACTAAGTCCAAAGCCAAGGCATTTAATTTCAAAAAGGGGAATTACACAAAAATGAGGAGGTTTGTTAAACAGAAATTAAAAGGCACAGTGACTAGAGCCAAATCCCTGAAAGCTGCATGGAAACTTTTTAAAGACACCATAATAGAGGCCCAACTTAAATGTATACCCCAAATTAAAAAGCATAGCAAGAGACCTAAAAAAGAGTCACCGTGGCTTAACCACCATGTATAAGAAGCAGTGAGGGACAAAAAGGTATCTTTTAAGAAGTGGAAGTCCAATCCTAGTGAGATAAATAGAAAAGAACATAAACACTGTCAAATCAAGTGTAAAAATGTAATAAGAAAAGCAAAAAAGATTTTGAGGAACAGCTAGCCAAAAACTCAAAAAGAAATAACAAAATGTTTTTTAAGTACATTAGAAGCAGGAAGCCTGCTAAAAAACCTGTGGGTCCCCTAGATGATCGAGCTATAAAAGGAGCAATCAAGGACGATAAAGCCATTGCAGAGAAACTAAATTATTTCTTTGCTTCAGTCTTCACGGCTGAGGACGTTGGGGAGATTCCTGAATCTGCACCGTCCTTTGTGGGTGATGAATCTGAGGTACTGTCCCGGATTGAAGTGTCATTAGAGGAGGTTTTGGAACAAATAGAAAAACTTAATGTTAACAAATCTCCGGGACCGGATGGCATTCATCCAAGGGTTCTAAAAGAACTCAAATGGGAAATTGCTGAGCTATTATCTGTGGTTTGTAACCTATCCTTTAAATCGGCTTCCATACCTAATGACTGGAAGGTAGCCAACATGACACCAATATTTAAAAAGGGCTGTAGAGGCGATCCTGGCAATTACAGACCGGTAAGTCTAACTTCAGTACCAGGCAAATTAGTCGAAACAATAGTAAAGAATAAAATTATGAAGCATGTAGAAGAACATAATTTGTTGGACAAAAGTCAACATGGTTTCTGTAAAGGGAAATCCTGTCTTACTAATCTGTTAGGGTATGTCTACACTACCCTGCTAGTTCGAACTAGCGGGGTAATGTAGGCATACCGCAATTGCAAATGAAGCCCGGGATTTGAATTTCCCAGGCTTCATTTGCATAAGCGGGGCGCCGCCATTTTTAAATCCTGGCTGGTTCGAACCCCGTGCCGCGCAGCTACACGGGGCACGAACTAGGTAGTTCGAACTAGGCTTCTTAGTTCGAACTACCGTTACTCCTCGTTACCGTTAATCCCGGGGTTCGAACGAGCGGGGTTTTAAAAATGGCGGCGCCCCGCTTATGCAAATGAAGCCCGGGAAATTCAAATCCCGGGCTTCATTTGCAAGTGCGGTATGCCTACATTACCCTCCTAGTTCGAACTAGCGGGGTAGTGTAGACATACTCTCTGTCTCCTCTTTTCCAAACTGAAAACTCCAAGTCTTTTTAATCTCTCTTCATATGGGACCCGTTCCAAACCCCTAATCATTTTTGTTGCCCTTTTCTGAACCTTTTCCAATGCCAGTATATCTTTTTTGAGATGAGGCAACCACATTTGTATGCAGTATTCAAGATGCGGGCATACCAGGGTTTTATATAGAGAAGGGATACTCAACACATAGCCTGTGGTGCAGTTTGGGTTTACGCGGGGCTCAACACATGGCCTGTGGGTAGGAGCCAAAACAAGAATAGTCAATATAATGGTCTTCTGTTGATATGCATTTTAGTAGTTAAATTCCTGGACTGTCATTGCTCATTAAAAGTCCTGTCATATTGGGTGGAGATCGGGTAAATATTGCATTTTATTAACATCAGCAGAACTGACTTAAATGGGGCCTGTGTGTTATGTGGTCTTTCCTTAATCTTTGTATTCATGCCTGTCAGTGTGAAGGAAGCTATTTGCATATATCTGCATGTACATTTGCATGTATATGCAACCATACTTAATTTGTGGCCCTCGGCATGTGCTGTGAGTATCATTGTGGCCCCCAGGGCTTCCAAAGTTGAGAAGCCTTGATATAGAGGCAATAAGGTATTTTCTGCCTGATTCTCCAATCCTTTTTAAATGATTCCTAACATTCTGTTTGCTTTTTTGACTGCTGCTGCACACTGAGCGGGTGTTTTCAGAGAACTATCCGCAAAGAAATAAAAAGTGGGTTTTTTTAACATTAAGTGAAATGGATAGAGAAAATAACTGAAATAGGTAAGGAAGGGGATTAATTTAAGCCCTTTTGTTGTTTTTCTAAGGTGAGGAGTACCGTATATTCCGGCGTACAAGACGACCTCTGATGTTAAAAAACATCCCCCAAAAATCGGGGGTCGTCTTGTACGCCGGATGCCCCGCCGCCGGAGCCCCTCCGCGGCTTTGAAAGCCTCGGGGGAAGCCGGCGGGGGGGCATCCCAGGCGCGCATGGGCTGCGCCCCCGCCGGAGCCCCTCCGCGGCTTTGAAAGCCTCGGGGGAAGCCGGCGGGGGGGCAGCCCATGCGCGCCTGGGATGCCCCCCCGCCGGCTTCCCCCGAGGCTTTCAAAGCCGCGGAGGGGCTCCGGCGGGGGGGCAGCCCATGCGCGCCTGGGATGCCCCGCCGCCGGCTTCCCCCCAGGCTTTCAAAGCCGCGGAGGGGCTCCGGCGGGGGGGCAGCCCATGTGCGCCTGGGATGCCCCCCCGCCGGCTTCCCCCGAGGCTTTCAAAGCCGCGGAGGGGCTCCGGCGGGGGGGCAGCCCATGTGCGCCTGGGATGCCCCGCCGCCGGCTTCCCCCGAGGCTTTCAAAGCCGCGGAGGGGCTCCGGCGGGGGGGCAGCCCATGCGCGCCTGGGATGCCCCGCCGCCGGCTTCCCCCGAGGCTTTCAAAGCCGCGGAGGGGCTCCGGCGGGGGGGGGGGGGGGGGCAGCCCAGGCGCTCCTGGCGGCTTTGCTCCCGGTGCCTCTGGTCTGCTGGGGACCATCTCCAGCAGACCAGGGACACCGGGAGCAAAGGAGGCGGAGGGGCACTGGGGTATAAGATGAAACCCTATCTTTTAATTAAAAAGATAGGGGGTCGTCTTATACACCCAGTCGCCCTATACGCCGGAAAATACGGTAGCACTTCCTGAGAGCACTGTCAGCTACTGGGCCACTCATGCAGTCAACGGATGCCATGGCACCAGGCAGAAATCTCCAATCACTGGTGCGAGGATGCACCGACACAGCTGTAGTGGAGCACCCACAGGGACAGCTCTCGAAGGAGAACTACCATGAGACTCGTGGCAAAACCATGACAACGCTGCCGCAATAAATAAAGACTAGCAGCACTGGCTCGAGGCAGCAGCCCAAGACACTCAATAGCAATGCCTTTAATTCGGGAAGGGCCTGAGCTTGCAATACCATTGGGCTTGGCATTCTGAAGTGTTGGTTACCCACAGTTCCTGCTGAGATCAATGGGAGCTGCAGGAGCTAAGACCCCCTAACGATCAGGCTCCAGGTTGCTCAGGTGGGACACCCACCACAGTCCTGAAAAATTTCAGCCCATGTGTCTTTCTTTTCCCAAGCTCCAGAGCTCAGAAGAGGCAGCTGCCCCTGCTTTTCCATCCTGAGAGGGCCTCTCTGTGCTTGGGTACAAACTGCACTAACAAACGGCATCTATTACCTAGTGCAGTGGCGGGAAACCTTGTTTGGGTCAGGAGCCACAGACCCACAGAAAAATCAGTTGGGGAGGGGAGACAAGTGAGAAACAAAAAAACCTAAACAAACCCTTACTGATGTGGCCCCCAACTGGGAAGCAGAAAGACATTCCCCACATCCCCCTCGTATATCAGAGCTTGTGGGGATGGGGGGAGGAGAACTAGTAGATTTTGTGTGCTCCAGCCCCCTGGGAGATGGTGGTGGGGCTGGAGCACCAGCGCGGGCTCCCCAATGCTGGGGAGGAGCCCCAAGCCTTGGGGTCTGGATCCAGGCAGGTCAGAGGCCGCATCCGGCTCCTGGCCCTTCGGTTCTCCACCCCTGACTTAATGCAATACTGAACACCAGCCACTTCATTCCCCAGCACTGAGTTGCTTGCATTTGCTGTTTGATATTTCCCAGCAGAATGCACTGGGTTCAGTTCTCTGTGGGTTTGTCTCCCACTGCTGCGGTGAGCAAACCTGAACATTCAAAGCAAAACGTCTGTGATTTCTGAGGCGTTCCTCATGAAACAATTGCTATTCCCTCAGCATGTGCCCATCCGCACAGTATTCTCCTTAACCATGGCTAACATTTGTCTGAAAGGTTTGTAACACCTGGGGATCTGATCAGACTGAACTGGGCTACGATTTGGCTTCATAGCAAAACGAGGTAATTTTCTTCTGCTAGGTGTGGGCCTTTACTGCTTGGCAGTTTTCCTAACTCTTCCTGGAATGGGCCAGATTCTGTTCTCATGGCCTGAGAGGAGTCAAGGCCTACTGAAGGCACTGAAAAGATTCCCGTAGAGTTCAGAGTGCTGCAGATCTAACCCAAAGGGCATGTCTACATTAAAGCGAAAGGTTGACTTAAGATACGCAAGTCCAGCTATGTTAATTATGTACCTGGAGTCAACGTATCTTAAATTACCATCCACACTGTGGGAGGTCACTGGGAGCAAACACTCCTGTCGGCTTCCCTTACTCCTCGTGAGGAGCTTGAGTATCGGTGCTGGTGGGGGCGCCCTCTCCATTTAGCGGGTCTTCACTAGACCGGCTCAATCGAACCCTAGAAGATAGATCACAGCAGCATCGATCTGTGTCGCATAGACGTGGCCCTGAGTTATTTTGAAAGTGACCTGTTTTGCCTCGCACTCTGCACAGAAGTGTTTTGCGGGGAGGGCTTTCTGAGGGCAACTGTCTTCCCCTGTGCACAGATGTGACTGGGACAAGTTCCTACGAGGCTTCTGGAGCAGCAGCCATCTAGCAGCGCTTAAAGCTGCTCCTTCCTGTCAGAGGAGAGCAGAGTTAGCTCCCAAGTGGACTCTGGCATCTGACCCACCTCCTGCCTTTTTTTTTTTTTAACTAGGCCTGGTGTAATCACTGAGGTCACAGCATTAGCACAGGAGTGTAACAGTTGCCATGGAAACTGGCATCTGCTTGATGTCTTGTTTTGAAGGAGCCGAGAAGCAGCTTGTGCTCAGGGGGAGAGACCTCCCGCGAGCGTGCGGTTCCCATCATTAGAGCGTTTACCTCTCCAGTGTCTCAATTACACGTCCTGCTTCCCAGCCTTGCCCTATTATCGGAGCACCGTACTCTCTAAACACCACTGCCGGCCTTGTTTCCCAGAATCACTCAAACCCATTTGCTATCCCTCCCCTTCTTTGTTACTGGTTTTAAGATCACGCTAGAGATGGGCCTGAGCCAACTCCCCTGAAGCCAACCTGCCTCTCTTGGGATTCAAAGATGTGAAAGTCCCTCTCTAATTTATATTAACAAACCAAACAACCCCCTATCTATGATGGGAATTGTAAGAGGAGGTCAGCAAACAGCTGCCCTCTTGCATCCATGAAGCAATTATAGTCCAGGTAATAAATTAAACGTCATCCAAGAACACAGGCTTCCAACAGTTTGGAAATGTTTCACAACTGCAGGGCCTAGTGGATTCCTTCAGTCTTATTCTAAATCCTCCCTTGCCCCATTTTCTCATTGTCTCATAGACTTTAAGGTCAGAAGGGACCATTATGATCATCTAGTCTGGCCCCTTGCACAGTTCAGGCCACAGAATCTCACCCACCCCCTCCTAAAATAATCCTCTCACCTATATCTCAGATATTGAAGCCTTCAAATACTTGGAAGACCCCAAGATGCAGAGAATCCTCCAGCTGTGATCTGTACCCCATGCTACAGAGGAAGGCGAAAAACCTCCAGGGTCTCTGCCAATCTACCCTGGAGGAAAATTCCTTCCCAACCCCAGATATGGCGATCAGCTAAACCCTGAGCATGTGGGCAAGACTCACCAGCCAGGCACCCAGAAAGTTCTCTATAGAAATTCCTATCATCCCTCCATTGACCTATTTACCACTGATAATGAATAGTCATTTAGGCTGTGTCTAAACTACATGGCTCCATCGATGGAGCCATGTAGATTAGGCTGATCGGCAAAGGGAAATGAAGCCGTGATTTAAATAATCGTGGCTTCATTTAAATTGACATGGCTGCCGCGCTGAGCCGACAAACAGCTGATCAGCTGTTTGTTGGCTCAGCACTCTAGTCTGGACACTCCTGCACCGACCTGAAAGCCCTTTATCGACCTCCCTGTTACGCCTCGTAAGATGAGGTTTACCAGAGAGGTTGATAAAAGGCTTTCATGTCGGCAGGGGAGTGTCCAGACTAGCGCACTGAGCCAGCAAACAGCTGATCAGCTGTTTGCTAGCTCAGCACAGCAGCCATGTAAATTTAAATGAAGCTGCGATTATTTAAATCGCGGCTTCATTTCCCTTTGCCAAACAAACAAATCTACATGGCTCCATCGACGGAGCCATGTAGTTTAGACGTACCCTTAGTTACCAAGATCATGTTATCATCATTTACCAATGGCTGGATCTTGCAAATGGATCTGCCCGACATGTCCCTACACCTGCGTGGAACCCTATGCAAATGCAGGAGGTTGAGTTTAGATCAATTAATTTGTAGGAACTCGACTGTAAGATATTTTGGGGCACACAGTTGTTTTTTATTATGTGTGTGTACAGCACCTGACACAATGGGGGCCTGGTCCCTGACTACAGCCTGAAGGTGCTATAATACAAACAACAAACAATAGCATCACCAGCATAATGGAAAGATGCTGCTTTGCTATTGGATTGTTACATATATTTAAGATCCTGAAATGCATTTTATTCTTTGTCACTATGGGCAGAGCCTGAATGGCTGCTCTATAACACTCCAGTTTTCTTTGAAAGGCGTCTTCGTCGCTGAGACTATCGAAAGAAGTGCAACTGCATAGAAGATGTGCACATAACATTCACAAGGACATGTGAAATAATAGAGCATTCATGCTTTTTGCATTGCAAATCCAGAGGGGGAGGAGTTCTGTTTTCATGGCAGAGTCATTGCATTTGGATTATTTTCTGACTGAAGATCCCTTTTTCACATGTGTTTCAAAACCAGGATAAAATTCAAAAAGTAGTGGTGGAAAAAATAAATACAAACACCACCACAAAGATGGGAATATATATGAAATTAAATAAGAATGTAAGAACGGCCAGACTGGGTCAGACCAAAGGTCCATCTAGCCCAGTGTCCTGTCTTCCCACAGTGGCCAATGCCACATGCCCCAGAGAGGCAGTGAACAGAACAGGGAATCATCACGTGATGCCTCTCCTGTCACCCATTCCCAGCCTCTGACAAACAGAGGCTAGGGACACCATTCCCACACATCCTGGCTAATAGCCATCGATGGATCTCATCTCCATGAATGTATCTAGTTCTTTTTCGAACCCTGTTAAAGTCCTGGTCATCACAACATCCTTTGGCAAGGAATTCCCCAGGTTGACTTTGTGCTGCAGGAAGAAAAACTTCCTTTTGTTTGTTTTAAACCTGCTACCTATTAATTTCATTTGGTGACCCCCAGTTCTTATGTTATGGGAACAAGTAAATAACTTTTCCTTATTCACTTTTTCCACTCCAGTCATGATTTTATAGACCCCTATCATATCCCCCCCTTAGACTCCTTTTTTCTAAGCTGAAAAGTCCCAGTCTTTTTAATCTCTCTCCATATGGGACCCGTTCCAAACCCCTAATCATTTTTGATGCCCTTTGCTAAACCTTTTCCATTGCCAATATATCTTTTTTGAGATGAGGCAACGACATCTGTAAGCAGTATTCAAGATGTGGGCGTACCATGGATTTATGCAGAGGTAGTAAAATATTCTCTGTCTTACTCTCGATCCCTTTTTTAATGATTCCTAACATTCTGTTTGCTTTATATATTATGGAAGTTTCATTCACCAATTATTTTACTTTTATATATAAGTCACGCATACTCTGCCAGCTAAGGTGAGTGTGTACTATAGGTGCACTAGATAGTGTATTTATATTACAGTATAGATTATATGGGTGACTGATACAGGTTGAAACTCTCTTCTACAGCACCCTCAGGACTTGACTGGTGCTGGAGCAGAAAATTTGCAGAACCACACGAGGTCAATATTTTCTAGCAGCATTACCAATACTGCCACTGCTTACTGGGCTCTTAGAAGACTTTTAGGGGTAAATTAGAGCTATGTAACAGCACAGAACACTAAGAGCCAGGACTAGTGGCTGTAAACAAACTTTATGGCACTGTGGGAAATGTGGCCACACTCATGGTAAGTGGACATGTGGAGCTAAAAATCATGCTGGAGCATGGATGTTGCCAAATCCGAGAGTGGCGGATTAGAGAGGTTCCATTTGTAGTTTGTGTTTGAATTTGCAATGAATGGACGGCTGTTCCCCTTCATTTTAACCATTCTTCAGCAAGAACAGCAACATCAGTATGATTTCCCTTGATCTCATGCAGTGTCAGAGCATGCAACTGGGTGTGATTACCCCGGCATGAGAATCTATCTTTTAAAAAAAACACCTTGTATACAATCCAACTCAAGTCTGTTCCTCAGCATTATCACATACCTCAAAAATGAAGAAGGCATGAAGAGTGAGATGGGGAAGGTATTGAAGGCCTAGACTTACTAGGATTTCCTTTCACACTAAGAGAAAGATTTGCTGCTGCACCATTAGCTCCCCAGCAAAGGACATGTATTGATGTACAATGTCGGCCGAAGTACACCAGGAGGTGTACAAGCAAAAGTACCAACATACCACCAGAAAGGGATATCTTGATCCAGTTTAGAGCAAGAGGCATCCAAAAATCTCACCAAAAACCTGCTTGCACGAGAGTTCTAACCCAATTCACAAGCTATAAACAGCATAAAATAAACAATGTGATCTACTCCAGTGCTTGAGATAAACAGCCTGCAGGACAAATCCCAGCATTCTCAGCAGCACTGTGGGAATGTGCCTTCTCTAGAGTAAGACAGGGAAATCAAACCAGGAATTCATACTTACCCATGAGGAATAGCAGCAGCCAACTTTAAAATGGTCACTGGAGGGCTATAGCATCTTAGATCCACCAGATTTAGAATGCCAGGCTCAGAATGCCAAGCAAAAAGAAGGAACTCATGCATGGGGTTCTAGGCACAAAACTGTCACAGAATTACATGTAACATTCCTAAATAACAGGGCTAATCCTGGGCATAAAAGATCATCTAGTCTAGTGGATACAGATTTGGGTAATCTGAGCTCTTATTTTTAGTTAGCTGGGTGTCCACTTATCATGGGTGTGGCCAAGTTTCCCATAAAATTTATTTACAGCCGCCGGTCCTGGCTCTCAGTGTTCTGTGCTGCCATTTAGCTCTAATTTACCTATAAATGTCTCTAAGGGTACGTCTAGATTACATACCTCTGCCGACAGAGGCATGTAAAATAGGCTACCCGACATAGTCAATGAAGTGGGAATTTAAATATCCCTGGCTTTATTAAAATTAAAATGGCCGCCGTGCTGTGCTGGCTCAGCTGATCGTCGGCACAGCGCGCGAGTCAAGACGCGGATCGGTCGACAAGGGAAGCCTTTGTTGACCGATCCCTTATGCTTCGTGAAATGAGGTTTACAGGAGTGGTCGACAAAGGCGTTCCCTGTCGACTGATCCGCGTCTTGACTCGTGCGCTGTGCCGACAATCAGCTGAGCCAGCACAGAGTAGTGGCCATTTTTATTTTAATGAAGCCGGGGATATTTAAATCCCTGCTTCATTGACTATGTCGGGTAGCCTATTTTACATGCCTCTGTCGGCAGAGGCAGGTAATCTAGACACACCCTAAGAGCCCAGTAAGCAGTGGAAGTGCTGGTAATGCTGCTAGACATTAACCTCCCAAGGTTTGGCAAATTCTCTGGCCCAGCACTGGCCAGGTCCTGAGGGTGCTGGATTAGAGAGATTCAACCTGAATTCAATTACTTACTCTATGTCTACATGCTATGTCCAAGGAACGTGTCTGCTTTTCCAAAAAAAAATTCGGAAAAGCTGACACATTTTTTCAGCATCCCTGTAAACCGCATTCTATGAGGAAAAAGGGATGTTCTGAAAGAGGGTTTTTTTCCCTGATGTTTGGCCCCTGTGTAGACGGGTCAAAAGTCAGAAAAGCCTCTTTTGGAAGAAAAGTGGAAAAAGATACGCAAATTGCACTTCTCAATTTGTGTATCTTTTTCCGACTTTTCCCTGCAGTGTAGATATAGCCTTCATGTTCCCTGTGCTGTAAACAAATGAGGTTTACAGGATCTTGCACAAACGGTTTTTTTCCAACAAATGGCCCCCATCTACACAGGGCTTTTTAACGGCAAAACCTCTTCCGCAAAAAGGACCAGAAGAGGATATGCAAACAAGAGCGCGATATACGCTAATGAGTGCTTAATTTGCATATCTTTGGCAGAAAACCCCCCATAGTGTAGACATAGCCTCAGGTATATTGTTTATGAAGGTTACATAAGTACCCAGGTAGTAAAAAGTGGTAGAAGAACATAGTCCTGCTGCAAGAGTGAAGATTTTGTAGTTTTGTTGGTGCCCAGATAACAATGTGATGGGCACTTGGGAAGGAGAAAGGAGCAAAAGATAAAGATGCCCAACAGGCTCAGATGCACAGTATTTGGAGGCTTAGCCAACCCAAAGTGTTTGATGTTGGCCCTTCACTGCTCGTCAGATTAGCTGGGCCCTGTGCTGCTTCCTGAGCACTGCAGAGGTATTCTGAACGGACTGCCGAGAGTATGGGCCCCAGACCTTTCTACCTGCCATTATTCTGTAACCTCCATTGTCCCAGGTATTAGCCAGACATGGACGGAAATTACAAGCTTTCTGGGGCAGGGACTGTCCCCCTTGCTATTCATTTGTACAGCACCTAGCACAGCAGGGGAATCTTGGTCAGAGTTATTAGGCCCTCCTCTAATACGAATAAACTTTAGTACTGATAACACTGAGCTAAACCACCTTGAAGCCTGGAGCCTTCAGATAATGTGGCCTAGATCCAAACCATCTTCCTTCCTCGGGCAATAAGAGCCCACCTGCTGAAGTTCTGGGGCTAGGGAAGCACGCTTTGTTTCACCCCTCTGCTGTATTTGGAGCTATGGCTGATGATCATAGAATCACAGAACATTAGAACTGGAAGGGACTTTGACAGGTCATCAACTCCAGTCCCCTGCCCTCACTTCAGGACCAAACACTGTCTAGATAGACCATCCCTGACAGGTGCTCGTCTAACCAGCTCTTAAATATCTCCAGTGATGGAGATCCCACAACCTCCCTAGGCAATTGATTCCAGTGTTTAGCTGCCCTGACGGTTAGGAAGTTTTTCCTAATGTCCAACCTAAACCTCCCTTGCTGCAATTTAAATCCATTGGTTCTTGATGATCTTCCAGCAGCAGAGATCAGGAGCAAGCCTGCCCCAGGGGATGCTTAGCATAAAGGGATGGCTCCTCTTGCCTTTTTCACTTTCAAATGCAGTGGCTTTTTCTGGGATCTAATATTTCCTAGGAACAGAAATACTTCCTTACACTGACAACATTTTCAAGCATGCGCTGATGAGGCCATTAAGGTTTATTGTCTTGTCATGTTGAAAGTGTAAACGAGCAGCTAACTTTCACAGTACTACATTCCTTCCTGTCTTTTTTTTTGGGGGGGGGAGGGGAGTAGGGGAGGGAAATGTACCTGGCTAAACAAGCAGCAGTGGCTGTTAACACCGACAAGTGGAGGAGGGATGTGAGCAAGTCACTTGCAGTTCCCACCAAATCAGGGACTATTTTGTTGTTATTCCTGCGAGGAGCCAAAGTAAAACCACTAGCTGTGGCTGAGATAGCAGGAGGAGAGCCAATATTGGAAACAGAGTTACTGTACTGGCTTGGTCTGCGTGTGACTTGTCCACAGATCATCCCCAAGGGATGTAGCTCCTCCTAGGGAGGAAGGAGCCCTGATTTAGCGTGGGGGTCCTGGGAGGGAGGTGACGAGAGGGAAGTCAGCAGCACCAGCAGCAGGAGAGAGCTGCTTCTGTCCCCTCTTAAGGGATAGACACAGGTTCTGTTGTCACTGCGCTCCTGCCTGACTCACTGTGCCAGGGACTGTTCCTGTTTGTGCTAACCCACAAAAAAGGAGACTGTGGGATCACACAGCACAGTGCTCTGCCCATCCCATTTCCATCTCGAGCTTTCCACAAGCTGGTTAAGCCCATCAGCACCCCAGGCGGGGAGGGGGGCATGGTGAGCATCATTAACACTGCTTACAACAAGGACAATGGAGATGTTTTGGCCTTGCGGCTTGCAATGGGTGAAGCTGAACTGGTGCTAAACTTGATTTGTCTGCAAGAGTACACAAGGAAGGAGAAATCAGTTTTAGCATCATTTTGAAAACCAGCCCGGAGCAGACGGTTAATTTACCTGTGCAGTGAGCAGATACTACAGTGGTGGGCAATATAGAAAAACACTTAATAAATAAAGGGGAAGGACAGGCTTGTTGTTTGGATACTGCCTGGGTCTCAGAAGATTTAGCATCAAATCCTGGTTTTGCTACTTGTCCTTGTGCAAGTCTCTCAACCTCTCAATGCCCTCGTTCCACGAGGCGTAAAGATAGTTCGGAATGGCTTGCTAGTTCGAACTATCTAGCCTGTGCCGCGTGTAGCCACACGGCACGGGGTTCGAACAAGCCAGCATTTAAAAATGGCGCCGGCCGGCTTATGCAAATGAAGCCCGGGAAATTCAGATCCCAGGCTTCATTTGCAAGTGCGGTATGCCTACATTACCCCGCTAGTTCGAACTAGCGGGGTAGTGTAGACATACCCTACCATGGCACAGCTGCAGGGCTTCAGTGTAGATATGCACTACAGCAACAGGAAAGGTTCTCTCATCATCATCATTAACCCACCTCTCCAAAAGGCAGTTTTAAGTCGACAGAAGAACTGAATAACTCTGGCCATGTCTTCACTAAGCAGAAGAGCCACGCTGCTGTGATTGATTTTTCAGAATTTGATTTAGCAGGTCTAGATAAGCCTCTCTAAATTGAATTCAGAGGTCACCCCCGTCAGTGGCCGTACCGTTATTCCTGCTCTTGCCAGGAGTAAGGGAAGCTGATGTGAGCATTTATGGCAGGGAAACACAAATCAAAATATGCAGGGCTCGACAAAGCATTGAATCTACTCGACCGTGGCAAGTAGATTTCAGCCGGAAACAGAGTTACTGTACTGGCTCGGTCTGCGTGTGACCCGTTTGTTTTCGGCTCGCGCATGCGCAATACGGGTCTTGCACATGCGCAGTGCGGGGCTGGCGAGCGGCTTTCACCGCCGTTCATCAAGCCCTGAAGATATGTCAACTCCAGTTACGTAATTAATATAGCTGGAGTTGAATATCTTGATTCGACCTTCCTCTTTAGTATAGACCTGGCCTCTGTGGCTCAGGGGTGTGGACCTTTGAGCAGCTATGTCAATAGAATCTTTCTGCACAGGGGCTGCTTGTCTAGACTTGAAATGCCTGTAGCTCTTCAATGCAGAAAGCACTGTAGCTATGGGAGGGGTTCTCCCATTGTCACAGGTAATCCACCTACCTGAGAGGAGGTAACTAGATCAGTAGAAGATCTTTTTTGTTGTTGTTGAACTAGTTCTATCTACACTGTGGGTTAGGTTGGCTTACCTATGTCACTCAGGGTGTTCTTATTTAGACCAGGCCTTCACTAGCCCAACATAACTATGCCAGCAAGCCCCATTGGGTAGACACATCCTACACCAACAGAAGGGGGTTTTCTGTCAGAATAAGAATTCTCCCTGAATAAGAGCTACCTGAAAGGATGTATTTTCCATTGAGATAGCTGCATCTACACTGAGAATTAAGTTGGCATAGCTCCCTTGGGCCAAGGTGTGTTTCACACCCCTGGTGGAGATAGCTTAGCTGATATAACTTTCAAGAACAGACTAAGCCTGACACCCATGCTTCACTATAAGCATGTGCGTAGTCTCCCTGAAGTCAGCTAAAGTTAAGTGTGTGCCTAAGTGTTTGCAGGATCAGGGGCTTAGACTGTAAGTACTTAGGAGCACAATGAGCCTCTGATCCTGGCCTGGATGCCTAGGCATGACCCTAGTAACAACAGATGACACTAATCCGTGTGGGTTGATGGGGGAAGTTCAGCTATTCACGTCGTAACATGCTGTTATTTGATTTCATATTACAGGAAAATACGCACGGAGACTGTCCTTTCCTGTTACAGATCTGCACTTCTGGAGCTCATCCAATTTACCTTTTTATTGATGAGTGCCACATCTCCCCATGTGAGCTAAGCCCATTAATCAGCGAGGCGACCCTTTTCCTCAGCTGTCTATGACAGCGCACATCGTTGTGCAATTGATGGGACCCTTGTTAAGGGTCAGGAGTTAATACATTTCACTGGTTTTCTGTTCGCAGTGTATTTCAGGTTTATGAAGAGGTATCAGTTTGGTTAATCACTTAAGCTTTACTGTTGAGCATGAAGGAGATTAGGCTCCAGCCTGGAAAAAGATAATAATAAAAGAGACAACACAAAATCCAAGAAATGTACCCATATCAATATTGTCTTAATCATTTAAGGTTTGCCTTTGTTTTAATTTTCACGAGTTAGTGCAAACACAATTCTGTTGATTCAATTTGGGTGGGTTTTTTTTAGTGTATGTGAGGGATTACCAGGTAACAATTCTATTTCCACAAAGCACTTCTGTACCCTTTGCCAAAGGGGTACGCAGGTTCAGAAAGCGTGCAAAGAACACCATATTAAAAATGCAGTATTTGTCACTGCTCTAGTGAAAGAGACAGACCATAAACTTGTAATAATAATACCTAACTCTCATAGACTTCAGAATGCTTCACAAAGGAGTTCACTCACTTTATAGATGGGAACAATAAAAGCCCCAAAATGGAAAAGACATGGCCAAAGTCACCCAAGAGTAGAGCGGGTAAGAAAATGCTGGTCTCTTGAGTTCCAGTGTGGGTCCCTCGCCACCGGGCTACCGAGACAGTACAGGTATGTCTACACAGCAGAGCAAAAGTCGAATTAAGATATGCAACTTCAGCTACATCAATTGCGTAGCTGAAATCGCTTTTGGCGCTGTCTGCTCAACAGGAAGTTGAAGGAAAAACACTCTTCTCTTACTCCTCAGGATTGCAGGAGTTGGAGTAAGACATCCTTCAGCTTCACATGATTTCGAAATAATGGCTTGCTGTGTAGACACGCATTTTGTTATTTTGAAATAACGTCAGTTATTCCAAAATAGCACTGCTGTGTAGACATGCCCTACAGTAGCACTAACCTCAAGTATCCAAATTCTCAAATCAAGCTTCAAACCTTCCCAAGAGAATGGGTTAAATTTTAAACAAACAAACAAACAAACAAACAAACAAACAAATGTTGGTCCTTTTATTTGCCTTCTTGGCTTCTCAGCCTTCAGGCAACACTTGGGTCACATTTTAGTTGGCAACCACATTTTAAAAAAGAAAACAAGATTCTCATGACTCCAGGAGCCGGGCCTTTAGGCAAAGCACCAAATATCACGGACCTCGCAATAAGACTTGGGGACACTGCTTGAATGTGAGGTGGTGGAGTAGCATGGGCAAGTGGCGGAGGTAGCTGCTGTGTGAAGACACAATAAATAGTTTCCCACAAAATTGATTGTTTCTGGACTCAAACTAGTTTTACAGCGATTATTCCAGGAACTGAACAGCTGTGCTACCAGCTCAGTGAAGTGTGGTCTAGTGGTCTGAGCCATGGCCTGGAGTTTGGTGTTTGTCCTCATAGGGACTCTTAGGAAAACTAATCCAAATGAATTTATAAAGAGCATTAGTTAAACCACAGTTGACCCCCTGTTTTAATGTTCTTGTTCAGAATTCAAGTGGCCTTCATTTAATTCAATTTAATTTTAATTTAATTCACTTCTGACTGAATTGAATTCAGCAGGCCACTCTTTCATTCTAAATAAGAGCATCCACCACAGGCGTTCTCACGCGGTTTAATCAATACTTGTTAAATTCAGATCTTCAGTTAATTCAAATTCATTTTCTTGAGGCCAGGTCTACATGCAAACTGTAAGTCAACCAAGCTATGTGGCACAGGGAGTGAAAAATCCATGCCCCTGAGTGACATATGGGAGCTAACCTAACACTGGCGCGGACAGCTGTAGCATATCAAGTGTAGACAAGGCCTCAGGGTAGACAAACTCCTAGGTGCAATCTGCACTGTTGTGTGACTTATACCAGATCCTGCACTAGATTTCATGCAGACACATGGATGCAAGCACTAGATTAAAACTAAAGAGGTGGTTTGCGTGAATCTCTGACAACCGAATCCATCGTGTTTCAGGGTAATTGGAGATTAAGCCCCAAACTAAAATCTTGGATCCAGACACCATTCTCACTTGCGAGAAGTCAGCATTTTGATCCAAATGTCATCCATGGTGTTTATTCTGGGATGAGCTAAAAGACTGGATCTAAGCACCTTCCCAGGCTGTGGAAGTTCAGATCTGGACTTTGCTGCTCAGATCTATCTGTAAATTTAGTGCCTTGGACATTTGAATGTAAACACTAATGATTTGCCCCAAAATTGTTTTCATCTGCCTGGCATGCACACATTAGTTTGTTATTGTAGGCTTGTTTGTAGTATTATTAATAAGCAGCTCTAGGCTGCTGTTATTGGTACAGCTGATCTGATATCATTTTCCCAAAGGACATTTTCAACGAAAGTGAAATTTTCTATGGAAATTTTCTCATTTTGGGCTAAAACTCAAAAATCAAAATGTTAGGCTGAAAATGGATAGGTTTTGCCTGAAATATTTTGGTTTTGCCATAATATTTTGACCACCCCCATCCTAATCTTCCCCCCATGAAACGCAGACATGTTTAGTGAAAATTTCATTTTGACAAAATCAAATTTTTGATCGAAAAACAGGTTCAAGAGAAAATTTCAAACATCCCTATTCCTGGACTTTTCTGCTGTTGAACGTGTTAACAGTTTTAGTTTGTCTCTAATGCTACAAACAATTCCAGGGTCTCAGCAGAGGAGGATAAGGAAAAAAAAGATATATTGAAATCTGACCTAACTAGTAGTGTCAATGTCTCTTCACGTTAGGCTCTTGACATCACTGGAAAGTAGTTTGTTACTTATATCTAATAAGATACCCTAATAGTTTATGACAGAACATGGAAAATGGTCCTGTGATAGAGGAGTTAACATTTCCTACTGTGGGGATTTTCTTGCTCTTAAAAACTACTGGGAAAGTATCCTTCCTCAATTAGGAAAATATTCAAGACCAACATTTTGGCTCCATGGACCGAGGGGATCGTTTTTCATCTGGTTGGATTCTGGTGCCACTGGTCAGTGTGTAGATGTTGGGAGCGTGCCCCTCCCGCAGGCCCTGTTTGCGCTGGAATAAAAGAAGCCGGCAGTCAGGCCTCAGCAACAGATCATGCAGACATCTCCTGGAGCCACACATGGCTCCGGAGGCTGGACTTTGAAGGCAGGCTGACTGGCTGCAGCTGATCCACCAATATCATATTACAGCCCAGTCTGAACTGCAATGGAAAGGGAGGAGCGAGGAACTGGTGGGGGCAAACAGCTTAGGCAGAAAGACATTTTTATGGAGAGAGAGAGGCGGCTGGAGGGAGACCTTTTGGGCATCATGTATTTTGCAGCATTTGGGGTTTTTTTTAACCTTTTTTACAGACTGCAAGAGCTTTGCAAGCTCCCCAGCTACCTACTAAAATCTGCCTACCCTAGGAAGCGATTTGGAACAGGGCTGATCTGATCAATTCTGAGGCAAGATGAACGTGGAACTAGTGACCTGCACACAGCTCAGTTCCAGCCTTTGCCTGAGACTGCAAAGGAAAGGTTAACAGGCACAAACCAATCAGACACTCACAGCTACTTCATTCTCAGCACTCTTGGTGGGTGACTGCTGGCCCATTGCAACAAGGTGCTAGGATGCCAGCCACCAAGGTTAGAAATCGCAAAGGGTGCATGAAAGAACTAGGCCACTGTCTTGAACTTTGCGTCTTATTCTATTTTGAGAGCATAGAACATGAGAGAGGGAAAAGGCCTTTTAGACTATACATGTGAAATTCAGCAAAGGATGGAGGGTCTGACTGTCAACTGATGTAAAATGGCCAATTAAACTACATGGTTTTACACCAGATGAGAATCTGGCCTGGATTTGCTGTCAGTAGCAGCAGACACATTTCCTTTTTGCCCCCATTAGATAAGCTATCTATTTATGTTTATTGTCTGAGACAGATATATTTACACCACATAATCACCCAGTAAGACATGCTATATCGCTTGATATAAAGTCTCAGAGGGGGAGCCATGTTAGTCGGTAACTTTAAAAACAACGAGCAGTCCTCTGGCACCTTGGAGACTAATAAATATAGAGAGAATCATGAGCTTTTGTGGGCACTTCATCAGATGGGCTGGAGTGGAAAAAATATATAGTTATAGTTACCTATCAAGCTAATTTGCAACTAGTGCCTAGATAAAAATAAATAAATAAAAGGAATAAAAGCCATAAACAAAAAGCTTTGAATTTAAAACAAACCCAAACTAGGCAGACCTAAGAAGATGAATGTCCTGTAACTTCCCTCTTTGACTAGACTCATTGAAAATGACACAGCTAAACAACCACCTCCTGGTTCCAAATTAGAGAGGCATACCACACACTTTTTCCTAATTGTCCCTCTATGAAACCCCTAAATATCCGCTGACGTTATCATAAATCCTTCCTGCAAGTTAGCATTCCCCAGCCTCTACCATCTCATGCTTCCCCCACAAAAATGACAGACTGGTTCTAATCTCCCACCTGCATAAATCTCCTACAGACAACCACAAATATTCCAGCTATGCTGATTTATAGACGCACGAACAAGACTAAGCCAGAAGATCTATCCTGCATGCACTGTGATTGATGGCTCACTGCAGCTCTTTCCATTTAAAACATTGTCACTTGTGCAGTCCCATGGAGCAAAAAGAGAAAGGGAAGAACAGAAAACCCACAAAAAACAATGTGACATATAGCCGCTACGTGAAACCCTGATTTGCGTAACCTGATTTCTTACAAATTCCCCTGATTGTGATCCCTGTTTTTATCTGAAGCAACCTTAGCTAGGGCCGGGGACACAAGATGAGCTGCAAACGTCCTTCCCCTGCCTCATTATCCTTTTCTAGGTCTGGTCAACTGTAGCACAGTTGATTTACAGCCAGAAAAGTGCCAGGCATTAACATAGTGCCCCCGTTTCCATACCTATTGGTTGAACCAGATTCAGCTATAGACTAGCCAGCTTTCACAGTAGCAGGAAAGCATAAACAGGCCCCAGGCTTGCTCCATTGATGTCAATGCCGGTAATCCCCTTTGAATTCAGTGGGATGAGGTCCAGAGGTGCTGAGCATGTGTAGTGCCTGTTGACTTCAGGGGGAGGTGCACCAGCATCACTTCAGGATCTGGCCCAATTGTGGCAAGATTGGGCCCCTCACATTGACCTATAGGGAATAACCAAATAAAGACGGGGCTGTTTAGGCTGAGAGCATCTGGTCCAGTCTTTCTGAATATGGGACCCACGGAGACATGAGGGTTTGCAGGAGTTTGAAGCCAGTGAGTGGCTTGAAGGCAGAATGCTAAGACTGGCTTCCCTTTAGCATTTCTCACAAGGGCATCAACAGCTTTCCAGTAGGGGCAAATTATGCTGCAGCGGCAGCACATTATTCCTGAACGCCGAGAGCTCCAGCCTCAAACAGTTGGGCTGAGACCTGAAGTCACAGAGCAAATTAAAGAAGTTTCTGCATTCTTGGCTGCAGTAAAACCATTTTCCTTGCACTGTCCCCCCCCGCCCTCCCAATCTTCATGCCCCAGAGTAGGTCACATTCTCGCTCCTAGTCCCTGGAAAGCAGCAGAGTTTTCCCTGCTGTCACAGAGCCCCCTACTGAAAAGTCCGACTTAACAGCCCCGGCCCCCGGGGCTTCCTGTGCTAACGGGGCTAATCGCCTACCAAGAGAGGCCTTTTCCATAGCCAGCCTCCTCTGCAGGGTCTCTGAGCATTCAAGTCTGGAATTGTACTGGCTTGCCTAGAAACCCAGGATTCCCCCATTGCAAGGCACCGGTCATCCTCACTGGAGTGGGGGCACCAGCATTCCAGCTGAAAGAAGCAGCAAGGGGGATCAGTAATAAAGACGGCTTGCTAAGCCCTTTCAGCTGAGCACCGTCCCAACCGTGGAGGGACACGGGCTTATCTGCAATGAGATAGTCACCCCCCCAAGGCTTCCTGTGCAGCACAGTCCCTTAGGGAGAGAGCCGAACAGTGATTCAGGAGTCCCCTTCCCTTTCTCTACCGTTGTCTTTCTGCATCAGTAACACAAAGAAAATGGTACTTGCCTGTGTAATGCCCACCAAAGCCAGGACCTCTGGAGCTTAGTGCATGAGCCTCTAGTGCTTGAGCTACAAGCCAGCTGGCTCTCAACTCAGGTGCTAGAGCAGGAGCGGGGAACCTTTTCTGGGTCCAGGGCCACTGACCCACGGAAATTCAGTCGGGAATCACTGACAAAAGCCCCTCATGGATGTGGCCCCTGACTGAGAAGCGAGACACTGCTCACACTCCCCTCGCACACCAGAGCCTAGGGGGCCCAGCCTGGTAGATTTTGTGTGCTCCAGCCCTGTGGTGGGGCAGCAGGGAGGCCTGGACCACCAGCACAGGCTCCCCAATGCAGCGGGGGCCGTGAGCCTCAGGGGCCGGATCCAGGCAAGCTGGGGGCCACATCTGGCCCCCGGGCCTGAGGTTCCCCACCCCTGCTGTAATTCCTCATTTAACGCTGTAGATATGTTTCAGAGAATGATCGTGCTAAGTGAAAACGTGTTACGCAGAGTCAATTTTCCCATTGAAAATAATGGAAAAGGGTGGGGGTTGCATTTCAAGCGGTGGTGTCTGTTGGGACCAGGACATAAGGTTGGGGGAGCAAGGGGACTGGGTTACAGCAGGAAGGGGAGGTGTTTGGCTCTGGGGAAGGGAAGGGGAGGAGAGGGGAGGGGGATTGGGTTGGGAGCATGCCCCTGTGACGGGTCTGCCGGGACCCGCACTATGTCCGGCGAGGGGGGGTTGCTGGGGAATGGCGTGGCAAGCGGCGAACCCTCCGCTGCTTTGCAGGGAGGCAGGGGAAGTCCCGCGCAGCCGCCAGCAACGGGCCGGCTGGGGAAATCGTGTTATTCCGGGGATGGTCGTGTAACTCAAAAAACGTTCCCTAAAAAAAAAATCGTGCTATCGCGAAAACGTGTTAAGCGGGCATGTATTAAATGAGGAATTACTGTACCACTGCATGGGAAAGAGAGCAAGACCCAGTGTGGGTGACATCTGTGCTTAGTAAGGCACTTTGTAGAAAAGTGACATAAAAGAACCAATTTATCATTATTTATTATTATTATTATTATTATTATTATTGACTGGGAGTCAGGAATCCTGGGTCCCTTTCCCCATCAATGATTTAATCTCTGTCTGATTTAATCTTTCCCATCTGCCTAGTGAATACACTGATGCTTACCTGTCTCATACAGACATTAAAAACCAAGGAATAGTCTTGCAGCACCTTAGGGTACGTCTACACTAGCCCCCTAGATCGATCTAGGGAGGCTAATGAGGGCGACCGGAATTGCAAATCAAGCCCGAGATTTAAATATCCCACGCTTGATTTGCATGTTCCCGACGGGTCGCCATTTTAGAAATTGAGTAGCCCGAAGTAACTTCCGGCGTCTACACGCAGCAGTGAAACGGGCTTCCAATTTAAAGCCCCTAATTCAAATTAGGTGGTAAACCTCATTGCAGGAGGAATACCACCTAATTCAATTTAGGGCAGCAGCTGTAGAAACGAATGGGAAATCTTCATCGGAGATAGGAATAAAAGACAATTTAACAACCCCACCTGTCCTGACAGAGCCATAAGGCATTATTTGTAGTTGTGAGTGGATTTTCTGTTAGACATCACCTGGAATTAGACTCTCAAAAGGTCAGCAAAGATTCCACCAGTCTCCTTTGTTGTCTTCTTTCAGTACTGAAGTAGAGTGTGTGTTAAACAGAGACCCATCTGAGAAGACGGTATTAAAATCAAACATGGAAGAAGAGGAGGGGATTTCTCTGGGGAGAGGCAATAGTATGTAAAGACCCGGGCTCCTAGGCTAGCAGGATGTTCATCATACCACCTCCAGCTTGCCCCAGCCCAACTAGATATCTGTGAGCACAATTCTCCAGATTCAGGTCAGAATGGCAATGGGTGATCTCCACCAGGCATCAAGACCAGTATTGTTGTACTGGAGGGCCCAAAACTAGGCACCTAAATAAGCACAGTTTGATGTTTCCAAGCGGTGGGGTACATGCAGCCCCACTGAAATTAGTGGCTGAAAAGAATGCTCAAGAATTTTGAAAAATCAGACCACTGGTTAGGTCCCTAAATGTGGCTCTCCATGCCCCTTTCTAGACCCCATATTTCAACAAATTTGTCTTAATGTCTCAGTGTGTGCCAAGTCACTTACTGCCATTCCATAGAGTTGTCCATTCTGTAGAGGTCTAGCTCACTTGACCCTTCGAATACAAAAAACCAAAGACGTAGCCTAAGAGAAGCAAAGGTTGTCATTCACGTTATTCTCTGTCAAGTAGCTGCTGCCAGGAAAAAGTGAACAGAATTTTGGCTTAAGTACCCCAGGCATCAAAAAACAGCTCCAAAGAGGTCTGTGTAAAAAGCTTTATGGTAGCAACCAAAAGGAAAAAATAGTGAGGAGCTGGCCAAACCATGAAACATCAAGGAAACGGAAAGGAAGAAAAAAGAAACCAATGTTCTCTTACGCTTTATTATTGTTATTCTTCTTCTTCTTTTTGGATACAAGAACAATGACATCAAATCATTTTACATAATAGTGCTAAAGCCCTGGTCCGGTGTGTGAACTGCAACTCTGTGTTTTAGGATGATAGAAGGCCACTTTTCCTAGTGAGACCAGAAGATTATCTGTAGGTGACACACCCACACATAGAGTACAAATTGATGGTGAGGTTTCAGGGCATAGATCAAGAGCGGGGGAACCTCTTTTGGGTTGGGGGCCACTGACCCACTGGCTGCAAAAATTGGGAAGAAAAAAAACCTGAACAAAACAAAAAAAACCCAACCCCCCCCCCCAAAAAACCAAAACAAAAAAACCCTTACTGACGTGGCCCCTGACTGAGAAGGAACAAGACACTCCCCATATTCCCCTTGCACAGTAGAGCCTGGGGGGCAGCCTAGTAGATTTTGTCTGCTCTAGCCCCACGGGAGGATGGCGGGGGACTGGAGTGCCAGTGTGGGCTCCCCAATGCTGGGGGGAGCCTCAAGGGTCGGATCCAGGCAAGCTGGGGGCCACATCCGGCTCCTGGCCTTAGGTTCCCCACTCCTGGCACAGATGTTTAGATCCACATGAGGGACAGAACATCCACCCTGAAAATGTTAACGCCAACTTTTCAACTGAACTGCCCAAAAGAATGGCTTGAGGTGTCTAAGTAACCGTAATCCATGTGGGCCAATAGTTCTTAACCTTTCTATAGCACAATTTCCTTTTCCATACCTCCCTCTCAGAACCCCAGTTTCTGTTTGCCAGGATCTATCTAGGACTCCTTTCCCCTTCAGTAACAGGAGAAGGGGAGGTTGTTCCTGATGTCCCAGGAAGCCGGGAACTCGCAGACTGAAAATTCATGGTGTGGGTGATTCAAGCTGGGCTTCCAAAAATAGTGAGATGCCCAAATGTCAGAGGTCACGTGTGAAAATGCAGGCCTAAGATTTCACAGAAAGAAAAAAAAATCTGATCAATATGTTTTAAAAAGAACATCTTTGTAGAGCATGGATGCTTTCCATTAATTTTTAAAAAGTATTTCAAGTGGCCCAATCAAACCAGAAAAAATCATTTGCAAATAAAGATGTTTATTGCTTGATAGAAATGTGTTGAATTGTTATTGACCTTATAAATGAACATCCTCATTTTACTCATTATACAACAGTTTTACAGTCTAGTGTCTGTAATTTGCCATATGCCTCACACAACTTTAACTCCACAGTATTCGAGGATGTAGAGCAATTGGTCTCAATGATGGCATGAAGAGTAAAGTCTTCATCCTGCGCATCTGAAGCTATGTCTAGACTGCAGGCTTCTTTTGGAAGAAGCTTTCCTGAAAGAGATCTTCCGAAAAAACTTCTTCTGAAAGAGAGAGTCCACACTGCCACGGCGCATCGAAAAAGCAATCTGCTTTTTCGAAAGATAGCATCCACACTGAATGGACGCTATCTTGCATTGAAGCTGTGATTGTTATGGATGGAGTGGCCACCAAGGCCCCTATGCTTTTTCCTCTTTCCTCTTCTTTCGAAAGAACTCCCTCTTCCCTGTCCACACACGCCTTTTTCTGAAAGAGCTCTTTTGGAAAAAGGCTTCTTCCTCGTAGAAAGAGATTTACCAATGTCGGAAAAACCCCTCTGTTCTTTTGATTTTTTTCCGAAAGAATGCAATTGCAGTGTGGACGTAAGTGAAGTGTTTTCGGCTGTTATTCCGAAAAAAACTCTGTAGTGTAGACATAGCCTAACGCAGGTAAAACTCCCACCAACTTCCACAGGAGGTTTGTCTGAGCAAGGAGTTAGGACTCAGACTTGTTATGCTATCCCGAATGGAACTGCAGAAAGAGTCAGGTTTAAGGAAGGAAGCAGTTCAGCATAACTCCAGAGGGCCAGGGAATATACACAGAAGCCCAGTGAGCAGCTCCTATTATTACTGCTTGTATTGTGATAGTGCATAAGAACATTTATCATTGACCACTGTGCTAGGTGTTACACAAACACAGAACCAAAAGACAGTCCGTGCCCAGAGAGGCTCAGCATGTAACAGTGGCCACTTGGCATCTTTCTTACACCTCTGTTGGTCAGACATATCACTCATGACTAAGGAAACAGCGGCATCAATGTTTTCTGGTTTAAAATCAATTTGTCTATTAGGAAAGGAGATTTTCTGTTCAAACCCAGCCATCACGTTTGCCCCAAACTCAAACCCAATGTAAAGCTATTTTAGAGGTTCTGAAAAGTTTGGGGTAGAAACTGAATACATGAATAAATACTCATTCTGAAACTTCATGGACTGGTTCAACTATATCTGTCAGTGACAAAACCCGAAAAAGTCTCTCTGGGACCTGAGGAAGAGCTCTGTATAACCCTTGTCTCTCTCACTAACAGAAACTGTCCAATCCAAGGACAGTATTGTCCTCCACCTTGTCTCTCTAGGGGTATGTCTACACTACCCCGCTAGTTCGAACTAGCGGGGTAATGTATGCATACCGCACTTGCTAATGAAGCCCGGGATTTGAATTTCCCGGGCTTCATTAGCATAAGCGGGGAGCCGCCATTTTTAAATCCCCGCTGCTTCGAACCCCGTGTAGCGCGGCTACACGGGGCTCGAACTAGGTAGTTCGGACTAGGGTCCTATTCCGAACTACCGGTACTCCTCGTGAAACGAGGAGTACCGGTAGTTCGGAATAGGCACCCTAGTCCGAACTACCTAGTTCGAGCCCCGTGTAGCCGCGCTACACGGGGTTCGAAGCAGCGGGGATTTAAAAATGGCGGCTCCCCGCTTATGCTAATGAAGCCCGGGAAATTCAAATCCCGGGCTTCATTAGCAAGTGCGGTATGCATACATTACCCTCCTAGTTCGAACTAGGAGGGTAGTGTAGACATACCCTAATATCCTGAGCAGCTACATAGTGAAAATATGTAAAACAAAGCAGCTCTGGTGTATCTGCCTCATTTGGAACCAGGAGATGCTGAAGATCTCATGGGGTTTGTATGACTTCCAGGCCAAAGACATTTGGAGTCAGCCGGGGCTGCTTCAGATTACTTAGCTCTTCCAGGGATTTTTCCATCAATGATCAAAACGCATGAGAACAATCTACATTTTTAAAACACGAATGCAGTTTTTTTGCTGCCTATCTGCCATAAGGAGAATCACATTCCTTAAGTCACGGCATCTCATGGAGCATTCCTGCCTCTACTTGGGTGGAGCCCCTAGGAAATGGAGGGTGTTGCAGTCAGAGTCTGCCTTGTATGTCCATGCTGCACCAGTGGCAATACAAAACAAGGAGAGAAAGCAGAAATCATGAGACATGAGCAGAATCACAGGCCAGAGACAGACTGACATAGTGTAACCCACACACCTGCTGGGCGTGGTGCACTGTCCCATCGAATGTCACTGAGATCATTTACAGAGAGAACACGTCTGCTCTACAGCCTTTGCCACAGGCCAGCTGGCACTTAGCTCATGTACTAGAGGAACCTACATTTAAACTTCAGAAGGCCCAGGTTTGATTCTGGCCCTAACTGACAAGGATCAGAACACTCTTTCTCAGCCAGGGGAAGTCTGTAACCCACACACCTCCTGAGTGTGGTGCATCTGTCCTATCTAGTGGCACTGAGACCACATTCAGTGAGAATGAGTCTACTAGCCAGCTGGCTTTCGGCTCATATGGTAGAGGCCCATGCTCAAAAGTCCAGGGTCTGTCAATGTTACAATAGCTGCATTTAAGTCAATGCAATACAACCTACTTAGTGCAAGCTGGGCATAACTCCATAGATGTCGCTGGACCAGATACTCAGCTGGTGTCAGTGGATCTTTAAGATTTTGCCTTCCTGGAGTGACCTCTCTTAGGTAAGATGGTTGGTTGTTGTTTGGGTGGCTGTTCTGATTTTAGCAGAGCAAGCAACGAACTGAATTTATGTTGCATCCAGGCAGGCCATGCGAAGCCACGAGGAAGTAGCCAGTATCTCTACCATGCTGGGTGACAGAGTGATAAACCGAACGGCAGGTCTGCAGAGTCTTAGCAGTTCACAGGCTTGACCTACTTCAAAGAGGAAAAAAACCACCCTCAGGAAAAGGCATTGGCAGGTTCATGCTGTGAGGAAATCGTTGCTGCTCCAGCCTACGTCTCCTGATTGTAGGTCACTGCTGGGAGGTCACCTGTACAGAAACACTGGAGGATTGAAAGCTACAGAACTGACCTATTTTATGTCTGACATTGAAATGAGCAGCTAGGGGTGGTTCCTAGAGTAGAAACCGGTCCCTGGTTGCAATAGATCTTTGTGGCCTTCGCACAGCTCCAATGCCAGAGGCTCATGCCAGTGCAGCCACTAGTACAAAAAACCACATCCTCAGTGTAAGTCCTTACACCAGAGTAACCCAGATAAAAATCTGGGTCCGCTGGCCGCATGGAGCTTGTGAAATCCAGCAGCTGGCCACATGGCTGCCTAAAGGGTTTGGAGTCCATGTTCTGAATCAGACTATTGTTTCTTACCAACAATTTAAACTAGAACGTCCTTACCAATGCCTACCTGCCCCTGCAACATATGGGAATCCATATATCCAAGGGCACAGCACCACACTTGGGGCTGAATTTTCCCGTGCAGGTTCCTAAACGAGGGCTGGACTTTCTAAAGAGCCCTGGGCCCTGTGGCTCTCTGTGACCAGTATGCTGGAAGTGCTCTGGAAAATCTGACCCATCAAGTGCAAAGAGACCCTTTCAATAAGAACGGTTTATTTTAGGGTTAGGAGAACGGAAGCCTCTGTGCGAGGAACACATGCCTGCCATCCTATTGTTCATCCAGCTAAGCTTATGCTCTTGGTATTGTGGTGGGAAGCAGGGACATGCTGCCTGACTTCTTGACATGCTTTTCCTTACACCACCTGCCACTGCTTCTCTTCTTAGTCTTGGAATGTCTTTGTTGTCGCCTTTAAAATCAGCCCCATAGCATGTTTTACATATGGAGGAAGCAAGAAAACACCAAGGAGAGGCACCATGGCAAATACAGGGAGAAAAGACACATGCAGGGGAACAGCACGTTGTCTTGCACAGATGAGAAAACAGGTAATGTGAGCAGGCTCACAGACAGGTAAGGGGCATCTGCCGCAGGGCCCAGCAATTTAAAAGGACACGGGCCCTTTAAATGTCCGCCAGAGCTCCGAGCAGTGTACTCTGGACAACACGGAAGGGCTGTGTGGGGGAGGCTATCTCCTTCCACTCCTTCTGCCTAAAGGCGCTGCCCCTTCTGTCTGTTGGCCACCTTGGATGTGAACCAGGCTGGCTTGGAATCTGATGTTCTCCTCTGATGTTGACCCCTCTGCGGATATGCTCCAGGTGCACATGCCACATCCTCTAAGGAAGGCAGAAATGCAAGTATCAGCTACATGCACACCTGCCTGCTCTTCTCACTGTGAGCGGCAGAAAGAACTGGTGTTGGAATGGGCCGAATTCAAAGCTGCTCGTTCCTTTTAATAAGAGGGTGGGATGCTTCTGATCCTGAGGAAGCAAGACCCAAAGGCTAACGAACGCCCTGCAATACAGGAGCATTCAGCGTAAAAGCCTAGAGAATGTCCTTTTTGCCTGGCATTTCCCTGCTTTTCTGAAAAAGAATGGCTTAAAGGAGCCGATTTCAATAGGCATCATTAGTAAGAATGCTGTGACATAGCTCCAGGACAAACTGATCACTAGGATTGGTCAAACTGCTCCGGATACTGTAAGGCAGGGGTTCTCAAACCTTGTGATACTGTGATCCCCTTCTAAGTTGCTCATGACCCCCCCCCCCAAGTTGCTCGCTACCCCCCGTGGGGTCGGGACCCACAGTTTGAGAAACGTGGCTGCAAGGAATGACCCGACCTGATCTAAGAATACTGGCAGCTAGACCCTATTTCTGAATAAGAGCAATCAGTTCCACTCCAGCAGATTCATCGTGGGGGTATTTGAACGCCTGTGTGCCCGTGATAATGTTCACAAAGCCCAAACGCTTCATACATTTTAGCACTGACTGATATTTGTGTGGGAATTCATGACAGCACTTCATTAGGCACTTTCCAGTCATCCAGTCAAGGAGCAGAAACAAGACGTTTCTAGCGGAGAGTTTCAGAGCTGGTGCAAAAAAGAAAGACAATGTTCATTCATTTTTTTTGTTTTTACTTCCCAAATTTGTCAGTGAAATTTGAAAAATTCTGGCCATCTTTGGGACCATTTGCACACAGAAAAATGGCCAGAAATGATCAGCTGAAAGCCTGTGGGAGATACTTCTGGGCTGTGGGTGAAATACAAAACAAATAGCTCCACCAGTTTTTCAAGACGATAAATTCATCACAAACAACGAGGGAGGCCTGTCGTGGGTTTCCTTTTTGGCTTGGCTAAGTCTGATGCACCAGGCTGGCAGATGCCCTGCAGGGATACAGCATTACAGAAAGAAGACAAGGTTGGGGGCTATTTGATGAAACACCTCTTGTTAAAAATCAAGTGAAACCAAAGCCCTGCAGGGGCTTTGAGCAAGAAACTCCCATTAGCTCCAGTGGAGTGGCTGTTGGATTTGCAATATGCAGTTAAGGAGGCTGATCTCCCCTACATAAATAAAGGGCCAAAGCCCTGCCATTGTTTGGAGGAGCCACACAACGGTGGCTATTGGGAGTGGCGTGATGCTATGTCCTAGGCAGGATGGGGACCACTATGGCAGAGAGTGGGGAACATTTTTTGGGTTGGGGGCTGAACCTCAGGGCCAGACCCAGGCAAACCAGGGGCAGCATCTGGCCCCCAGGCTTCCCCACCCCTGCCCTATGGAGTGCTATTTATGGCATTTCTGAGAGGGAATGGCCTCTGGCTAATAGCCATTGACGGACCTCTCATTAGCGCCGGTTTAAATTTTTGTCTGTAGAATTCAATATAGAATAATTGTTTCCTTAGGCTTTTCAGAGCATCCTATAGAATTCACAAGAGAATTCTTTCCCTGTTATGGGGTTTTTGTTCTAACTAGGCCTATAGGGTGGATTTCATTCTCTATAAACTCCCATAGGGCTTCAAAGTAATATTGGTGGTGGGTCAAACTTAGGTTGTGGGCAGAGCTATCCAGACCCTTTTACATGTCTGTAGCATCCTGTTGGTTTCACCTCTAGTCAGTTCTTTAGTTCACAGCCATACAGAGAGAGATTTAGGGGTGGGGGACCCAAACAAAAAAATGCCTCTGAAATCTCTTAGTTTGTCAGGTTTGGGGTTCCTATGACTCAAATGCAGCTTTGTTGCTTTAATAGCTCATGTCTTGATCCTGGCAGAGTCACATAGGTAAATTTGCTCCAGCAGATAGCCCTCTTGACTTGCTGCCTGGAGTACATGCAAGTCTTTTTCAGGGTCAGGTGCCAATCTGCTGAAGGAGGGCTGTGGTGAGGATAGACGCTTTGTCTGTGCTGGAGGGGCAATGACAAGTGAACTCACTTGGAAAACACTAGATGGACAGCTTGAGTCGCATGTTTACCTACAGCGCTTATACGGCAGAAGCTGAGCAGGTTGGACAGACATCTCTCAGGGATGATCTAGACAGCGCTTGGTCCTGCCGAAAGGGCAGAGGACTGGACTTGATGACCTCTCAAGGTCCCTTCCAGTTCTAGTGTTCTATGATTCTGGCTTGAGCCAGCACAAACTGCTAAGAGCTGTCTACCATATGCACAATCAGGCTACGGGGCTAGCAACAGATCACGCCCCCTCGGGGTGATGGTACATGATCCAGAGCATGGCAGAATCTTTTGGAAACATCCCAAGATGACAGGATTGTACTCCCAGGCTGCGTCTAGACTGGCAAGTTTTTCTGCAAAAGCAGCCACTTTTGCGCAAAAACTTGCCAGCTGTCTACACTGGCCGCTTGATTTTGCTCAAAAGCACTGACATTCTACTGTCTGAAATCAGTGCTTCTTGCACAAATGCTTTGACGTTCCCATTCGGGCAAAAGCCCTTTTCCGGAAATGTTTTTGCGCAGGAGGGCCAGTGTAGAGAGCTAAAAACAGTTTTGCGCAAAAAAGCCCCGATGGTGAAAATGGCAATCGGGGCTTTCTTGCGCAAAACCGTGTCTAGATTAGCACGGACGCTTTTCCGCAAAAAATGCTTTTGCGGAAAAGCGTCCATACCAATCTAGACGCTCTTTTCCGCAAATGCTTTTAACGGAAAAACTTTTCCGTTAAAAGCATTTGCGGAAAATCATGCCAGTCTAGACGTAGCCCCAGTGTTTAGTTTATCAGCATCTTGTTCAGTCTACTCTTCACATGTTTACACATCTACTGGGGGCTTAGCTCGTGTGGGTTTTTAATGAACTCTTTGGTTAGTTCATCATTTTCAGCAGTCCATTGAGGGATAGTATGGGCCAGCATTTGACACACAAGCCTGGGGGACAGGATTCCTGGCTGTGATCTGTGATGTTGTTGCCAACTAGCTCTTGTAACGTTTGACAAGTCACCTATTCTGTGCCCCAGTTTCCATTGATAAAAGGGGTTTAGACTCTCCCTATGCCCAGTGGATGCTGAAGGATAGTTAATGCTTGTAGAGTGCTTGGAGATCCTTGGATGGAAGAAGGCCCGAGAGAAGAGAAAACAGTCACTCATTTGAGATGGGATTCAAAGCCATCTGACCTCACTGGAAAGACTCCTGATGGTCTCACTGGACTTTGGATCTGAGTCCTGGGTGCCACTGATATTGAGGTTTCTCATTATGGTGCTTGGGAAACTCGCTGAGCCAACGCACACGCTGTCCCTGTGTGGGGACCGAGGGCTTCTTCAGTCCCCAGGGCTGTCGGCATGGATGCAGCACTAACCTATGCTTTGAGCAGCTCCTGGCCCCATGGAACGTGGCAGCAAGAGGAGTTCTGGGCCTTTATTTGTCAGGTCTGCTGGCTGTGCACCATGCCAGCCAAAGCAAGGACACTAAGAATGGAGTGTGAGAGTGCAGAGGCTCTTCCTGTGCCCGGCAGACGGCTGGTGCACTCCTGCTGGCAATCATACTAATGAGCGTCATACTAATGAGCTCTCCATCACCTACGGCATTCTGCCTCGGCTCCTCAGCCTTCCAGCCAACTTGCACTGGGCTGCAGAGAATCCCAGGACCACAGCAATCTGCTAAGATCGGCCACGGCAGGATGGGGAACAGGTTCCTGGTGAGTTTTGGGGGGACAGAGATGAAGGTGCTGATGCTCTGTGCAAGGGACTAGCCCTGCCGCTTTCGTTACAGTCAGATTCAGAACAGTTGGCCAGTGGCAGCTTGCTGTGAGCGAAGATAACGAGTCTCATTCACAACGCGAGGAGAACAGACGGGTTCTGAAGAACGAACAGAGAGATCTGACGGTGAGATACCCATATTAAAAAGGTTGGGCCAAGTAACTTATGCCTGTCCAGTAATTCCTTCTGTCCTTATCTTCTCTGCTATGTAATACTGAGTGACTAATAGCTAGCCTCCTACTTCTTCAGCCTCGTCATTTCAACTGATATTTTAAAGTGTACCACATTGTGCGCTGACATGTCTCCACCCTCCACAGGCTTTCCTGTTCTGGAGAAAGAGAATGACTCATGCCCAGCTCCTACCACCCAGGCCTGTTCTGCAAATTCAAGGGAAAGTTTTAAAAGTGATCTTTTGGGTTGGGAATGCCTGGTTTGGGGGACTTTTATTTTTTTTAAAAACGTTTGTGCTGTGACTAATTCTAATTTCCCAATTCCCAAGAAGCAGAGACATTTCAGGAATCTACACATCTTTCTGACCCCTTCATCTCTTCCCCTTACTCAGCTGCATCTCAGAACACTTGGAAGCCCCCCTGTTGGCCCAGGCTCACGCAGGGCTAGAAAGGCACAAAGTGGGAATGTGGAATGAGATGCTGAGTGTCCTGTCTGGCTCTGGACTTGAGGGCTGTCTCAGAGGGTATGTCTACACTACCCCGCTAGTTCGAACTAGCGGGGTAATGTAGGCATACCGCACTTGCAAATGAAGCCTGGGATTTGAATTTCCCGGGCTTCATTTGCATAAGCCATCCGGCGCCATTTTTAAATGCCGGCTTGTTCGAACCCCGTGCTGCGCGGCTACACGCGGCACGGGCTAGATAGTTCGAACTAGCAAGCCATTCCGAACTATCTGTATGCCTCGTGGAATGAGGTGTACAGATAGTTCGGAATGGCTTGCTAGTTCGAACTATCTAGCCCGTGCCGCGTGTAGCCGCGCAGCACGGGGTTTGAACAAGCCGGCATTTAAAAATGGCGTCGGCCAGCTTATGCAAATGAAGCCCGGGAAATTCAAATCCCGGGCTTCATTTGCAAGTGCGGTATGCCTACATTACCACCCTAGTTCGAACTAGCGGGGTAGTGTAGACATACCCAGAGAGAAAGGAGTGACGGGAAGAAGTGGAATAGGGAAGATGCAGAGCTGAGAGACATTTCTTACCTGCTTCCAAGCCTAACCCACTTCCAAAGGCTGTGCACAGTGAAATAGAGCAGGTTCCACCAGTTTCGGATTGAATGCCGGGGGCGTTCATTCCAGATTTACATGCAAAGACCCTGCCCCAAGCTCTGGACACCTTGACAGTCCAGGCACACAATCCATGCAAGCAGCCAATCCCAGCCAACACAATACCCAGACCAGAGCGCTGACGAAGCCGTCACAAGCCGCTTCCAAGCAGCCTTCCAACAGACAGGTTGTGCAGCATGCCCTGAAGAGCAACAGATATGGCTCTTTTTAAATACCTCATGGGGAAATGGCCTGGCAGCAGCTTCCTTTTGCTGCTTCACCTGGAGCAGAACTGCAGTGGGATCACCCAGGGAAGGAGTTAGGTCATTCGGGTGGACAGATCCCAGGCTAAGTATGGTTTTAAAGGTGAACAATGACACCGTAAATTCAGGGACGCCTTTGGGATTTATGGGCCCCTATGCAGTCCTATTCAACGGGTGCCCCATGCCCAGTGGCAGTCGGGGAGGGGGGAATGATGGTTTTTTTAGAGATGTGATTTCAGAATCTTCAGCAACGCACCAATGAAATTATTTTAAAACACATTTTAAACTCAGGTCCTGTCGACTGACAGAGGACATTCAGAAACCGACAGTATGTACCTGGGCTGGCAAATGTCTGGGAAATGGCTTCATTACCACGTGAGTGGCTCTTTCACAGGTTCGGTGTTTTTCTGAGACAGGAGTGGGCAATAAAAAACTGACAGCCCACAGGGTTAGTCGTGGATGGGCCACCCCCACCATATTTACCTGCACCTCCCTGGGTATGGGAGGATTGCTGCTCTGATTGGCCATGAATCGCTGTTTGTGGCCAATGCAAGTGGCGGGAAGCATCACGGTCCGGGATGTTACTTCCTGCTGCTCACATTGGCCACGAACAGCGATTTGCAGCCAACCAGAGCTGCGATCCTCTGATACCTGTGGAGGCTCAGGTAAACATGGATTTGGGGGCCCACCAGGACTAACCCTGTGGAATTTGCCTCTGGCAAGCTTTTTTATTTTTAAGTGACCAATTCCTCTCTGGAGGAAGCAGAGCCATGAAACAGAGATAAGAAGAGGAGGGTAGGTGGATATTATGACCTAGCGGTGCCCACATTTTTGGGTGCAACTGTGTATTCTGCATATGTGACAACTCTGCTTAAATGTCACCTGAAACTCAAACCGGAGCCTGTGCAGATCCTGGAGTCTTGAGCCAGGTATCCATGGGGAGAAACAGCCAAACCACTGAATGAAGAAGGAATGTTTCTTCTAACACTGGCTGAGTTCTTGGTTCCTGAGCAATATTGGGCTTGTTCTTTTACTGTCTGGGGTCTCCCCTACTCTCAGTTTGGCCTGCTAATGACTCTACCCTTTATTGGGAAGGGAAAGGTGTAACAAATTGTGAAATCTCTCCATTGGGAGATAGAAAAATGTTCTTTAACTATAACTGTCAAAAGCAGCCTCTTAGGAACTGGAGATGAGAAGGACAGCACAGAGAGAACTTGGAAACCCCCCAAGTAAGGATATTGCATTGTTTTTGGAAGCTACCTCTCCAGGTGAAAGCATGATGAAAGTCAATAGGGAAATGGCCAGAAAAACAAATCAGTACTTGAATGTGCGATCTTTCACGTTGGCTCTTTCCTTCCAGGTCTTATCTTAACCTCAGACACACTCCACAGAGAAAGAACCTATATGGACAATAGTGGCTTGTAAGTCTGGTACATCATGCCTTTCCCATGAGGCTAAGTGCACTGAGCTGGCTTTGCCCCAGGAGCCCAGAGGTACATGGTGCTGGGGAATTTGAGCATCCCTAGGAAAGGTGGCACCTCTCTCATCAGCATCTCCCACCACGTTGCATAGGCAGGGCAATCACCTTGACAGCTTGTTTTTGTGCATCCCATTCTTTGCTACCTCTCTCATTTAGGGGAAGCCTCGGTATTTAATCCTGCCTTTGGGGACACCAGTGATTTTCCAAGGTGAGGTGTTGCAACGCTGAGTTTCCTTAACACCTCGGTCCCTGTGTGGCTCCAGCCTTACTGCCTACAGGGCCTGTTGTCTGTGGCTTGCAGCCCAGAACGTGGAGCTCAGACTGAGTCCTTGCAGGCCTGATTCCTCATCTGACCACTCTGTTGCTCTGAAGAATCCAGTCTTCATGCTAGGCCCTTGCCAGCTGGAGCCACCCGTAGAAGCAGTATTGCTATTGGCTTGGAGGTGGTAGGGGGGTTTGACCATCTCCACCCTGACTCTGCAGACCTCAAATGAAGTTCTCCATTCGTGGCTGGAGTTCCTTCACCATCTCTAGGGGCAAGAGAAGTGCTTCCATTTGAAGTTATTTCCATTCCAAGCTGCCTTTTTTGCAGGGAGCACTAGGGATGTCGAAGGTTAACAGGGGATGCTGAAGATCTCATGGGGTATGTTGCTCCATCAGTTGCTTACTGGTTCCAGTTAACCAGTAGGAGCTAGAGCAGCTCCCCAACTGCCCCAGCCCTGCAGGGCCCAGTGGAGCAGCCCCCAGCCGAGGCAGGCTCGGCCACCCCACCCCCTCAGCTGCAGGTTATACACAGGCTCCTGGGGAACCAGGTGCAGAGCCTGCAGCAAAGGCTCCCCAGGAGCAGGACCAGCAGGGGCTGCAACCACGTAACTGCGGAGATTTGTATCAGTTACACGGTTAGGTTTTTAAGCGCCTTTTTACATCCCTAGCGAGCACAAACTTCCCCAAATGCCTCCTATGCAGCCAAAGCTGGTGAAAAAGTTACCTCAGATTCACTTCATAGTCCTAGGCCCTTGGTGAGGGCAGCTTCCCCTCCCTGTGACAAGCACTAGGCTCTTAATCTCGTGGTCCGCGGCATTTTGCACTTCCCAAACTGCAGAGCAGCCCAGACAGTCCCAGCCTGGAAGTCTACAGAGAAATGAAACAGCCCTGAAGTGTGAGCATCTGAGTCAGCTGGCCCCGGGCCAGCTGTGAGTGTTATTTTGCTGTGTAGGCATGCCCCCAGTGGTCTGGTCTTTCTAGGTGAGGTGCTGAGCTGACTTGTCTGTGACTCATGCTGTGGCCTCTGCATATCTCTCTGCCTCTTGCCTTTTCAAGAGATCTCCAGCCTGATAAAGACTTCTAAAGAACAGAAAAGGAAGGGAGAAACCCTCCTTTCCAACCCCCAACTGCACAGGCCAAACCTTTTGTCTGAGCTGGGATGGGGATTTTTCTTTTAATCGCTTAGAAATTGCAGGTTCGACCGCAGTGTCTAGTCTGACGGCTGGCTGGGTAATTTGTCTCTCGGCTCAGGAAGAAATGATGGAAGTCAATTTGACAGCTGCGAGGCTCCCCGAGGATTCCAGGCCTGGAGTGCACAGAGCAGTGACAGACATGGCAGCGTACGGAATACCAATGAGGTTGTGCCTGGGAATAGTGCTGAGGCAATGCTCTTCGCACGCGTTGGGCCGGAGGATTAGCGTCATCATCGCTAATGATCAGTCGTATTATTTTTATTATTCCGGGGTAATGGGAGCCAGCAGCTCCTCTCTGTCTCGTAGGCAGTAGAAGAGACCCGAATGTTAGTTCCATTCTACCTCAAGTCACGATTGTGGGGGGGAGCCATTAGATATGGGGGAAAACCCCTCCCAAGTTTTCACCCCATATATTTTTCATAGCTCTATCTGCCCCACTTTTTGCTCCCCTCCAGACTTTGTAGGATATAATCCCACCTAACACTGTTTGTGTGGAGACAACCTTGCTGCCTCCTTCCTCCCCCCCCCCATCCCGAATTTTTTGGAAGTGACACCTGTGAGGAGAGAAACCTGAGCCATTATAGCGAGTGAGAGTTTTGCCACTGACAGGCTTGGGGCAGAGGTGAGGGAAGAATTTAGCTCATTCTGGGCTTGATTTGTCACTGTCTTTTACCTTGTGTCCTCCTTCGCTCCTGTGCAAAGTGAGTGTGAAAAGCTGCCACGTCCCTTCTGGCACCAGCCATAACCACTTTGCACAGCTGTAAATGACTAAACAACGGGCAAGACGAGGATGATCAGAACCTCAAGTGGGATTTCAGGGCCAAAATGTGCTGAGGTAAAGCCAGAGTGACAACATTCACCTTCATTGGATTTACCTCCAAACCCACTTCGTCCCTATCAGGTCTCAGGTGATAGCTCTAAAGAATTAAATCGAAGTCTTGACATTTGGGTCCTTGGCTGTTCAGAAGTTGGGAGCTGAAGGCTCCCAGCTGTTGCTAACTGACACAATAATAGACCTAAAGGCCAAACATAAAGTGCCTCCTTGTGCATGCTTTGCTTGACCCAACTCCTGCGCTTCCTTGGAAAGCTTTACTCCAGACTAAATCCTCAATCAATCTACTAAATATCAATCAGCATGACATTAATTCAGAATTTAACAGTTTTAGGGCAATGCCAGAGATATTCCTGTTTGCCAATTTAACAGACCCTGCTTAGACAGCAAATTTACTCTTGAAAATAGAACATTTTCAAGGAAAAACTAAGCCCAATGGTAATTATCAGTCCAATCATAAAACTAGAGTTGAAGCACAGTTGTTTGAATAAAACTATGGTAACTATCCAGATCCTAACATGCAATCCTGCTTTATTAAATCAAACCTCTAGTGAATCTGTTATCACCATAGTAACACTGTAGTATTATTGTCAGGAAACATGTTGAACTGTAGTTTGATATTTGCATCTGGTTAACATCTGCACAGCTACTTACTCACTTTACTGCAATTATAGCTGAAGCCGAGCAAGGCTTAAGAGAAACTGTGTCTTTAAGGGCAGATTCTAATCTCAGGTGTATCATATTTCAGATGCAGTGATAGCCCATGAGAGGCACCTCATATCTGGAATTAGAATTTTGATCTTGGTGTGGTTGTTAGAGATTAGTTTGGTTTGTATGTCTCCTAGGAAGCAAACACACACATACCCCGTGGTGGTAATGGCAGTAACTACGTAATAAATTGTAGCCCCACATGATAAATTGTGCTTGATCCCCTTAACAATACTCTGCCCTCCAATCCAGCTTTGCTCAGACTACGTCTAACAGTCCAAAACATGGAGGAGTTTCAAACAGTCACTGCTTTATTCTGATTTTTTTTAAAACCACCTGCCACAGCATTTTGCCTGTTGTCTCTAACAAAGTGTGAAACCTGAGTCACAAAACGACACTGACCTCGAGACAAAGTTGGGAACTATTTAGACCAAAGCCAGTGACAAATGTAAGGTCCCTAAACTGTGGCTCTGAGGGGAGAAGTGGAAGTGTATCACAAAGCTGCAAAGAGCCATTCCTGGTTTTCTAAAGATGGAAGGCTTTTGCTGAAAAATCGTGACCCCATGGCCCACGAAATGACAATATTATTCCTTATGCATAAACTATTTTGGGTTATTTTACAAGTTTCTAAAAATATCATGGTTATAATTTCCTCTCCCACTGAAGCCTGTACAATTGGACTTTTGATAATAAAGCAGCAGGGGTTATAGGCAAAAGGGTCTGGAAACAGAACCTGGAAACATTTTTCTAGCACCCTAAATGATTTCTAAAACATTTTACCCTTGCAACAACCTATTCACATCAGGGATCTGTCCTGCCTAGAGCCGCTGGCAGGTCAAGGCCCAAATCTTTGAATTAACCTATTCAGATGAATCAGTTTCCTGCCATTGTAGGTGCTTTAGGCTGTGGTGCATCTCAGGTCCTCCTGTTTTCTGCCTGTGGGATACGGCCGTTTGGTCTTTGGTGGGCGGTCATACTTTGGCCTAATCCCAGTGGTCGGGTGCAGTGTACGGCTGCTGGGTGTGGACTGTGGTACAGGAAGCCAGACTGGATGATACTTTCTGGCCTTCAGCTCTAGTGTTCTATGAAAATGACAAAATGTTTCTTTTTCCCTGGTTAGAGGCAGCCAAGGAAATTCTAACAGCCCCCATTGGGAGCTGTTCTTGGCACAGCCTCCCCGATCGATCTCCTTCCAAAGTACTTTGGGGCAGTAACACCGAGTGAGAAGCATCCATGTGTATTTCTCCACTCTGGTGAATGAAGTTTTAAGGGCCTTACCTTTAGCCCCATTTCTGCCAACCCTGAGCGCTCAAAAATCATGGGCCAGGCCTCCGGAAATCATGGGAGGAGGTTAACTTTTAATTACACACTTTGGGTTCTGTTTCTGTTCTTGCTTTTGAGCAGGGATCCAGGGGATGTAGATGCCTAACTGTCCCCAGACCTGCTGATGGAGGGGCGGGGGAGGGGACAAAGGAGGCAATTAAACCTGGGCCCAATGATTCTAAAGAGCCTGGGCCCCTGGCTGCTGTCTTTTCTACTGCCATGTGTGACGTAGTAGGGGTACCTTGCTGGCTGCTGGCTGTAGCATGGCCCAGCAGGGCAGGGGTGAGTCATTATGCAAAGGGGGCTCCAAACCTGTCTGACCAGCTTCCCCCCAGGGAGAGAAACAAAGGAAGGGGGAATGCCACCCCTGGCTGGGGGGCAGGGCTGGAAGAGAGTTAGTTAGTTTCTGTCTGGGGAGCAGAGGAGAAGGAGCTGGGGAGGGTGCTGGGATTTAGGGGCCCAGCCACCCCCCATGTCAAGGGGGGCACTGAGGCCTCCTAGCCCCAGTTCCTGTAACCGGATTACATCTGTGCTGTGCTGTATCCTGGAGAAGCAATAAGCTCCCTCTATTCTACTGGCTGGTGGAGTCTGTTCGTGCCATTACAGGGGAGCAGGAGACGGGAAAACCCCAACACGCCATCACACCATGGCAACAGTGGCCAGAGTCCTGGCCCTTTAAATCAACACCAGAGCACCACGCAGCATGCTCAGGGAGTCTCTGAGGGCGGGGAGGGGGGGCAGTGTGGCACATTCCCGGCAGCGCTGGGGACTGGCTGCCCCTGGCCCTGCCCCTTCTACTCACTTGAGGTCACAGCCCTTCTGGAAACACTGGGATGCCCCCTCCCTTGCCCAGGGATCCAGCGTGGCTGTCTGCTCCCCTGCCTGCCCATTTAGGTGCCTGAGTTCAAAATGCAAAATCAACCCTCTCTGTCCCCACTCAGCTGCTGGCACCGCCCAGTCCGGTAGGCATCTGAATTCCCCAGGCACCTGCATTTCCACTGGCATGTGCACGACCGCCTAAACCCTGATGCCCAGCACCCAACTCATCCTTCAGCCCCAGTGGGATTCATTGGGCATTCTCCCACTAGAATCAGGGCTAGAAATTTCCTTTGCTTTTCATGTGAAAGCTGATTTGCTGTGTCTTCCCATGACTCCGGGAGCTGGGGCTTTCAGAGAAACAGCAAATGAAAACCTTGTGATGAAGTTGCAAGAACTGGCGACACTATACGAGGCAGTCCTTATTTACAGGAATAAACCCACCAAAGTCAATGGGATTATGCAAGTGGGGAAGGGTTGCAGGCCAGGGCTTGAAATATTTCCTGAGTCACACAAGTAACATGACAAAGTGTGCCATAGCCGATGCCCATTGATTTATACCTACCATTGTATATTGTCCAGACACACCAGCTCTAGGCTTCTATCACCGGATTTTATATCATGGAAAGAGGGACTGAAAAACAGAAGTTGAAAGGCAGCATGGGTCACTAACCATAGTGATAATTTGCTGCTTTATAAGCCACCGGAAAAAGAAAACAGACGTTTTTTCATCTGCAGGGTCTAAGAGGTCTGCCCCTCACCCAGTTGGTTCATGTTTGAAAACATTGATGTCTAATATTGCTGGCTGCCAGTCTGTTACCACCTCCTGGTCTCTCCCAGACTCCTGTAGGCCCTCTCTGCAGGGAGACAGTCTGTCTGAAACAGAAAAACCCAGACAAGAAACCAGCAATCTCAGGACCATTTTGCAATCAGAGCAGACGGGCTGTCATCTTTCCCCTTAATAAACTCAAACTCTGATGGGTGAAAGGCTTAATTGCATAATGGTTGAATAGCAGGGCTAGATGAACAAGAGGAAAACCCAAAATATACTGCCCCCCCCTCGCAAAATATATAAAGAAATCTTTTCCCAAGACCAGGAATGCAAACAATGGGAAGGGATGGAAGCTCTTTCCGCTCCCAGCACAGAAATGTGTTGTCTGTTGCAGCATTTACTGTATGTTATTGTGCAATAGCGTTTATCATTTTTAGCACTTACACAAACATGTAAATAACATTAAAGAGAGGAAGTGTGTGGGCTGGGGAGAATATCAACATATTCTGAAGAATTTAAAAGTCTATTATAACCTGTTTGGTGAAATTATTTCTACATGGATCACACACCTGTCACTCGTAATGTCTTCAGGAAAGATGTTCAAATTGAGCGAAATTGAGAGTACACAAAGGTAATTCACAGCTACCCTGGCAAGCTGGTAGTGTAGCTGCAGAGCAGATTAGAGGGAGTGCTTGAACTAAAATAAGAGCTGGCTTGAAACTTCACATCTGAAAGCAAACCAGCAGGCTGACTGACTGACTGATTGATTGATTTAGGTGTGGGCCCCAGTTTTGCAATGCATTAAAGCAGGTGCTTGAAGTTAGCATAGGGCAGGTGATGCATGATTAAGGGCCAACTTTTTAAAGGTATCTATCTGAAGAAGATCTGCTCTGCAGCTACACTACCAACTAAAAATGCTTTGTTGAAAAGGAATGGGCTTGAGTACCTGCTTAAGTGCTTTGCTGAATCAGGGCCTTAAAAAATGTTGATGATGTTGGTTCAGGTTAGGACACAGAGGATACGTCTACACTGCAACACTATTTCAAAATCACTAGCACTATTCTGAAATAACTTAGTCCGTGTCTACACAGCGGGCAGTTATTTTGATATAGTGTCAAAATACTGTCAAGCTGGAGGATTTCTTACTCCGACTCCTGTAACCCTCATTGTACGCGGAGTAAGGGAAGTCGGAGGAAGAGTGCTCTATTTCCAAACAAGTGCTGTGTAAACGCTCCCTCTTTCAAAATAAGCTATTTCAAAATAAGATATGCAATTGACGTAGCTCAATTTGCGCAGCTTATTTCAAGTTAAGCCCTGCAATGTAGATGCACCCAAAGTAAAAAGATCAACGTGTCAAAGCGGGTGACGTAAGATCTCGTATTGGACCGATAATTGGACCAATGTTTCTGTCAGTGAGAGAGAGACAAGCTTTCCAGCTTACACAGAGCTCTTCTTCAGGTCTGGGAAATGTACTCAGTGTCACAGGAAAGAGAAGGTGAACAGACTGCTTAGCATAAGTCGTTAACACATATTTCAAAGGACCATTCATGGTGAAGTGGCCCATTAAAAGCTCTCCAGTCATAGTTGGAAAGGAGAAAAAAATGTAGGCTGGGGCTCCGAGGGGGCTATAGGTTGTTGTAATAAGACCAAGGTCTTTATTTAGTCCATAATTTCTGGTATCTAGCCAAATTAGAAATGTAAGATGTTCCTCATTTGAAGATATTTTTTCAGGTTTCCTTTGAGGATGAGGATTGTTTGATGATATCCTGTATGAGTTCCAGTGTGGGGGTAGCAGGTGACTACTGGAGGTGTGCTGGGTACATTCCCCAGTCCTGAAGAAGAGCTCTGTGTAAGCTCGAAAGATTCTCTCTCTTACCAGCAGAAGCTGATCCAATAAAAGATATCGCCTCCCCCACCTTGCCTCTCTAATATCCTGGGACCAACACAGCTCCAACAGCATTGCACACAACATGTCACAAGGTGCAGTATGGTCAGAGACGCGGGTCAGGGAATCGGGAAAACTTGGTTTGATTCCTGGCTGTTCCACTGATCTGCTTTGTGATCTTGGGGAAGTCCCTTCTGCTCTTGGTACCTCAGTTTTCCCATCTGTGTAATGGCAATAATGTTACGGATCCAGCTTTGTTATCTGTGGATGAGGGCTCACCCTTACAGTGAAGCCAGGAATAACTTCATGGATGTAAGTGGTAAAGTTAAGCATGTGCAACTGCAGGATTGGACCGCAAAAGGGAAGTATTATGATTGCCCTAATAATCATTCTTCTACATCCAGCACGAGAAATCACTGGACCTCTCCTATGGCAACTTGGTCATAGGAGGCCCACACTCAGAGAGGCACAGTTATGCTTAGGTGCTTACTAAGGAATCACAAATGAGGAAGACTTCTGAGATCATTCTGGTAATCTGTGGTTGTCCCTCCACCGTCTAGTGCAGCAAAGTGCCGAGTTGTTCAACGTTTAGTACTCTGTTGCAGCTCTCCTCTCTTGTCTAAGTCTATTTTGACGTGACCCAAGAAAGGGGGAATCTTGTGGAGCACTCCCACAGCCCAATCCGAACCAGACCTGGGGAATGGAGAGAGAAAACTTGGACCCAAACATCCCCATATCTTGCGGTGTTTTGGATCTGAGCCTTTTGGTCAGCTTGGAATAGAGCTCAGCAGTGACCACAAAAATCAGACCCAGAACTGGAAACGAACAAAGTTCAGGAGGCGTTTGAAGCTGTGTTTTTACTTCAGGCCATGTCTGGCTAAGGGTTTCTGCACTGCCAGAGCAATGAGTTTTTCCTGAGTTGCATAGTGGCTTTAATTCCTCTGACTTTAATGGGCTCAGCTCGCACATCTCCCTCCCCTTCCTTAGAAGTCTGGAAAAATGTGTTCACTTTTCCTCTTTCCTTGCTCACCACTAATGACCATCTGCACAACAATTTGGGCCTTTTCCAGTGTCTCCTACCACCTGTGGTTCAGTGGAGTTTATAATTGACGAGGACAGAGGAACACTCGAATCCATTAAATGTACAGCTGTGAAGCTTTCTGATCCTTCCAAACTGTGTCAGTTTACATGTTGTGCTTTAAAGTGGTTTCTCCAAATGCACATCGTCTTATATAAGGCAAGAGCATGGAACTGCAGCAGCTATACAAGCTCAGACGCGTCGGATGGAGTCATAGGTGTTGAGCGCAGACAGACAATTGTGATTGTCGAGTTTGACCGTCTGCATATATTAGCTCAGAGAATTTCACCCAGTAATTCTTGCTGGAGAGAGAATTTTTTTTTAAGTCCCAGCTTGACAAATCCCTGGCTGGGTTGATTTAGTTGGGATTGGTCCTGTCTTGGGCAGGGGGCTGGACTGGATGACCTCCTGAGGTCTCTTCCAGCTCTATGATTCTGTGATTCTGTAAGTGAATACCAATACTTGGTGTAATACCATTACTTGGTGTAATACCAATACTTGGTAGCAGGGATCATCGAGCCCTGGGTGGTTCTCATTGCTGGACACTGTTTTCAGGGCTGTCTGGATGTTTTTAGTGTCTAAAATGAATTGATTGACACCCTCTGGCAGGGACACAAACATTATCCTAACCCAGCTATATGCAAATGTAGTCCAAGGTCCAGGGTGCATCAGGAGCAACCCTTGGAACTTCAAGTTGTGTACTACAAACAAGCATGTTGGGAGAACTTCCTGGTTCCTGCCAGGATCTCCCCTGCCCCCCAGCAGGGTCTCAGCATGGAGACTGTAGGCTGCAAGCATTAAGGAGGCTGCTGGACTGAGATTCTTTTCTATGTTCTTTACAGAATAAATCCTGTTCCTGGTGGTTTGTCTGAGTGGGTCTGCTCTGAGGTTCACGCACCCAGACACACAACGCAGAGCACACAAAGGAGCCTAAGGCCCAGTCTCCCAGAGTTGTGTGAAAACTCACAAGGCTTCCCCTATGAACAGGAGGGGCTACACATAGAACCCTGCGTGGTTACAAAATTTGTAGCCGCATTCGCAAAAAAGGAGCCGTGGATGTCTGCATCCACATCCGCGGATGCGGGAACGTCCGGATATAAAGCAGATATCTTTGGATTTGCGGGGTTCTAGATCTGCATTATAAAGCCCACTGCAAGGGTCCAAGAAATGGAGACTCGGGGGTAGATTTAAAAAGGAAATAGAAAGTCAATGGGACTTGTGTGCCACTTAGAAGCACAAGTCCTATTCCATTGCCTTTGCAGGTCCCATAGATGGGCCCCTTTGAAAATTCCACCCTAATAAAATAAAACTTGGAATCCAACTGCTCTGCAAACCAACTGAGGCTATGTCTAGACTACATTCTTCTTTCGAAAGAGGAATATAGGTTAGACGTGTCCTGAGAGCACCGCTATGTAGGGAACGCAGGCCCTGAAGTCACCAAACCTAAGCAAGAGCCAGCGAGGAGTAATGTTCATTACACACTGGACATTAAAGCCAAGAGCTTTCACATCGAAATCAGAGAGTCAGCCTATCAGACCATGGAGGCTGATGCGTGAGAAATCAAGAAGGTAAAACAGCCCCTGGGGGAAGGTAAGTTCGAAGCTTGGATCCTTCCTCTGTTTGGTTCTGTCTCACATTTATGATTTTTGCTGTTGGGATCCTTCAGTGCAGGTCTCCAGGCCTTCCTGCATTGCTGTGGAGGAGTTGCGGGGCAGCAGAGCTGTGGGTTGGAAAGGAGGACAGTGGGCGGTGCAACCAAACCCAGCTCTGGGGCTGAGTCTCCTCTCTGTCACATGGCATGACCCCGGAGCAGCTCTGCGGAAGTCAGCAGAGTTACAGAGCTGTACGTCTGGTGCAAGAGGAGAGTCGGGCCTTTGGTTTTCACACTATGCTTGGGTTGGGCAATACACTGCAGTCACCTCGGGCAGCCAACGTCCTGTGGTTACCGAATGCTTACAGGCAAGCAAGGCATCTCATACAGGCTGCTCTCATGGGTCTTCTGCAACCATCATGTTAACCCCTGACCCGGCCTGCTGTACATGAGTCTCTAATGCTGAGAAATGATCGTCCCCTCTGTGCCTTATTCCTAGGGTTACCAGGTGGCTTAAAAAAAAATACCAGACACACTTGATCTCAGATGGGGTGGGGGACCGGCTGGGAGGGGAGTGGGGCTGGCTGGGAGGAGGTAGGGGCTGGGAGGAGGTGGGGTGGGGGAACCGGCCAGTGGGAAGCAGGGCTGGTGGGGGAGGAGGTAGGGGCAGCGGGGCTGGCCGGGGGAGATCGGGGGGAGGAGGAGGGACCGGCTGGCGGGAAGCAGGGCTGGGTGGGGAGGAGGAGGTAGGGGCAGCGGGGCTGGCCAGGGGAGATCGGGGGGAGGAGGAGGGACCTGCTGGTGGGAAGCAGGGCTGGGGGGGAGATTGGGAGCAGCAGAGCTGGCTGGGGGAGATGGGGCAGGGGCACTGGCCAGCGGGAAGCAGGGCTGGCATGGAAGAGGTCTGGGGGAGCGGGGCTGTCTGGCAGGGAGAGGGGGAGAGAATTGGCTGGCGGGGAGTGGGACTGACCTGAGCGCACACAGATCCCAGGGTGCTGCCCATCCCGCACAAGGTCCCAGCAAACCACGAGTGAGTCCAGCCCTGGGGATTCCCTCCCGCCCTGGCCCCGCCCCCCTCACGTAGTGGCGTATTGCTTGGCTGGTATAATAATAAATTTACCTAATTAGAAAATACTGGACATTTTATACGTCCAGTATTTTCTCCATTTGTTTCCCAGACAGATCCCTCAAATACCAGACTGTCCGGTTCAAAACCGGACACCTGGCAACCCTACGTTATTCCTGGTCATGTGCCGGACCCCCCCTCCTCCAGAGTTAGCTTTTGCTTTCCAGGAGAGGCTGCTGCTTCCAGCCCTCAGCTTCATAATCACCTGTAAGGGAACTTAATTGAAGTCAATTACCTGTGAGGCCTGACGAGCCACAAGCAATTACCCAGTTAGGAGATGACCTTGGGGTCCCTTCCTCCTTTCAGGAAAATGAGCTAAGTCTCTTCCTGTACCTAAAGGAAATCTTTTAAAGACAGAGCATTTAACAGAGCTCCTTAAAGGTGAGTGGCAAACATGCCGTTGAATTAAAGATGCTCTTCAAAGGGTTTAATAAGTGGGTGGGATTGGGCCATACTCTTCCTCCTCCTTCCCCTGGCCCCTCCCCCGTCATATATTTGAAAGGTCTGAATGCTGTTTTAAAACAAAATTTTGCTTTTAAAAATTCAGGTTTCATTGACTCCGTTTGCTTTGCAGATGGTAAGAACAGTAGCAGAGTCGTCATGACACTGCAATTACATCGATGTAGGGGCTGAACAGTCCCACCAACCAGGGAACAGAGGGGCATTTGACAAAGTGGCACATTTTAAATAACTTTTAAACATGTATCTCCTCTTGTTCCTTCCTGAAGAGGTCCCAGAAAGTGACACCTCAGGCCTGGTTGTTACCCGTGATGTTTGTGATGCCCCAGAAAGATGCATTCTGCAAAAGCTTCATTCAACCAGAATGGACTAAAAGGCTTTTGCAGTTGGGAACGAATTTTCTTCAAAGTTAGCTGCAGTTTCTTTCTGCAGGGATGGGCCCTGACTGCCTGATTACGGGGGACTGAAAGCAGAGAAACCAGGGATTAAATCAGGTTCTAGATCTGCTTAGAAGTTTGCCTCTAAGCTTTCTTGCTTACAATTAAACACACGGCAGTCGAGTCACTGGGGGCCTAGGATGGCGGTTATCTATGATGACAGCAGGGTTACAAATCAAACCCTGTTCCAACAACACAAAGCCTTCCCTGTGCAAGGAGAGCAGCCCTGCCAGAAGGTGTCTCGGGGACTCATAGTGACACTGTTCTGATTCCAGGTGGGAGAAATATTAACGCTCTAACATGTGTCTTCTGCACGTGCAGCACAAATGCACTTTAACCAACACTCCGGGAATTCTCCCAAGGCCTGAAGACCTTTTAGGCAGGGCCAAGCAGCATCCTGAGCAGAACAGAAAGAGCAGCCAAGTGGAAGTGGGCATATGCAAGTAACAACAACAAAAACATGGGCTGGACAGCAGCCTGATGGAAGAAGCGAGGAGGAATTCCACAATGCTGGTCCCCCACAGTTACACTCCCATGCAGCGCTATGCCTGCTCTGATGCAAGCCAGGTACCTATTTCCAATTCTGTTGGCATGTAAACAAGAAGATAAGCCCGCTGGGAGCATAAATAACAAGCCGCGGACCAGACAGGGAAGGGTACTGCATACACTGCCGTAGCAGCAGCCAAGGCAGAGCTGGAAGTGAACAACATGAAGTGGCATACCTGCAGTCTTCATTTTCTAGTGCACCTTTTAATTGACTCTGGATCAATTTCTTTAGCTAAAGGAATGAGCAGAAAAGGACCAGTGGAAGAAGTATGTTAATTATAAACCTCCTTCTCTGATGTTCCCGTCTAGTCACCCTTCACTCCCACGGCTTTACAAGACCCTCGTTGCAAAGAGCAGCTCATGGTAGTGGCGCTCTCCTATCACACATATATATGCACAGACACTGCTGAAATGGAGGCACGTCTCAGGTGGGGTTCTTGGAAACACCTGGCATACAACACCATGGCAGCCAACTCGAGTACCAATAGCTGGGAAACCATGGCACCTTGGCTGCACATGCCTGCCCAGAACCATGGAAATTACTTCGGCAGCTAGTTTGTGCTGATGCTATGGTGCAGTAGTTTCACTGCTCTGACACCTGGGATTGCTAGATCAAGCATAGCTGAGTTATATCTACTTGACCTGCAATCACTCCCTATGATAGGCGTGGGGATACACTCATTGTCAAAGTCAGTTCCATGGCATGGTAGACGCTCACACAGAAGCTCAGTTGTTGAGGTATCATCCGAAAGAGAGCCAAACAGCGCAGAATTCCATTTGAAAGCACAACAGTTTGTCTACACTAGACTTTTTGATTGCCCTAGGGTAAAAAAGAGGGGTAGCAACCCTTTGAGAAGCATCCACCATTGCTGTTACAAATGTGTTGTTTATCTTGAGTTAATTGGCAATCAATTAGCTTGTGGTTAAAAAAATTATAGTATAGACATCCCTCAACTTGTTCTTGCTGGGATGTAAGCCTGAAGTTCTAGGAGAATCAAAGACTTGCCCAATGCTGGGCCAGATCTTTAGCTGGTATAAACTGGTATAGCTGTGCAGACTTTAAAGGAGCCAGGCTGATTTACACCAGCTGAGAATCTGTTGTTCCCTGATGTTGAAATCCTTAGGTCATATTACCTACATAGCACTGTAAAGGGGCTCGTCATGAAAATTAGAGGGAAATACAAAGAAAGTGCCATAAAAACAACCCAAGGGTGCAACTTTGCAAAGTACCTAGTGTTCTAAACTCCCACCAAATTCACTGGGAGTTGAGGACACTCAAAACCTCAAAGAATTGGACTCCAACCCATAAGATGATCTGATGTGTGCAGAGAAACTGCTAGTTTAGTTTGTGCATGTGTGTGTGTATGTGTATATAGGACTAATGGATGTGTGGGAAAGTGGACACCACATACATACATGGTGTTAATAAGGAAGGAAAAGGCGTTGTTCCTCTCTAGCATCGGAGACAAACAAAGGAATAAAACAGAGACTCGAGATAGGAGTTAAAACACTGTGAAATAAAAGGAATAACACTGTGAATAAACTGTTAGGGCGAGGTGCCACCATTGCTTTTCCAGAGAGGTTTCATGGAAATCTATGCCAGTTTTGAGTGTAGGTGGATGAAAATAGTCTGGAGAATCAGCCAGCTGAAATCCACTGGAAACCAGCAGGATCTTCATCCCAGTAGCTAGCAAGGTGATGAGATGTCTTAACCCCAAGGCACCACCTTTCCATTCTCTGTAGTGAAGATGAGAGTGGGGAAATATTTCTCTGGTGCTTTAAGGTGTGTTCAGATTCTGACTGTCTCCTTAGAGCTCTCAGTGAAGCAAAGTCAAGTGGTCCTGTCACCTCAAGGATGCAAGAGGAGATGCTCTTACAGCCAGAAGAGTTCTCCAAGGCGCACTAGTAACCTGGAGAGAAGTCATTTCCATTCACTGGGTAAGTGACTATTGCTGAGAATCTTGATTTGTTTTGATCTCTTTTTAATCATCATTCAAAAACATCAGGCTTTTGACATTTCACATGGTGATATGGGAAGAGATTAACAATGAGACAGAGAGACATACAAAAGGAGAGGCTAGTTACTCAAGGGCTAGTGGAAGTGGTGGGCACGCTTTCAAAGATTTGCAGTTTGGGGTCATATCTGATTATATACTATCCTTCTCTAGCAACCTCCTGTGTGTGTGCATAGATGTCACATTTGAGTGCATTTATCCATAAAAGAAAATATGTTGATTTTTTTTTTTTTTTTTTACTCACAGAAAATGGAAGACTTTTCTTGGAAGAATTCCTAAAGCCCCGATCTACAGTAGGGAGTTATTTCAAAATAATCCCCCTTAGTTTGAAATAACAAGCAGAGTGTCCACACTCTCAAGCCTGTTATTTGAAAATAAGGGGCTGGCTGGTTATTTTGAAATAATAACTCCTGCTCTCCACAAGGAATAACTTTTATTTTAAAATAGTTATTTCGAAATAGCGGTAGTGTAGACACTCCACTGCTGCTATTTCAAAATAATCACTCCCCAGAGTCATTCAAAGTAATTACTCCCCTGTGCTTCCTGGGGCTCTAAGAGTGTGTCTAGACTACAGGGTTTTTTTCGAAAAAAAGGCCACTTTTTTTGAAAAAACTTCCCCTGCATCTAGACTGCTGCCGTGTTCTTTCGAAAGTAAATCGAAAGAACACGGCAGTTTTTTCAACCGTGGAAAACCTCATTTTATGAGGAATAATGCCTTTTTTTGAAAGTGCTCTTTCGAAAAAAGGCGCTATGCAATGCAAACTGTGCTTTTTCGAAAGAGAGCATCCAGACTGCCTGGGTGCTCTCTTTCGAAAAAGTGGCTTGCTTTTTCAAAAGTACTGATTGTAGTCTAGATGCTCTTTTTTGAAAGAGGCTTTTATGAAAGTATCTTTTGAAAAAGCCTCTTTTGAAAGAGGCTTGCAGTCTAGACATAGCCTAAGTTAAGGTAGCACGTCCACATTAATGGAGCCTGTCTTGGACTAATTTTGAGGCTTTTCTCTAGCACGGATATGCTATTTTGAAATAGTTGTTTCGGGAGTTATTATTTCGAAATAAGTTACTTTGAAATAATTTCCTAGTGTAGACGTATCCAAAGACTATCAGCTAGAACAAGTGCCATTCTCTGCATGCACCGGAACCAATCTTTATTAAATTGACTTTTCAAATTCCGTTTCTGTTTCCAGAGAAGTATGCTTTAAACAAGTTCAAAGCCACCACTATCTGTTGATCCATCTCTCCCAGAATCTTTTTGCTATGTCGAAGGATCTGAGCTTGTGAACCTGGTGTGAGTAAGGACTGCCCTCATACCTTCGGTGTGATAGCTTGTGTGGTAAGAGATTTGTCAGATAAGTTGCAGGAAAGGTCAGCTGTAGGAAACTGTCAGTTCAGATCAACGAGAGAGAAATTACACCCCCTAATGTAGTGAATTTTACAGTTCTGTAAAGCAACCTATTTCCATGGTAAAGCACTGAGGATTTTTGAGCAGTACAAATATGAGAGCTCGTTTGGCTCCTTCAGTGTAAGCAAGGTGCTTTTCTTCTGAAAACAGTAAAATATGTTGTTTAACAGCACAGATGTTCCCAGCAGCAAATGATTCCCATTAGCATCCTTTTAAAAGTTAAATTGCAATCCCATTAAAAGTCTTTTTAAAACAAGTGAAAAAAACGACAACTGATTTTTAGAATATTTCCCCCTATAGTCAGTGTAAAAAAGATGGAATATACGTTACTATGACTCATATTTTCAAGTTATTATATTAACTCGCTTTCTTGAAGAAATTTCACACGTCCATTTATTATTTACCCCGAGGACCCATGTTCATTCTTTACATAGGATGAGAAAGACATTAGCAAATCTGAAGCATGAATAACTTGCTCTATCATAGTTATCTAGTTAGAAAACAGTGAAAAGGTTTGGAGGAAAAAAAAGTTCTGTATAAAAAATTGTAATGAGCTGCTTAATGTATATGTGACTTTCTCCCCGTCCCCCACCCCCTTGGATGGACTTAACTGTGGGTTGCTATAAGGTCAAAGATTCTCCTTTTGCTCAAGTGATAGAGATCCATGCTTTTAAAGCAGCAAGATCCAAGTTCTAGCCCATGCCCAGCCAGGTAAAGTTCTAGATTGCTACTGGGTTCAGTATAGTGGTAGGATCCATGTAAAAGGACAGAGGATCGCTACTTGAGACTATGTCTAGACTATGGACTTTTCCCAGGATACCAGAAGTATCCCGGAAAAACTCCGCCACAGCCAGGGAATGCGTCTGTTCTTGCAACATTTTTTTGCGGAAGAGCAGGCATGCTCTTTCAGAAACCCTGTCTTCTTCATTCCAAGGGCTCTTCCAAAAGAGGAGGCTTTTCTGAAATTTTGCCCAGTGTAGACAGGCCAAATTTCAGAAAAGCCTCTTCCGACAAAACTATCGGTAAAAGGTATGCAATTTGTGTACCTTTTGCTGAAAAAAAGCAGCAGTCTAGACATAGTTTGAGTGTCCTGTCTTGGACAGTGCTCAGTATCACATGCTTCCATGGGAAGTGAACCGATAATAATTTCTGTGATTTGATAAGGAGCAATTAGGGAACAATCTTAGAGTTTGTCCCTAATCCCCAGACAAAAGGGGCTTTCTTAGGTCCTAAAGCATGAGGTTGACATTGCTTATTTTGAAAGTTTTCAACCCGTCTAATATATCTGAGTCTGTTCTCACTGTCATCCATACAAGTGTCTTATCTTTCCTGAACTCTACTGGGTCCTGTGCCTCGGTGGTATGTGGTGGTGAGGGGGAACACACACAGATTGAAACTAGAACACCCGCAGTAGAAAAAGGGATTGCGGAAGCCCCATGGAACAAACACCAGTGTTTGAGGGAGCTCCACATTAAGGATTACCCTGCTTGGCCAGGATGGTAGTCCCACTGCAATGTAGGGGGCGTAAAATGGATCTGAGCCGAGAACACTGGATAAACTCCTCAAAGTTCCACAGATATGAAGGGCAGAAGGGACCCTTGTAATAGCCTATCAGTGCATCCAACTCAGATGTGCATCCAACTCAGAACTTCTGGTTGAGCGAGAAAGTATATCCTGGGGGAACACTGGATCCAAGGTTTTGAGGTGTCCCTGTGGCGAGGGGAAGGCCAATTCTCAAAAGTACACAGGGCCAGCTTTTCAAGCCGAGGTGGGTGACATTTGTGGCAGATTTTTGTTTTGACACAAAAATGCAGATTCAATGACACTGACACAGTCCATGAATACGGGTCAGTTCCCCCAAACTGTGTGTGTTGAAAAAAGCAAAAACATAGTTTTTTAAAAAAGGACATTTTTCAATTTTTGGTTTGGAAATAAGGGGTGTTTTTTGCTTGGAAATGTCTGTGGATTCAAAATGGAGTGTTAAAAACGAGCACCATCTAAATGTTTTGTTCAATCTAAAATGATTTTTGTTGGCTTTTCGGAATTTCTAGCAGCCTGAAAAATCCATTATTCACCCAGTTCTATTTTCAGCGGGGACCAAGTTTCCAAATGGTACCGCATCCATCTGCTCCTACTGTGACATTTAGCAGAAGATGTTCAGCACACTCAACGTACGTCTACATGACAAGCAGAATCCCTGGCAGTGAGTTTCAGAGCTTGGGTTTACAGATTTGGACTTGTAGGGCTCATACGATGGAGCTAAAAATAGCTGTGTAGATATTTGGGTGTGGACTCTAACACCCAGAAAGAGGGGTGGCAGCTCAAACAACTGCATTTCTTTTATTTCACAGGATGGGGCATCTCCTTTCCATTCTAAGAGGGTACTAAAAAACCCAGCCCATTGTAACATGACCAGGGGGCTTTGCATGTCATCAGCAGAGCTGAAAAATGTCTCTACATTGGTCATGGTAAACACTCACATTTCCTAATTGGTCACAGATTAATAGGAAGGTCATTAAAGCTGAGCAAGCCATGTCCTTAACTCAATCACATGATTCTTCAACGGTATCATAAGTTGTGGGAAGAATAAGAGTGATTAAAAGTGAGCCTTACTCTGGGAATGGGTGACAGAGGGAGATAATAATTTGTGACCTGGGTGAGGGATCTATGCAGACCATGCTGCTTCTGCCCAATGTGCTGTTATGTTCCCAGTTTTATCCTTTGCCTCATGCTAGACTCAGCTCTCCATGGACCTGAGCAGTGGGATGTTTGCCTGAGATGGGGCATAGTTCTGTGCTGAGGTTTGGAGGACTGGTGACCAGTGAGTGGGTGGTTACATGGATCTCCACCTCAGTCAGTGAAAACAACTCAGCTATTAGAGGAATGTGCATGTCACTGGGGGTCAGGACTGCTGGGTGCTAGCTGTGGTCTCTCATTGGCTGTGAGCCCTTGGATAGACACTTCACCTCTCTGTGCCTCAACATGCCTCCCTTTGAAAACGAGGATGATAATTGTATGTTTCATCCTTCCATAGTGCTTTGAGTGTCTCATGCTGCATCTTTACCTCTCACTTTGGGTACATCTCCACTACAGAGAAGATCGAAGCTGACACTGTCGATCTTCCAGGTCTCCAATTAGCAGGTCTAGTGGAGATGCACTAATTCGAACTGAGAGGGGCGCTCAGGTCAATGCCGATAGTCCTGCTTCCACGAGGAGTAAGGGAAGTCGAAGGGAGAGTGTTCCCCCTTTGACTTCTTACAGTGTGGACAGCACCAAAAGCCGAGTTAAGGTACTTCGAATTCAGCTACACGATTTATGTAGCTGAAGTTGCATTGCTTAATTCAACCTTATCTCGCACTGTAGACGTACCTTTGAGTAGCAATGGGTTCCTCCCTCCCAGAGAAACAGCAGCAGGATAGCTGCTCAAGTAGATGCCTTAGCTGCACTTCTCTCCCACTAACTTCTCTGCTTCGTGAGGTTGGCAAGATCTTCCAGAAGAGTAGGCCTTGGTGTTAACACCCCCATTGAAATGAATGCCTCCCCCCAGAATTATTGTTTCGGGTGCTTCACAGACTTAGGCAAACACAACATATCGAGAGTACAAGGGTCATGTTTTCACATTACTCTTCTCAATGAGGAATACTAGAAACATACTTCAAAACAAAAAAACTGACAATCCCACCCCTCCCAGAAACTGATATCCTGAAGGAATTATGTGACTCAGGGAACCCTAGGCTATCATTACAGAGGCTCTATATGGGATAGTAGTGATGGGCATATTGCAAATACCTAAAATAAATAGCTAGCGTTGAAAATATGGGCTTGATCAGGATCAAGATGGCAGGCCACTGAGAGTTGAGGGCTCAGGGGAGTTTGCTGAAGGCTCAGAGGGTATGTCTACACTGCAACACTATTTCAAGATAACTTAGTCCGCGTCTACACAGTGGGCAGTTATTTCGACATAGCGTCAAAATACTGTCAAGTTGGAGGACTTATTTTGACTCCTGTAACCCTCATTGTACGAGGAATAAGGGAAGTCGGAGGAAGAGTGCTCAACTTCAGAATAAATGCTGTGTTGACGCTCTCTAATTCAAAATAAGCTATTTCGAAATAAGATATGCCATTGACGTAGCTCAATTTGCGTAGCTTATTTCAAGTTAAGCCCTGCAGTTAAGCCCTACACACGCCCTACACAAACTCTTCCTGGATAAGATCGTACATGTTTGGAAAGCCCAGGGTGCCATCTCCAGGTAGATGACATTAGTAAGTCCATTTGAAGTTTTATCAGGACATCCAAAATCTCCTGTTCACTGATCAACAACTTTTGAACAAATCCATATTGAGAGCAAAGTGTAATAAGGAGGAGGAGGGGCTAATTTAAGAATTTATATATACCTCCCCTTAAAAATTCATGAGTTTCCTTTCTCTGGGATTTGCCCAAAGGCCTTCAAGATGATAAATCAGGGAGCACGGAACTTTAGACTCTTTCCATGGAAAAGGAACACTGAGATAAAATAACTAGAACATGACGCTGTATTACGGGATATTCAGGGTCTTGTTTGTAAATCCTGAGAAGGAAAACAAAGCCAGACTAGAAGTACATAGAAAGCTTTAAGCAATTGATCTTAGTGGGAGGTTACATTGGGACCTTTTATCCTCCTGGTATCCAGATGTTTCAGAAAATGCCCAGAAGTGAAACACTTGTAAGTCTCTTGGCAGCAAAGTAGAGAATCACTCTCTTCTTTCCCTTCCAGACAGCTGTGAAGCCATCTATCTAGCCTCTATTACATGCTTAGGAGAGCGTTCTAATGCTGCACTTAGGCAGCTTCTGGCTTTTGATATTGGTTGCACATGACAAGCAGGGAAGTTGGGGTCGGTATTTAGAGGGTAGCTCCCCAGGGGGAAAAGGTGTTGCCAGACTCTTCCTGGATAAGATCGTGCTCTGGGGATGGTGTTCTGGGGAGGTGCGCTCTTCCCACTGAGTCAGCATTAATCCGCTACCCTGGGCTGAAGGCAGAGAGTGCGGTGGTTTTGAGTGAGATGTTAGACAGAGCAGCTTGACCACCTTTGAGCTTTGGAACACTAAAGACTACAGGCGTCAGATCCTTGGGTCTGATTACCCTTTCAAACTGCCTTTACAATGAGAGACAGGACTCTGATTCACTTCCTGTCCCAAACTTTTATGGAGCATTTTCAAGAGCTGTTAACCAGCTGTCATATCCTCGCTTTCTTCTCCGCCCCCAAACTCCTGAAGGGGCTGCACATCCCTGCTGGCTGCTGTCATTCCTCTACCGATTTAGGTCCAATCCCGTATCTGGATGTGCATATGCGAGCCCTGGCGCCTGTGTACTGCCCCATTGGCAGGGGAAGTCTGCTCACTATGGTCCAATTGCAAGATCCAGACCACACTCTGTAAAGCTTTACGAAAAGCACTAAGCTACAAATAACGACAGATTAGCAATGCTCCACTTGCATGATGTGCAAATCTCCTCTCCCTTTTCGATACAGTTTGCTTCTTCCAAAGAGAAATTCCCTTGCAAAAAACCCCCAACCCACCACCAACACTGGAGCATGCCTCTTTAAACTAGGCTATTTAGGCCACAGATGCTAAATGAATTCAGCAGACAGACGGAGTAATGGAATGTCAGCGTTCCAGTCTGCTGCCTGGAAGCAATAGCTTTTTTTTTATTATTAATTTCTCGTCTCATTTTCCAACGCTGCCTCTGGGCGCCATACTTTAGATGCTGTATTCTTGACAGTCTCCCTAACCTAATTTGGAAATAATTAAATTTTAAAATATTAAAGGGATTATATATACTTCCCCACCATACCCCCTTTCTTGCTGTCCATCTAAAACTGGTGAATTTTGCACCAGCATTTACAAAGAAAAAATCCCAAACTTGAAATACATTCCTAAAGAATCTGATTTGTTAGTGCAGTTTCCTTTCCAAAGGGTAGAGAGAAGTTGAAGGAAGAAAGCAGAGCTAATTCCAATCAGAGGTGATAAGGAGCCTTAAAAGGGCTTGTCTTCACTACACAGAAGATTGCCACTGCTGAGATTGATCTTCCGGAGTTTGATTTAGCGAGTCTAGTTAAGACTTTCTAAATTGAACTCAGAGGGTGCTCCTGCCAGTGTTCAGTACTCCTCCTTTTGCAAGGAGTAAGGGAAGCTGATGGGAGCATTTGTTCCTGTTGGCCTCCTGCAGTGGGGATGCTGCCAAGCTTGGCTTAAGGTAAGCCGACTCCAGGTACGTATTTTACATAGGTGGAGTTGTGTACCTTAAGCCAAACTGCTGGGTCTAGTGTAGCTCTGACATCTTAGAACCTGCTTCTGCTTTCATTGAAGTCAGTGGCAAAATTCCTAGACCTTTAAAATGAGAAGATTTTGGGTCATGTTTGAATCCTAATATCCACACGAGCAAAGAGCCATATTCCGCATAACTAGGTTTTGGTTTCCAATGTGCACCAGTGCCTTGAAGGGACATTGTCACCAACCCAAAATCCTGATACCACACATCACAATGCCGTGCTTCTCTCTGGCTCCAAGGTATGCCCTGCTATACCCAGTTTTTCCACCGAGGTTGATATCTTTCAACAAAGACTATCAATCAAACAGAAAATAGTTTAACTCAGTCCTGGACCAGCTGGCCCCATGGTTCTGGGCCACCCTGCCCAGGGTCTCTGGCACTCCTGCTCCTGGCAGCCTTCCCACTTTCGTAGGCTCTGCTCCCCTCCTGAAGTCGCCTCTGCAGGACAGCTGCCCTGAATCCCTTTTCCCAGGGGCAAGTTCTGCTCCCATGTGGCTTTTACTGCCCCAGGCACAGCCAGTCTCAGTCTTTCTTCCCCAGCTGCCCACTAGCAGCCTTTTATAGGCCCATGTGTTGCCCATCCCTGGTGAATTAACTGAACTGGGCTCATGTGCTTTGGTCCGTGCATGCTGGGCTCAGACTACCCACAGGGGTCAGCTACTTTGGGACAGACATAGATTCACTTGGAAACTGTGAGACTTCATAATGATATTTTGCTCTTGAGTAACATCCCAGAGTCACAGCACACTCTGCAGACATTGAATTTCAGCCCCACAAACCCTGGATGGGGCAAGTTCTTTACCCCTTACTGAGGCACAGGAGCGATGTGACATGCCCAGTGTCCCTGAGCAAATCAGTGGCAGGGTTGCAAATAGAACCCAGAAGTGCTGCCCTGCAGTGGCTGTTCAGATCCCCTGAAACATTCACCCCTTCCACGCATGGCAGCTTGTGACTTTTCCTGCAAACTATATAGCCCAGTGCGGTATCTTTGACAAGGCAGCATGAGGAAACGAAGGAGTCGTTCTGTTCACCTCTGAGTCGCTATGGTTTGATTCACAAGCGTCTTACTTAATTGGTGTTATCTGCCGTTTTCACCCATAGATCTGGAGGTACTTTACTGAGGGGTGGAAGAGTCAGACTCGTTCCATTTGACAGCCAGGGTAGCTAGGACCAGAATTCTCAAGCCAGCTCCTCAGCTGCAACTTGAGTGAATTCAAGAGCTCAGCCCTCGCTTGGCACCTGATTGAAAGGGCCGGCCGGTAAAAGTGTCTAGTCCCCAGCAGCTCCGACTGAGAACAGAGCATTTCTGCCCCACCACACTTATTGCGTACTCGGGAAGCTGCTGGATGTGATCTCTTTGGAAAAGCCAAGCATTTCTTTAGAGTAACAGATTTTCAGGCCAGAAGAGACAATTACGATAATCTAGTCTGACTTCCTGCACCGCGCAGCTCAGAGATTGTCACCCCTGTAATTTCGGCATCAAACCCATAGCTGTGTGAGCTCCAGCAGATCTTTTCAAAAGAGGTTGAGCCTGGTTTTCAAGACGCCTGGATGGAAGCCAAGTTCTCTGGGAAATACGGCCTGAGTTCTTCTGAGAGTCTGGCCCCACGGGCTGCAGCGAGGCAAAGTGACTCATCGAAGGTCACCCAGCAAGAGGGTCCAGCCAGAAGCAGAAGTTTGACACCCTCCTGGGTCCAACAGGCTGGACAGGACACGCAATCCACTTTGAAAAGGGACAGCCGAACCACTCCCCCCAAAACGGAGAGGAAGGTCTCCCCCGCCTGCCCAGCCCATTTAGTCCCACATTTCAGTCTCAAAGGCGTGCAGTCCAGAGACCCGTGCAGATCTGAAGCTAGTGGCTTGTTTCAACAACTGCGCTCCAGACCTCCCTTAAACCCAGCCAATCATCTTTGTTTATGGCTTCCATTTCCTGTAAGTCCTTCCCTCTGATTGCATTCCCCAGCACATGGCATATTTCAAATGGAAAATAAGAAGGGGAGGAGGGAAGAAAGGGGAACCCAGTGTGTCATGCACTTAGTGAGTCAGAAACCAGTTGAGGTTAACCAGCTCAGGAGATGGGCTCTCGAGGAACCCAAACTTCCTCCTGCTCTGCAGAGGAGCCAGTCGAATACAAAGTGCCCCTAATTTGTTTAATGAATCACATGCAGCAAATACTAATTGCCTTTAAACAAAGAAAGGATTATTCCAAAAACACTGGGAACACTTTAAAGATGGCAACTTTGTGGTCTTCCTGTGGGCAGGAAATTAGTTCATTTCAAGGGAAATTGAGACGTACTTAGTAAAGCGGCTACGTCAGAGTCCAGTTGCCGATGAGACTAGACACACAGACAGAGAGGTATGTTCATTTGCTCACTTTGTTTGAAGCTGCCCTTTGTATGGAGTTTATATGGAGTTTTTCAGAGAGGCTGAGAACCTAGAACTCCAGCTGATGTCATCATGCGTGCCGATGAACCAGCACCTCTGAAAACCGGGCCTTACGAGCTCATTGCCTCAGTTTCTCCACCACAAAGGGGGAAATTCTTTAATGTCCATGAGGTTCTCAGTTACTATGGCAACCTGGGCCACAGAAAAGCCATACATTCATAAAATATGTAGGATCCGGGGCATTCTATCCACGTTCCCGCGAAGATTCTTTGTCCGGAGTACCCACACGTCCATGTTTATTTTTGTAATTTCTAGATCCTCCTCCTCTGTGGCTAATAATCATTTGCACACAGGCGGCGATGTTCAGAGAAGTACACGCCCTGGTGAATCCTCCTCCCCGGTGGAGTTATTGCATGGCACAATTCAGATGAGAAATGAGCCTCAGAGAAAACAAAAGCAAAGGGCAGCAATTGGCAAAACAGGTAGACGGCACTTCAGACTATCTGTGGATCAAATACAGAAGGTGACCCTACGTAATACACACTCACCAATGGGTTACACTGGGGTTAAAAAAAAGAGAAGCTTTTAAAAGATGGCAAGAGGTGCAGTACATTTCCACTGCGGAGCAGGCTACGCAGGGAGTTGGGTAATTGGCTCCCACCAACCATCTGGAGAGAGACGTAGCTGAAAAGTAAGTGCTGAACCTGCTGTGCCAGACAAACGATGCCAATGAACCACTCACTTCTCTCTCTCTCTCCCCCTCCGTCTGTTTTCCTGTCTCTCACAGCAATAACTCCTTTAAAAAAATCTGGCTGCCAACTCCCAAACACCAGCTCCCGAACCCCTGCCTCCATCTGCAGAGTGCATGCCATTCCTCGGCCTCATGGACCAAATCCATCGATGGAGCGATGCCGATTCATCCCCCCCACAGGATCTGGTCCAAAGAGCGAGTGAAATGGCAAGAGAATCCGCAGCCCAGGGGACGTTTTTTCCTCTTTATCGAGCTCCTCGGTTCTCCTGTTACACCTCCGTCTCTGTTTCACATTTCCCTGATTTCTCTCCAAAGTTTAATGTCTCTTTTGACTCCCATTAAGAGCTTCCCCAGAGCTGAGGCCTTAGGAGCCCAGATAGCTCATTGACTTTGCCTTACGAAGTGTTAACATAAGTGCCAAGCAGGGGTTTTGCATCTCTGAAATCAAGCGAGCTCTCAACCGTGTTCCCATAAATTGCTTTGCTGCCTGTAGTCAGCAAGAATCAGGCTGGAGATTTTGGGTGCCGGAGGGTGTCAAGTGCTTTGTTTTTTCCTTCCGTCAAATCTATCCTTCAGTGACTTGCTTTCCACTGCAGGCAACTCGGGGATGCTCAGCAGATGCTAAATGGGGCACACGAGACATATCAAGCCTTTGGCATGTATATATATTTTTAATCAAACAGGCAGCTATGGGCAGAAGAATCTGTGCTGGCAAATTAAACACTCCCTAGTCAGCTACCTTGTCTTCAGTGATCTGGCCCCCCGTAGAGTTGGGAGATGTCTGAGTATCCGGAGTCTATACAGCTTGTGGCCAGATCCTACAAGACTCATGAATATTTTCTCCAGAAAACTCAGTGGGACTATCACGTTGTGTCTGTCCCATCTATGAATTTAGACCTGTGAAAGATTACCCTAGCTGGAGCACAAGCTAAGGAGAGGCAGAGCAGGGAGCTAGAGGTGATGTCCAGGCCAGCGACTTGTGCACATCAAGTGGGGAGCAGTAGTCACCAGTATATCGCCTGCCGCACACGGGGAGCCAGCAAAGAGGCTAAAAGACCTCGGCTGCTTGGGTCATGACTACATGTAGAAATGACGCTGGCTTGACTTGAATTGATTTAGTTAAGACCAGAGAGTTCACACACAAAAGTTGCACTGAACTGTCTCACGGGAAAGTTGCGTCCGTTTATTTAAATTGCGTATGACACCAATACAGTTAAAGTAGTGCAAGCCCTTGAGTGGATATTTATTTCACGCCAGGTCTATGCTAGGGGGATACACAACTCCAGCTACGAGAATAGCATCACTGGAGCTGACATACCTTAATTTGAATTTCCGTGGCATCCCCACTCGACTGGCAAAACTGTCCCATCAATTTCCTTTCTGCCCCACAAGCTGGTGGAGTACTGGAGTCGACAGGGGTGCAATCAGCAGTCAATTTAGTGGGTCCTTACTAGACCCACTAAATCGACCCCTGGGAGATGGATCTCTGCAGCGTTAATCTCCTGATAAGTGGAGACAAGGTTAGTGTAAGAATGGCTTATTGCATTTAACTTAAACCAGTTTCCAAGGCTACGTCTACACTGCACGGTTATTTCGGAATAAGCTATTCTGGAATAGTTATTCTGAAATACCTTATTTTGAAATAGCACATCTACACTGCAGGGAAGACTCAAAATTAGTTCAAGGCAGGGTCCCCGAATGTAAATGTGCTATCTCAATTTAGAGTCCCAGAAGGAATAACTTAAAATTGCCTTGGTGAGGGGCTATTTCTAAATAGCAGAAGCGAAGCATCTACACATGCCTTATTTCGAAATAGCTATTTTGGAATAGGTGTTATTCTTCATAGAACAAGGTTTACAGAAGCCGGAAAGAGCCATCCATTATTTCAAAATGATTTCAAAATAACGGAACTGCTGTGTAGACGCTCGCATAGATATTTTGGAATAATGGCCATTATTCTGAAATAATTTTGCTGTGTAGACACACCCTAAGTGACCTATGTTAAACCAAAACAGCCACTTTTATACTGAAATAAGAGCATCCACACAGAGGTTTGCACTGGCTTAACTATATTGGTTTAAATTCAAACCTTAGGGTAAACCAATGCAACTTCCTAGCATAGAGAAAGCCTCTTCTTATTGATTTTAAATGGGCCATATTGGTTACCTTTGTGTCTATATATTTACTGATGCTAGACACACTGATACAAGCCAGGTGTAAGCCAATATAAGTATCGTCACACATGTGAAAGAGATATAGCATAAAACCATTACACTGATATAACTGCATGAGTAGATCAGGCCTTAATCTTCCGAAAGCAGCTAGCAACAAGGAGGAGACACAGGCTCGGATGAGACTGTATACCTCTAGCTGCTAACTGATTGGCTGCAGCTCAGCTAACCCTTCTGAAAGTGCTCTGAGATGCAGTCAGAGAGGGAGAGGAAGCCCTGTTTGATTGAAGTGGGAGTCGCTAGTGTGGAAATGGCCCACATGAAGCCCGTGTTGCTGATGTTCACAATTCTCACGGAAGTCAGGCGCCAAAAAAAGCACCCGGTTAAAAAATGAAATACAATTCGACTTTTGTTCATTTGTCTTCTGATTTCAGAGCCTTTCTGGCACTCGCTGAAGCTGGGACCATGACAGCATCAGTCCGATTGAACAATTGAGGAGGAAGGATGGCTCAGTGGTTAGTGACTAGCCTGGGACTCAGGAAACCTACATTCAATTCCCTGCTCCACTGCAGACGCCTTGCATGATTCTGGGGAAGTTACTTGCCCCCTGGGCCTCTGTTCCCCATCTATAAAATGTAGACAGTAACAATGCCCTGCCTCATTGGAACAGAATACAGTACAGACAGGGAGGTGCTCAGATACTAAGATCGATAAATAAAGTTACTTGCATGAGATCACACAGTGAGTCAGTGCCAAAACGAAGACTCTAGAGCCCAGGGCTTGTGTTTAACATTTATGGCTCAAGAGCAGGGGTGGCAAAACTAAGGTCCAGGGGCAGATGTGGCCCCCGGCTTATCTGGATCAGGTCCCTGAATCTTGGGGCTCCCCCCCAGCATTGGGGAGCCCATACTGGTGCTCCAGCCCCCCTGCCATCCCTCCGTGGGGCTGGAGCACAAAGAATCTACTAGCCTGCCCCTCCCCCAGGCACTGGTGTGTGAGGGGAATGTGGGGAGTGTCTTTCTGCTTCCCAGTCAGGGCCACGCCAGTGAGGGTTGGTTTGGTTTTTTTGCTTCTTCCTTGTGTGCTGCCCCCGACTGACTTTTCTGTAGGTCAGAGACCCCCAACCTATAAAAGGTTCTCCAGCCCTGTTCTAGAGGCTGAAGGTCCCAACAGGTGAGGGTGTCCCTCTGGCAGAGATGCGGGCTGCTGTTTGGAACGGGCTCAGGACCAAACGGGTCCCGCCTGTAAGCGATGCCAGTAGAGCTACCTGCGTGACGCACTGGGGCCTCGCCACCCTGGCCTCTCGCTACTCAAACCCAGTGCGTGGCACAAACAGGGCCTGCTTCCTCTTTCGCTTCTACTCCATCCCCAGCCAAGGGTATGGACGTGTCTCGTGCGTGGGTGGGAACCACAGCAGCAAGGCGACAGTCCCTGCTGGCGGGCGGCTGCTGCAGGGTTTGGCTGGCTCCGCGGCTCAGCGACGTGAGTGATTCCTGTTAATAACACAGCATGTGCTGGTGGCACTGTGCCAGATGGCTCTCGCTGGCGCTGCGTGTTCCTAATTCCTCCTGGAGCCCCTTCTCCGAAAAGGGAACAAAGATCTCTGCGGAGCAAGCCCCTGTCTGGGCGGCTGAGACATGGAACGAGGCTGGTAATGAGCTAATGCCCCCGTTCTGATTCAGAGGGCAGCCTGGGAATCAGTCCAGGCTCTCCCGAGAGTTTGTTGCTGCTGCAGGGCTGTGTCAGTTCAGCCTTTCCTCTTCCTTCCCCTCCCCTCGCGCAGCACAGATGCTGCGCTTGTGGGCCCAGGTGTGCCCAGACACAGGAAACAGGGCCTTCAGTGTCTCAGCTGTCAGCCATCAGGAGGTCTCTATGGTGCTGAGGCTTGGGTTCCGAGTGAATCAGGAGAGAGAGAGGAGGGCAGACAAAGGCACTGGTTTATTTGGCAGTGCTGAGCAGTAGCAGTCGTCCTCAGCCCCTCAGGGTTACAATTCCTCTCAGTGCTGCATCTGGTGCCTGCCCAGGGAGGGTGGGTGTTAAGCAATTGACCCACGTCCCTGTCTGGCATGCGCGTCACTCCAGAAGCTCGACCTTTCGTCTTTGCCATGTGGAAAATCAGCTTAAAGGGAAAGAGGAACTCTAAAAAGTGTACAGGAAATGGGGGCATGGGAGAAGTGCAGCTTGGGGGAGGGAGGCTGGCCTGGGGAAATCCAGAACCTCAGTGCAACTCTTCACCAAAGTGTCCCGACTGAGACTTTACCCACCACTTACTCTAGCTAAATGCCCATTCAAGTCAATGGGAGTCTGCCTGTGTAAACGATGGTCACATGATACTTTTCCAAGGTGGGGAAACTCAGGCCAGATCCACACTACTGGGGAAGGTTGGCTGAAGGTACACAATAAGCTGGAATCAATGTACTTTAAGCCAAGATTTCATGCTGTCCTTACCGTGGGTGGTCAATGGGAGAAATGCTCCTGTTGACTTCCCTTACTCCTCATGAGTAGGAGTACCGATGCTGAAGGGGCCACCCTCAGTGTTTGATTTAGTGGGTCTTTACTAGATCCGCTAAATTGAACACCAGAAGATTGATCACTGCAGTATCAATCTTCCAGCAAGTGGAGACTTGGCCTAAGACACTGAGGTGAAGTGATTTGCCCAAGGTCATACAGTAAGGCAGTGGCAGATCACAGGTGTCCCAGTCCTGTGCATTAGCCATTAGAGCCTGCTACCTCTCATCATATCAATCTAATCACCTTTCCCCTCACACTGACCACACTGAGTGGTCTGACTGCTGCGTGTCCAGTCAGGAGGGACCGTAATGCTTATTCACTAGAAATCGGTTTCCACAGCTCCCCAGGGAGAACACAGCAGGAGACAAGAGGTGGTGGGGGAGACTGAGCTTGCTCCCTGCCGACACAGCCAGCAGCACAGTAGTTTTGCCTGGAAAATTAATCCTGGATTAGTGCTGGCAGGTCCTTTCAATCCCCACAGGAGAACAAGAGGCTGGCACAGACCTGAATGCTCCCCTGGCCTCAGGCAAATTGGCTACGCACAGAGATGCTGTCAGAGTGGCGCCAGGCAGCAAGAAATGGGTGAAACTGGGGCTGGTGGTTTGGGTTTTGCACAAATCTCCTCAGCAAAGTCTCAGGTTTGCAAGAGCAAAACAAGGGCCTGATCGTAGCCAAGCCTCATGGATCAGAATCTTCAGGAGACAGGACAAGTGCCCAGCAAAGAGTCAGAGCTGGGCCAAAAGCTTGAGTGCTTGACCCTGCGAGGTGTGAGCAGCTCTCCCTGTTGGACTGCGAACCCCTGAGGAGGTACCATGCGCCTGTCAGGATTGGGCCTGTGGAGGCCGACATGCTGTGGTACCAGTTAGCTCAGGCCTTCCGAGTGCTCCCGTTCCTCAGCGTCCTTAAACCCTCGTAACACCCCTGACATACATTGAATCATGTGTGGTCATTGCCCAAGGTCACACACTTTCGAAATTAGCTATTCCACAATAGTTATTCCAAATAGCACGTCTACACTGCAGGGAAGTCTCAAAATTAGTCCCAGGCAGGCTTCCCCAATGTGGACGTGCTACCCAATTTAGAACCGTATGAGGCACTGGGAAGGAATAACTTAGAATGGCCCCGGTGAGGAGCTATTTCAAAATAGCTGCAGTGGGGCGTCTACACCCACCTTATTTCGAAATAGCTATTTTGGAATAGGTGTTATTCCTTGTAGAATGAAGTTTACAGCTTTTGGAATATGTTGTCCGTTATTTCGAAATAATTTCGAAATAACGGAACGGCTGTGTAGACGCTCACATTGTTATTTCAAAATCACGCTAGTTATCTTGAAATAACGGTGCAGTGTAGACGCACCCGATGTGAGCCAGGGCCTGGAATTACAGCCTGGATTCCCACGTCCCTGCTGTTTTCCACCAGATCACACTGCTTTCCTCCCTCCCCTCACTCATTGCTTCCTCCATCATCAAAGGGCTTGGGGGGGATGTATTGTAACCAGCTTCCCATCAACCTCAGTGGGATGAGTCATGGAGCTAAGACCCCACGCAACACACGGAGGTAATTAGGGTCAGTCTCATTTTCCAGCAGCCAGCCGTCTACAGCCTTGTGTGCCTTCTACAACCGGCAACCGCCTGTGATGGCACAACCGCAGTAGCCTTCCAAGCCATAGGGTATGTTCCTGGAAGAGGACGGAGGATTGAGGAACAAGGGATTCACTGTTTTGCCTTGTTTAGCCAATCCCGCAGCGAGCACATGCGTGCTCAGAGACAGGTCGTCTAGAAATGCCCCCAGGAAATAAAGCAATCCCAGGGCACTAGAGCATGTCCCTCAGATCCACTGCTCTCCAGCTGCTGTGCATGGATGGGACTCGCCAGACGCAGACACTTCATCCTGGCTTCTCATCCTGCTGGAGGGAGGCTCCCAGGAAGGCTGCAATTCAATTACCAGACTATTAATTGGTTTATTTATAGTTACGGGGGTGCGGGAGAGAGAAGAAACCAATGTGGAAAACTGAGCGCCAAGTTTTTTGGAGCCTATAATTAGGCTGAGGTAGTCGTCTTAAGCCTGAAGGCTTTCCTAGGGGGAAGCTTTGGGCCAGGCCGGGCTGGGGTTTTAATTGTTCTCCTCTAGCAGACAAGAGCTGCAACCACAGATCTGCTGTCAGGAGTAAAGCAGAAGTGGGTGTGCTAGGGACGGAGCTTTCCAGCACTTCTGGCCCTGAGCCATCGGGCTTGGTTGGGCTTAGCCCTTGTCGTCTTGGGCAGACAACAAAGGCATGTCCCTGAGACAGGTGGCCAGGCTACTGCGGGGTAAACGGGAACAGAGGTATCTGAAGGCGGAACAAGCTGTGGCTTAGGACTGACCTCTCAGGCGGCTCCCCTCTCGAAACGTAGCCAGGCTCACGGCCACTTCCTTCCCTCTGGCTTCCGCTCACCCGCCAGTTGCAACATGGCGGCGATTGAGTCGCACAATGTGAAAATGACACGGCAAGGCAGTCCGGGCCAGTGGACAGAGCGGTGGCTGGAGACTCAGCCCTCCTGGAGCAAGTCTCTGCACCTCTGGGTCCTTTCCCACCTATTTTCTGGCTTGTAATCCCTTCAGGCCAGGGACTGTCTCCATATGTGTACGGCACCTGGCACAGCGTGGGCTCGGACCGCAATTGGGGCTCTTTGGGGCTAATATCAATGAAACGCAGAGAGTGGCACAGACTCGGCCAGTCTGTACTTTATATTACAGTGAGGTTGGGTGTTGGCTGTAGACTCTGCCCCGACCAGCGCTGTGGGAACGGCCTGGCAGAGGGACAATGGCTGTTTGGCTCTGTCTGACTAGAAAGTTTTGTTCTCAGGGCCTAATCCAGAGCTGCTGGATTTCCGCTGAAATCTTTCCGCCTGTCACTGAGTCGGTATTTCTGGACACACCCGAGGGACTGGGAGTCAGGACGCCTGGCTTCCTTTCCCAGCTCTTCCACTCGCTGAGTGACTCTGGAAACTCTCTGCAGGTCTGCGTGTCTCGGGGCCCCTCTAGAGACTCTGAAGAGCCCTCCCCTGCCTCCCGGGGCTGGGGAGGTTAATGAATGGACGGCCGTGGAAGTCCTAGCAGACGCGGCGCAAAGGCACTCAGGGACCGAACCCCAGGATGACGCAGGCAGAAGGAAATGGGTTGTTGTGCCAAATCAGTCACTGTGGATCAATTAACGGCAAAGTGCTTGGCCTGCAAACATGAAAGCGACGGAGGGCAGATAAGCCCGTCTCAGACTGACAGCCCGGGCTCTCACTTGGCCGGGGCCACAGCTGGGGCCGAGCCAAGGGAAAGCCCAGCCAGTGAGCCTGTTCTGGCATCACCTCTCAATAGTCAGTCACCGGTGCCCTTGCAAGGCCCGTCATTTCCTGGCACACATGCCTCCCTGCTCTGCCCCGGGATGCTCCCCATGCGGATGGGACATTCCAGCCCGGCGGGTTTTCATGCTGCCTTAGCTGTTAGACACAGGCAGTGCAAATCCTCTCTCCTGTGCCGTCGTGGTGGGCACAGAATCTCCGCAAGCGTGGCCGGGCGGGAGGGCTGGTTCTCTGGAGGAAGCCAGAATCTCTCCGTTCGGCTCTCCCTTGATTACTGTCCAGTCATCTGGTTGAGGTCCCTAACGACAACAGACACACACTGTTCATTGTTAGAGGCTGAGGCCGCCTTCATGCCAGTTTGCTGCTGTTTATCTTGCTCTGTGTCCCTGCTAGCGTCCTCTCAGCTGGGAGTTCTTGAACAGCCAGAGCCGACTGCGTTCCCCACGAGAAAAGCCTCCTCTCCCCTCGCTTTTCTATTGCAGCCAAGGCCAGGAAGGCTTTATTTGTCCGTTGCTTTCTGCACATCCTGTCCTGCTGCAAAACAAACTGAACGCCGTGCCAAGCTCTGGGCTGCCTCGCTTACTAAATGGATTGCTGGGGCAGGGCTGCGTGTAGCGCTGAGGTTCAGATGGCAGAGCCCCTCTCAGTGCCATCGATTTTCAGCGGAGAAGAGCAGGGGAGTTATTTGTGGCTGTTTACACTCTCTGTGAACAATGGCATCGGAATGGGAATGCCTCCTCCTAGAGAGGTTAGGAAATTGATGGAGGAAGTCAGGAGACCCGGAGGGTTACAGCGCTAACCCCTTCCTTTCCAGTAGCCTGGATCATTTGTGGGTCTCCTTGATGGGACTGGCAGTTGCGGGGACAGCGTAACTGCACCAGAAAAATCCCTGCCAGATGTAGCATCAGTGGCAGGCCGCATCCAAGGGGATCCCAAGCAGGATCACTGCAGATAGGGCTGAGGGCTGTGAGCAAGGTGCTCTGTGATAGGGACTGACGGGCCGAACCGCAGGGAGTGCTGTGGGCCCGGATCGAGGGGTCTGGGAATGGCTCCATGTGTGTGAGGTTTAAGGGAGATGTAAGCGCGGCATCATGGGGCTTAGGCGGTGCAGGACTGAGGCACAATGGAAGCTGCAGCTTCTGCCTACCTCACGGCGGATGCTTCTGACTATCTGTCCACCCCGCTCACGAGTAAATAAACCCAAATCAGGTCAGGGCTAAACGCGTCGTGTGTTGTCACCAGGGCAGTGGGGAAGTGTAGGGCTGAGGGAGACAAGCCCGCAGGCCCACCCCTTCCGCCCGAGGCCCCGCCCCACATGGGAACCAAGCCTCCCCTCTACCTCAGGGGCAAACCTTCAGCCCCCCATTGGGAGCGGCCCTGGACCCGGAGCACCATGGGGAAGGCGGGTGGCCCAAGTCTCCCCAGCTCTGGAGCACAAAGGAGGAAGGGTGGCTCACGGCCTGAGCCTCCTCGCTTGGAGCATCACGGAATGGCAGGCAGCGTGTGACCTGAGCCGGCCCAGTCCTGGCACAGCAGGCGTTCTGGGGGTGGAGAGAGGGTGGGGCCGTGCCTGGTTGCTGTACGCCCGGTTGTTCTCTCACAGTGGTTAGGCCAGAGGGACTCCAGACTTTGGGGGAGTTACTCTTCATTTACACCAGGGAGCTGGAGCCCAGTACCTCAGCCGCAAGTCCAGACCCATCTTCCTCCCGCTGATCGCCTCCCTTCTCCCTCAGCGAGCCACGTCCTCTCCCCCGAAGCCCGGCTCTTCCTTCGAAGATGGCAACCCGGAGTGAGAACGGCAGCAGCAGAATGGCAGGCCTCCTCCCAGGCTTCAGTCCCCATCTCCTTACCGGGAGAGCTGTGTGTTTTGTCTAGTGTTAATGAGCAGGGTTGTATTAGCGCTAATGTCATTTTCCAATTAAATTAGCAGGCACGGCTTTGCACAGACCGTGGGCGGGTGTTTGCGTGGAGATAGTAACGCCCTGGGAAGGAGGACGTCTTGGGTGCACAGATGAAACCTGCAAAGCTTTTCTGTCGGCCGCGGCTGCTGGGCGGGCTGGCGTCTCCCCAAGGGGAGAGTTTGCCTATGCATCACAAATTCGCTTTTTGGTTTCCCTTCCACCCATCCCTGAGCGGGGTTCTCTGCCAGCTTGGCTTCTCTATAAATCAAAGGGAAATATTCTCCCTCTTTTGTGTTTTTTTTCCCTTTTCCTGAACAGATTGGATGTCATTATGTGCAGCTGAGCTTGCTGACGCCTGAAGGGGGGGAGGGGGGAATAGGTGGAAAGACAGTTTTAGGGGGGAAAATATTTGCAGGCCAGGAGAGGGGGAAAACAGCTTCTCACAACATGTAACTAGCACTTCATCTGCATGCCAATTTACTGGGGTAACCCAGAAAACACGAATATTTAAAATATGGAGAAACAGCAGAAAGGCTGGAGGAGAAAAAGGAAAATCAGATGCAATTTCCTCTCTTCTTTGGAGCAAGCAGACAGGGTCCCGCTCTCCGCCCTGCCAGGAGCGTGTGGTCCTGATTGGGAGAACCCTTCTGAACGCCAGTCCCCAAAGCGTTTAGTCATGGGGAGCAGGCAGGGAGAGCACAGCCCATGTGCTACCTTCTTTCTTACTCCTGCTGCAGAAGGATTGGGAGTTCATCTGCTTGGGAAGTGAAGCCCCCCGCCGCCCCCAGTGCAGTGCAGACTGTCTCTGATCAGTGCGGAGAGGATAACGAGGCTGGATTAAGGCAGGGAAAGAGAGAGAGGAAAAGGGACGGAAGCCAGCCAAATGCATGGCATTCAAGAGAAGCAGCTTTCACAGGCTTTGGCTGAGATGCAGATCTGCAGACACGGTGGACCTATCATTCCCTGGCATACATAGCTTGCTGGAGGCGTCAATGCGCCCGAGATGCAGAATAAACAGCCGATAAAAGAAATGATCTTATGAATGCGCGTGACGACGAGGGGAGGAACTGTGCTCCCAGGCTGGCCCGTGCCCTGGAAGCTGAGCCCCAGGGAGGCAGGTCTGTGTTCAGTAGTTCTGAACGAATACGGGTGCCCTCAATAAGTGGGCGGTGGGGCGGTGACACAGTGAATAGAGACAGGGGACACGTGCCCGTCTACCCTGTCACCCATGTCTTCATCCAGGACAAACCGCAACTGAGCCTTTTCAGTGTAACTGTTTGTAGTAGTCACTTAGCCTGCCCAGCTGAGAGCAAGGCCCCATTGTGCCAGGCCCTGTACACACACCTAGCAACAGACAGCCCTCGCTCCAAAGAGCCGGCTCGCCGTACAGACAAGTCGGAGAGAAAGGAAGGGTTATTAACCTCATTTTTCAGCTGGCGAGACAAGGCACTAAGGGTATGTCTACATTACCACCCTAGTTCGAACTAGCGGGGTAGTGTAGACATACCCTAAGGGTATGTCATTTCGAAATAGGAGGGTAATGTAGGCATACCGCAATTGCAAATGAAGCCCGGGATTTGAATTTCCCGGGCTTCATTCGCATAAGCGGGGCGCCGCCATTTTTAAATCCCCGCTCGTCCGAACCCCGTGCCGCGCGGCTACACGCGGCACGAACTACCGTTACTCCTCGTGGAATGAGGAGTAACGGTAGTTCGAACTAGGAATCCTAGTTCGAACTACCTAGTTCGTGCCGCGTGTAGCAGTGCGGCACGGGGTTCAAACGAGCGGGGATTTAAAAATGGCGGCGCCCCGCTTATGCGAATGAAGCCCGGGAAATTCAAATCCCGGGCTTCATTTGCAATTGCGGTATGCCTACATTACCCCGCTAGTTCGAACTAGCGGGGTAGTGTAGACATACCCTAAGAGATTAAGGTGCAGATCCTCCAAGGTATTTAGGTGAGGGGGGGGGGGGGGAACAGTGTTAGTCTGTAACTTTAAAAACAATGAGTAGTCCTGTGTCACCTTACAGGCTAACAAAAAATATATACATAGTATCATGAGTATCATCTCATCTGAAGAAGTGGGCTGTGCCCACGAAAGCTCATGATACCATCTACATGTTTTGTTAATCTTTAAGGTGCTGCTAGACTATTAGTTGTTTTTCTCGTTTTTCTAGTTACAGACTAACTCGGCTACCTCCTGAAGCTTTTATATCTACATTTATTAGGCTCTCATGTGCCATAGGACCACTCGTTCTTTTAGGGGACTAACTCGGTTTTACCTCAGGGGGAGTTAGGCGCTGAAATACCTTGGAGGATCTGGATCCAAGTAACATGCCCAGGGTGACACAGGGAGTCTGTAGCAAAGTCAGGAATCTGAGTTCTGGTCTAGTGCGGTGACCAGAGAGCTACTTTCCTCCCTTTACTGGAAGTCCAACCCTACTTCTCTCCCTGCCTCTGATCCACTGGGTTGTTTTAGATTCATGGCCAGATTATAATGATCATTAACTTCATTAGCTTATTTTGTCAACAAAGTGCTTCCTATGGGCCATCAAGAACAATGCAGGTGTGACTGCCTCCCTTCATGTCTGTGGAGGGTGAGGTGAGGGGGGCGAGTTCTCCCCAAGGCTGCAGAGGGAGTCCGTGGCAGAGCGGGGGAACAGATCCTTACACTGGTGTGAAGTGGGTGTAAATTGCTACCATATCACCCTTCTCCCCCAGTCCGAAGGAGCACAGCATTTGCAAATGGCTCCTGCCGGTGCAATGGGGGATCCAGGCTGCAGTGCAGCGTCTCCAGGATCTGATGTACAAAAGGAAGGGACAATGCACATGCCAAAGGGTGGGCAATAGGCCAGCCAAAGCCCTGGGTTATGGCCCACCAGCTTACACAGTGGCCCATTCCACTCCGATTCTCAGAATAAAATCAGGTTGGTTCTCTGAGCCTCCCAGAGAGCCACATCAGCCCTCGAGGATTTCCCACCACTCGGGATGAGTAAGTGGAAAAGTTCTGACGTGTTTCAAAAGGCACTGCGGGGAAACGACTTCCCCCGTCTTAAAGAGACAGCCCCGTGACGGTGCCAGCTGTGGAAAATGCCATCGCTGACCGAGGAAACCGTGGGCGATGCTAGGGGCCAGAAAGGCTCCATGGAGCTGGCCCGTCATTCCAGCAATAGGCAGACTGCCCTGCGCACAAGATGCCATTTCACTCAGGAGATGTCACAGAAGTGGGGGAAGCCGCCGGGCGCTGCACCCCCCTCTGCAGCCAGAGGTGACTCTCAGCCAGCAGTAGAACAGAAGGTAGAACAGGCTTGTTAGCCTAGGAACCAGAAGAGGTTAGTTCAACCCATCTTGAGGATACAGGAGCCCCTCTCTGTATCCTAATGGAGCTGAGACTCGCTCACACACTCAGCAACCGGGCCCAGCCCGCCCCCCACCTCCTCCTTTGTGCTGCTTTCCAAGCAAAAGGTGTCACCTGGTTGCACCCCCCCCCCCACCTCAGCTCATGTTACAGAAAGCCTGCGACACTTGTACAGGAGAGTGAACCTCAGTGAAAGTCACACCCAAAATTCCCATCCCCATGTGGGCGCCCGTGCAGTGCCCAGGGAAACTGAGGCACACACACAGGATTACCACAGGACAGTAGACATCTCATGCAACAGAACAGAGTGAGCAGAGTGGAAACCATCCTCACTTCATCATAGGAGGCCACTAAAGCTATCACATGACATGCTGCCGTCTGTTGCTGGGAGGGGAGAGCGAGTCCGTGGGAGGTGCCGACGTTATTCTTGTTCTCCATCATGCTGGGGTTCCGGATGAACGGAGGAAGCTCCTGCACATGTCCCCCGCCAATTCCCAATGCCAGAGGGAACTTCTGCTATCCAGGGGCTTTTCCTTTTGCAGTGTCACTCATGAAATGTTGTTTTACTTGAAGGGCCATTTTATTAATGCAGCCTCTTGCTTCCTGCCCACTCTGTCTGCTTTGCGCTGCTCAGGAGAGGGCGGGAAGGGGGGGTTCCTCTGATTGAGGTGAGTCCCCGGGGGGAGGAAAGTTGCTACGTCTGGCTCTATGCTACCTGCTCCCAGCCCTGTCCCTCTGAGGGAGGAATGATGGGAGCAGGTCAGCCGTGGGAAGGGGTGCGTCAGGGGCACTGTGATCCCCAGCTGGCAGAAGAGTAAATACTGGCAGAATTTAGAGCAGATTTTAGTTGGATTGTTCCCTCGCCACTCCAGTCCAAAGGGTCAGGCCCATCCTTTTCCAGCAGCGGAAGAGCAGATTGCTCTATGGAAATGAGAGACAGGGTTCTGGCATGCACCATAGGTTCTGGCCTCAGAATCCCCCCCCCCCCCCCACACACACACAGCTTTTTACAAAGCATACAGCCACTCTGTTCAATTCTTTAGGGCAGGGAATGAGGGAGAATAAGAAAATCCAAATGGGAATGCAGAAGGAAAGCTCAAAGCAGTTATTAGACGTGTGAAACAGTAAGTGCCGTGAAGGTTTTACACCAGTGGCTCCTAGCCTTTTTGAGCATCATTTTCAATCTATTACAATTTTACAGACACCCCCCTCCCAATAATATAGCTGCATCTGCAGCCTGCATGTCCCTCGGCCCGCACTGTTTCCCAAGCCGCAGGAAGCAACGCATCTTGAAGGATATGCTGGCTGCAAGAGGCGCCATACGCTTATTTTAATTTCTATTTTAAACTTTCCCCGGATCCCCTACAGTACCGTCGCAGACCACCAGGGCCCGCGGAGCCCAGGTTGGGAACCACCGTGTGACATGATAGAAATATGCTACCAGAACTGGAGGAGAAAATCATTCTGAACTGTCGTTCTCACCTGCTCTGCAGGGAACGGAAAATGCCTAGCTATAAAAGGGGCCTTGATTCCTTCAGAAAATGACCATACATGTACACTAGATAGAGAGTTGCAAATCTGTCCCCGGGCATTAAAAATAGGCAGAGATCATGTACCACCGAGCAACAGCAATACACTGCTACCAAAATAGTTTACAGTATTTAAAAAAAGCTTAATCTAGAGATAGTTCTCTTGGCAGCACAAATCTTACTGGTGCCAAGTGAAAAATAATTTGCATCTCTGGTGTCAATGGTAATACTACCATGCTCCACATTTGCCTTTAGAAGCAGGGTCTCCCAGGATATGGAAAACAACATGGGGAGGAAAAAAAATCGCCTTCACAACTGCATGAGTAATGCATCCAGCGGCAGCATAGGATGAATCACTCTGCAGTTCAGGCATTTTTCAGATAAACATACAGGTCCAGGTGTTTTGTTGTTGCTGGTTTTTAATTAGTCAATTCCTTAACCAGACATGAAAGCGTTAAGTTTCCAAGAGGCTGGTTGCCTTGGTGATCAGAGACACCCAAGGAAAACCAGTACTTAGGTGCTTTTTTAAAAAAAGTATTCCCCACAGTAAAAGTGTAATTAATTAGCTTTCCCCTCCCCCCCAACTGAGCTGAGATTCACATAATCAGACCCTTGGGGACTCCCCCTTTTCTTTATCAGAGTCAGACAGTGACTAGCAACTGAATTATTCATTCAGTTGGAGGTGTAACACATCCACTTAAGTGATTTAAAGATTGAGCAGCCTGGCTGGCTTTTAGCAGGAGAAAAGTTCAGTGGAGAGAAGAGTGGAAAATAAATAAGGAGGAATTTGGAAAGTCCCCCTTCCTACCTTAAACAGTAGGTTAGATCAGATCTTCCAGTTATTTCCGACATCCACTCTTTCCATCGGTTTGGTGAACCTGATCTCAAAGGTCTACTGTGTGTAGGGGGTGTGGGTATTTTGTACACACACATACATTTGTACAAGTCTGTGACAACTAGGATATTATGTTTGCAACCACAAAGACTCAAACCCTAGAGAGTGTTCTCCTCATACCAACTACAGAGCCAGGGGAGCATTGGTTACCAAGCCAGGGAGAGGAGTATAGCTACACTGTAACTACACTGCATGTGATGGCCACTCACAATCGCAGGCAACAACAGAAATTGAGCTCAGATCTTTCTAGGAGCACAGGAGCCTGCAACTTGATCCAAAGGAGAGTCTGTTCGCTGCTAGCATGACACATGGCCGTACAATCCCTCTAGTCGAGGTTAGTCTTTATGCACATGAACCAGTGTCTTGTTATCACTTCTGGCTACGCAACAATCTGCCTTCTCCACCTCAACAGGGAAATACCCGTTGCAAGTGTAGAGACTTTATGCCAGGCACTGTCCTGACAGTCAGAGTTTCTGAAGGGGACTTCCATTCCTGGTGGAATAGTAATGATATACTAGAGTGACTCACAGGAAGATGCATGGAGGTGTCGTTCAGCTATCTGCAGGACTTCAGTGCAATATACAGTCTGTTGAACCAGGACTCACAAATGGTTCAGATACAGCCCATAGCGAGACTGACCAAGCCTGCAGGAAGGTGTTGGAAGTGACCATTGAATCACTCAGAGGGCACCTAGGGTTTGTGAAACTGCCCCTGCCCTCTAAATTGAGGGGGGAAGGTGGGACTATCTCTCTTGAAAGGCAGCTGGGGCTAGGAGCGGTGGTAGCCGCTCACCAGTGTCCACACCAGGAAAAAGAGGTGTGCGAGGTTAACCACATGTTAGTGAGCACGTTAAACCTTGTGTGGATGAGACAACAGTACTTTTCTCACATGTTGGCAGGTCGAGATAAATGGGGAGAACTTACGTTTATCGTAATCTGTTAATACTTGTGAAACTACCAACTTTAGGCCATTGGGTCTCAACTCACAGGTCACTTGTGGCCCAATCAGCAAACAGCTGTGGCCCATGTGACATCCTCAGGGCCAGATGGGTAGTATATATCTTGTGTGGATGTGGCCTCATAACACTCAGGGTATGTCTACACAGCAAAGTTATTTTGAAATAACAGCAGTTATTTTGAAATAATTTTACTAGTGTCTACACAGCCATTCCATTATTTCGAAATTAATTTGAAATAGCGGAGGGCTTATTTTGAAATTGGTAAACCTCATTTCATGAGGAATAGTGCCAATTTCGAAATTGCTATTTCCAAATAAACGCTTTGTAGACGCTTATTTCGAAATAGGGGGCCTCCAGCCCTTCTCAGGGTGCCCTGCTGGCCGCCTTGGCCACAAGGCAACTTCGGACCTGATGCCCTGGTGGAACTGTTTCCAACCAGCCTTAAATGCGATTCAACGTCCACTCAGTGTGGATGTGCTGTTTCGAAATAGAAAACCGCTATTTCGAAATGCATTTTGTGTGTAGACGTGTTATTTCGAAATAAGCTATTTCAAATTAACTATTCTGAAACAGTTTATTCCAAAATAACGCTGTAGTGTAGACATACCCTCAGAGTGCTGCATAGGTGGCCCACAATGGTAAATAGGCTGAGAACTGCTGCTTTAGACTTTAGCCACATTATCTAACGTGGTAAGAACACCCCTGTTTCTTCACATGAAACCAAGGTGAAGAGAGGAATCTGAACATGCAAAATCTGCGGCGAGAGTCCAGGCTGGAGGTTCTCTTTAGTTTCATCCCAGGAAGGAAATAACCTTTAATCTTGCACAAAGCCTGTGTAGCCTTTTTTGGGGGGCGGGGGGAGGGGAGGGATTGCACACCAATGCATAGCCCTTCCCTAATCAATCTGGGATGGTTATCAGATGCTCATATGCACCATTGTGAGCTCCGCAAATAGTTGGAAGACTCATTGGAATGAAATTTCATTGAGATCCCTAGTTATGATTTCTTCCAGCATGCCCAGAAATCTCTACAAAGAGCCTTCCAGGTAGTAGCTGAATACTACTACTGCCTGGACAGGACCGACCATGCAGAGGGCCCTGAAACTGAAGGTGGACACAGCTCTTCACCTGAGACTTCCTAGGACTTTGCAATGGGATTTGGGTTCAGACTTCTTTCTACCTGGAACGAGAAATAATGTGGAGAGGAGGAGGAACGTCTTCTTTTGAACCGCCCCAAAAGATTTTGCATAGGCATGATTGGTGTGATGGTGAAGCTTCCAGGCAACGAGTTTCTTATTGGGTCTGACCTGATTGGACATGAGTAGTACATGGCCCTGTGTGTAGGGGTGTCAGAAGATAGGATAAGTATTGACTTTGTGACGGATTCTGAAACACGACATTCTCATACCAGGGAAATATGGTGGAGATGGAAAGTGATCTTCAAATCTATAATCACAACAAATCTTTGGCCCTCAGCACTATGGTATGAGAATGCCTGAAATTGCATGTTTAACCAGGCAAGGAACTCTGGGTGTGAGCGTGTGTGTCTGTGTTGTGTGTGTGATGTGATACAAAGCTGTATTCAAAACAGCTCAGCTAGTGAGATGTGAATTCTGAATACTCTCAGTAAATGGCAGTGTCGCCAACTCTTGCAATTGTATTGCAAGGGCTGCAATAGTTGGTATTTCTACTGAAGTCCCAGCTGCTGGAATCATGTTATTCGAGGCGCTCAGGCATTTTGAAAAGAGTGTCCACGTTCCTTGTAGTTGCAACGTCAGACTTGTAACGGTGTCTCCAGCCCACAGTGCCAGAAGGCAGATAAAAGTAACCAAAAATGTATCTGTAAAATCATGTTCAAACCAGTCTCCTGACTCGGTGCACCTGACTCGTGATTTTTAAACAAAAGAGGCTGGTTATACTGGGCTCGTGTGAAGCTCACGGCTTGAAATGAGTCTGCCTCAACAATGTTTGAGTAAAGGAGAAATGAGTAAGAAATATGTGGTGGGATTCTCCTCCCACTGTGGCAGCATAAGTGGACAGTAACTGACTAATCCAGCTGGGGGTGAATTGCTGTGGGTCAGGAATGGAATATGGGTCTATGGAGGCGTGGTCCATCAATGGCTATTAGCTAGGATGGCCAGAGATGGTGTCCCTAGGCTCTGTTTGTCAGAGGCTGGGAATGGGTGACGGGGGAGGGATCACGTGACGATTCCTTGCTCTGTTCCCTCCCTCTGGGGCACCTGGCATTGGCCACTGTGGGCAGACAGGACACTGGGTGGATGGACCTTGGGTCTTATGGTCTTATGACAACAAGGCCCCAGCGGGAAGCTAGGGCAGGAAGGAAAAAGAGCGGGCAGTGGCAGATATCACTGCAGTAACTCTGCACATCTCATTTTGGGCTGCTGTAACTTAGGCAGGCCCGTGGGGCTATTTAAGGGCATCTGTTGGGTTCTCGGATGCAAAATGGCTCCTGGCATAAAAGGAGGTGCAAGCTACCCTCCTCCTCCCTCCACCTGTGCATCATTTGTTTGCACCAATCAGAAAAAGGCTCTATTCAGCCAATGAACAATGTTACTGATTATGTGCCCAGCATTCTTCAGCATCATCTTGTGTTGTCAAGGCCAAGAAAGTTCTTAGCCCTGCAATCTAACTGTAGAAACTTGGCTTTCCTAGCTACGATTCCATCATTCTCTAGCAATCTGAATTTGAGTGGCATCAGCCGCTCTCTCGTGCCTCAGAGCCCCTCTTCCCTGGAGTTGAGTTTTCCTGTTAGTTTTCTCTCTGTGAAATGCTCTATCAAAGGACTGTCATAACAAACTGTTTGCCAATTTGAAACCCAACAGTTTGTCTGGTGTAAGTGTTAAAAATGTTTTCTTGGCAGTTTTCTTGCATTCAGCAATTTAATTTTTCCCCCTATTTGCTTCCACAGTATGTCAAGCAAACTGGATCGTTTTAGTAATCACACCTGCTTTCCCCCTCCCCCTACAGCTAAAAAAATGTGTAAAACCAAAGAGTTTCTGAAGTCACCAGTGTGTCTCAAAGGGGGACAACACACCTTAAACACAACAAACCAATCCTGCAAAAAGAAGCATCACCATGCCTTACCAGAAACCTGTGTGGTTAACTAGTGACAAATAAAGAAGTGAATTGTTTTTAGAGTGCTAATTCAGGAAACACTTGCAAAATACATACTTAGGTTGTTTACCAAAGATTAAAGTCACCAACAAAGTTTCCCTTGGCTTTCATGGTGCAGGATCAGGACCTCAGGGCTGAAATAGTTAGTATTTATAAATCCTCTTTCACCTATTTTACCCTTTCATGCAGTTACCAATGAGAGATCACTTGCTTGCCCAATGATCTTAATTGGAAAATCACTGATAACATTATTATTATTACTATACTGATTAATTAATTAATGACACTTTGCACTGCTCTAGCTCCTTTCAGCCAAGGATGTTAAATCACTTTACACTAATTAATTAACAATTTCAGCTTTACAGTCCACCCAGAATGTTAAGTATTTGTATGCTCATTCTAACCTCACAATCTCTAAAAGGGTGTCTCCCATTTTCATTTTCACTCCCTTTCGGGTGCTGCAGAATGTTGACCTGAAGAGCATCAAGTCAGGGTTGTCAATTTGGTCAGGCAGTATTTTGACTTTAGAGCATGACTAGGAGCTAATTTGTCTTTAGGGTGGGCTTGGATGACCTGGAAAAGGTTATTTCTGTTATATGTTGTAGTTAATTCAGTGCAAAGCTGGGGTGGTTTTTCTGTGAAAAAACTCACAAACCACAGGGATTTATGCACACAAGCTTAATATTTTTAGATGTAAAAAACTAAAGTGTAGTTGGGTAAATAAAGCAAATTGGCAAAGTAACTTCCCAAGATGCCGCCTTAACTCAGTGGCAGAACTAGGAAAAGAATCCCGAAGTCCTGCCCAAGCCACTAGAAACACCCATTCTCACTGGCAGAAACAGAACCCAGGAGTCCTAACTCCCAGTAATACATTCTAACCACTAGGCACACTGGCTCTTCTAGATGTTCCGGTTATTTCCCTCCTTCAGCAGAACTGATAAAATATAGAAACAACAAAAAATGAACAAAAAGAAAAGGAAACAAACCTACGAAAACAGAAAAGTTGAAGATGCAATTCCAAAACCTCACAGAAGAAACTACAGCTTGAGGATTACATTCTTAAACTGAAAGTTAAAATTAACCTGGAACTCACACATAGTTTAGAGCCTGCGAGACCAAGGAGAGAATATTGTGTGGGCTACTGTGATAAAACAGGAGCAATTCACAGCTAATAATAACCAGCAAACAACCTCAGATAATAAAGAAGGAAGACAGCCCCCCCAGATGAATTAACTTAGGCAAGATTCTGAGCTTCATAGCACTCAGGAGAAGACAGCCACATGTGAAGATAAGTCAGGACAATTGGATGGCACAGGTCATCCGAAGAAGTGGGCGGTGTCCACGAAAGTTCATGATACCATCTATATGTTGTGTTAGTCTATAAAGTGCTACCAGACTGTTGGTTTTTTTTAGTTTATCCTGTACAAACTTACTCGGCTACCCCCTGAAGTTTCATTTTCATTAGTACAGGTTGAACCTCTCTAATCCGGCACCTTCGGGACCTGACTAGTGCCAGACTATAGGAGGTCCATCTTGTCTAGCAGCATTGCTAACACTCCCACTGCTTACTAGGCTCTCAGAAGACATTTAGGGGTAAATTAGAGCTAAATAGCAGCACAGAACACTGAGAGCCAGGATGGGTGGCTGTCAACAAACTTTATGCGACCATGGGAACCTTGGTCACACCCCTGATAAGTGGCCATCTGGCGAACTAAAGTCATGCCAGACCATGCATGTTGCCAGACCAGAGTGTGCCAGATGAGAGAGGTTCAACCTGTATTAAGGAAGGTTCAGATAAAACAGAAGTCCAGAAACCCAGCTCCATTTCTAGAACTGAGCTCCAAATGAGTTCTCTTATTAATATTCAACAGCAGAGCTGGGAATATCCCAGGGGAACATCAGAAGCACTGAGCACCATTCATGTCCCATTTTCACTGCCTCACATACAGGGCCATCCCTAGGCATATGCAAACTATGTGGCTGTGTAGGGCAACCTGAAAATTTGGGGCCCCAAATTTTCAGGTGCCCCTACGTGGCAGTGTGTGCTTGCATGCCCTTGGCTGGTGCAAGTCTTCTCCCTGCCCCCTCCCCCACATGTAACGTACAGCCAGCAGGGAGCTGGTTAATGAGGGCTCCCTGCTGCCAGACTGGGGGCAGAGAGGAGCCCGCAGCCTCTGTAGTTCTGCTCCAGCCCCAGGGGAGTCTCGGTAAGGTGCGAGTGTGTGTGTGTGTGGGGGGGGGGAAGCAGCATGGGATGGGCGGAGGGCAGGAGGGAAGCCCCAGCCCCTGGCAGGATCTGTGTGGGGGAAGAGGGGTGAGGGAAAGCCCCAGGAGCTGCACAAATGGAAAAGAGGGCAGGAAAGCACCAGGGCCCAGCAAAAGCGAGGGGGCGGGGTTTCAACTGAATAGAGCCCCATCCTTTATGGTGGCGGCCCTGCCCACGTACCAGGAGTAACTGCAATATTTCCCGAGAGCTAGAGATATCATGGTACCATAATGGCCATGCAGTATAATCATCACAAACTATCTGGGGTGAGCTGATCTGCACTTTTTTATGCTTCCACCCACAATGGAAAAACAGAGATTCCGTCTAAAAGCAATTTATTTTGTATCTGGGAAAAGGCACAATAGCGAATCCTCTAGAGGAGAGTGAAGCGTGCGGACCTCTTCACCGGACAGAAGCGACTCAGAACAAAATGGCCACTGAACTCTGCCTTCATGTGAAAGATTTACTGTTCCAAAACCAAGAGTGTCCTAGCGGCATATTCAACACACCAGAAACCTGAGCCTTTCTGGGGCTCCCCTGTCATGCACCGAATTGTATATCCCACTCTTTGCAACAAGGGCTGATTCTCCTCTCGCTCTCACAGGTCTAAATCTTCAGGAGCTCCCTGAAAGCCCACGGAAGATACACCAGCGTGAAACTTGTGTGAGGCAAGAGCCAGAGGTTTCTAGGGAATCACAGGCTTTGTTCTTCGCTACCTCGTACCTTGTATTATTACTTCTGAGCAAAATGGGGTTCTCCACTCACACCAGAGTAGTGCAGTGGAGCTGCACTCTTGGGGTACGTCTAGACTCCATGCCTCTGGCGACAGAGCCATGTAGATCAGGCTACCTGGCATAGGAAAATGAAACGGTGATTTAAATAATCGCCGCTTCATTTAAATTTAAATGGCTGCTGTGCTGTGCCGATCAGCTGTTTGTAAGCTCAGCGCGCTAGTCTGGACGCTCCGCGGTCAACATCAAAGGCATTTGTCGACCTCCCCGGTATGCCTCGTGGGATGAGGTTTACCAGGGAGATCGACAAATGCCTTTGATGTCGACCGTGGAGCGTCCAGACGACCGTGCTGAGCTGACAAACAGCTGATCGGCACAGCACGGCAGCCATTTAAATTTAAATGAAGCGGCGATTATTTAAATCACCGTTTCATTTTCCTATGCCGGGTAGCCTAATCTACATGGCTCTGTCGCCAGAGGCATGTAGTCTAGACATACCCTTGATGAGCCCTGAGGGACTATGTAGGCACTACCAAAATAAAGATCGGTAGTGTTATCTAGCTATCTCGGAACATGGAAGGAATCTAGGAACAATGTAGGCCGTACATATAGGATGGACACTCTGTCGTGGGAAGGAGGGACTGTGAAAAAAGTTTGGGGCTTTCTGCTGGATACACAGCTCCCAGTGCGGCACTGTGTCCAAACATAATCCTGAGATGCAGGGAGATCTTGACTAGGAGTCAAGAGGTTACTTCCCTTCTGATTTGGCTCTGGTGTGCCCGGTTCTGAGGCCCAGTAGTTAAGAAGACTTCAATGCATTGGAAAAAGTTCAGAAAAGAGCCATGCAAATGATTATAGGATTAGAACACTTGCCTTATGTGACAGTGCTAGACTCAAGGAGCTCAATCTATTTAACTCAGTGGTTCTCAAACTGCAGTCTGTGGACCACTAGTGGTCCACAACTGCCTTCCAGATGGTCCGTGGCTTGAGCTCAGCCCCCACTTCTTCCCTTCGTCCCCCCACAGCAGGGAGCCCGTGCTGGTGCTCCAGCCTTCCCCCCCTCCCTATGAGGTTGGAGCATCAGGGTTGGCTTCCCTCACCCCCTTCTGCACCCCACCTCCTGCCCAGATCCTGCACTCCCATACCTAACCCACTCACTGGCAGCCCTGTTACACACACTGATGCCCTCATTTTTGTCCCCACCCCAGATCCTAGGAGGGAGGCCACAAAATCCATAAACCCTGGAACTCCAGAAGAGTAAATCTGGCCAATGGGAAGCCCTGAACCTCAGTCCTTCCTCTCCCTTCCCATTGTCCTGTGGGGCTGGAGCGCCAGAGGAGTGAGGTATTTCAGTTGTGGGCACATCAGTGAGGGCAGAGGGTTTGGGAGGGTTTTTTTTTGCTTCTCACTTGTGTGGTCCCCAACTAATTTTCCTGTGGCTCAGCGGCCCCCAGTCCAAAAAAGGTTCCCCACCCCTGCCATGAATAAAGAAAACATTGAAATCCCTTGTGTTGGACATAAATTAATACTGTAGTTTATTTAAAATGAAGTGTGATAAACTAATGCTTGTCTCCCTCAGCCCTACCTTCACCCACCACCCATGGCTCTACAGATGATCACAGACCCTTCTGGTTTGAGACTCCACGTCTCTCTCTGTCAGGGCAGACGTGGTGCTGGGAATGAGGAGAAACGAGGCGAATGTTCTGAGTTGAATGGCCAAGCTCTGAGAACGGCACCTGAAGGCAGGCTCCTGCCACGTACGAGGTGATCTAACTTTAAAACCCACACAATCCCCTCGGCTGCAATCCAGCCCGGTGGCGAGGGCTCTTTTTGAATGGCGCTGCTGTCATTCTTCCTACCGTGGGGGTGGGAGCATGTGTGCTATTTTTTTTAAATGATTCATTACTCCCACTTCTCGCTTCATCTGCCTTTGTTTTCCTCTGCAGTGCGATGTGTCGGATACATGGCAAAACGTGCTGTGCTAATGCCAGCTCTGTGAGCTGTTATACATTAATGTCAAGGTAAAGACGTCGGCAGCTACAGCACAGTGATGTAAACAGGCTCGAGGGGACTCAGACTCAGCTCCACTGGCCTTGTGGAATTACACAAAGGAAGGACTCGAGCGCTTTCCCATTGAGCCCTTTTTCTACCGCTGCCTTCAGTGCAGGCTGTTTTCCCTGAGCGTCCTTCCAAATTAACCTTTACCACTTGCCTCTCCTACCCCCTCAGCAGCTCCCTGCCTGCCTTCACCATTACAATATCTGGGTCTTTTTTAGAATTTTTTTTCCCCAATCAGAAGATCTCAAAGCACTTTACGGAGGAGGTCAGTTTCATTAGCTTCATTTTACAGGTGGGGAAACTGAGGCATGGAGCAGTGAGATGACTTGGCCAAGGTCACCCAGCAGGCCAGTGGCAGAGCTGGCAACAAGACCCTAGCTCTCCTGAATCCCATCCCAGTGCTGTAGCCACTAGGCCACCCCACCTCCCTGTGAGCTGTTCAGCAACTTGGTGAGTTCTATGTGTATGTTTATGATTCAACTTTTGGCATGTTCTGGCAGCTTTTCTTTTCACGTTAACATGGTTGCAGGGCCCACCCCTGAGTTTCCTTTAGTAGATTTGTTCTGTAGCTATTTGTGTGGAAAACCAGCAATTTCTGCTCCACCTGCTCATAAACACAATGAGAAGGACAGAACACTGTGTTACAGCACAGGCCCTGCCTTAGCAACGGAGCACAGTCGCGGGAAAGCAAGGGAGGACTTCAGGGAGAGAGGAATGGCCTTCACCTCCTTGCAAAGCTCCAGGGGACACGCTCTGCTTTTAATTACGCTTCCTGCAGCGCGGCTGACTGCAAGAAGTCAGTGGGACTTCCAGGCAGAACGCAGTAGCAACGCACAGAACTAGCCCCTCGCCCTGCTACAGGCATGTGGGGTCTTGGGGGAAATGGGGCGCACAGAGGATGACCCAGAGGCACAGGGAGGGGGCATGGCGCCCCATTTAGCAATTAAAATTTTGGCAGCAGCCCAGGGGGGTGGGACGCACGAGTCAGTCACCGATGCCGGGGAAAGAAGATGGGGCGGGGCCACAGAGAGGTCGCGAGGCAAGCCGACGGGCCGGGGCCACGGTGGAAGTGACACAACCCACATTCTCGGGATGTTGCGGCTGCACACTACGCTGTGCGGACTCGCATTCCCCAGCCTGCGCTTGGGCAGCCCCACGGCAGTGTCCACCGGTGTGAGCAGCTGCTCCCGGCCCGGCCAGCCTGCCCCTGGTTCCCCCGGCAGACCTCCCCACTCGGGCCTGTGCCTCGACTTCTTGTGCCCGTGCCACAAAATGGCAGGGTCCACTCCCGGCTCAGCGTGGGACTCCAGCGCTGACCCCGCCCTTCTCAGGGGCCTAGGACTCAGGTTCTGAGTCGCTGTGAGCGACGGGCAGGTGGGAGAGGGGCGTGGACTGAAACCGGAGTCAGAGCCCAGGCTGAGTGCGCCGTGGTGCAGTGTAGACATACTCGTGGGCAGCGCTGAGGACAGGCGTTGGCAGATCTTCTGGAAGGGGCGTGGCCTTGGGTGGAAGGGGCGGGACCAGGGGATAGCTTCCTCCAGTCAGCTTTTCAGTGCTGCTGGGCGCACGCCACCCAGGGCTCCAGTAGAGATTTAAGGGGCCCAGAGCCGCGGCGGTTCCCATGGACGCAGTAGCAGCAGCAGGAGCCGCTGGGAGTCCCAGACCCTAAACTGCGGAGCCCTGGGGCAGCTGCAGCCTTTATCCCTCTCCCGCGTTGGCAGCCCTGCTGGGGATGCTCAGCCAGACCCTCTTAAATAATCAGTTGAACAATAACGGCTTGAGGAGTCGACGGGGCAGGCTGGCACATACAGAGACATGTTTTAAATCACAGGGGCGTGCACGTCTACAGATACCTGATTGTAAATTAACCTCCTTCCTCCCCCCTTTCTCCACAGGGCACTGGTCTGCCCTGACTGCATGCTCGCCACATCAGGGATCACTGCGGATGCGGGGCCTCGCTCCTAAATCGACGGAATCAAATCTGTCTCACAAGCAGCGGGCCTGTGGCCGCCGTGGCTTGGGGAGGGCCGTGGGCCTGCTCCCAAGGACATGGGAACTGCCTCACACAGAGATGTCACATGCTATGGATTTGCACAGGCAGCCTACATAGCCCAGCAAGTGCCATCTTTCTGGAGGAAGTCCCTCCTCTGACGCATTGCCGCCACCTGTCTCTTTACACTCGATGGCATCTGCTGGCATTTTTTTGTCTGCCAAAGCAAGACTGTCAGAACAGAGCCGAGAAGGAAGACACCAAGTTCCTGGGCACTTACAGATGCCAAAGGACCAGGCTGCAATGCTGTTGGGGACTGGGAAATTGAGTAGGACCCCTTGTGGAGGCACAACCCACACAGACTGGGGGGCTGAAGACCCATCACATGCCTGCTTCCACAAGCTGTCCAGCATCCAGACGTGTCACTGTGAAAGCCTAGGGGCCAGGTGGCGAAACACTATGCCATGGGGGCAGGGGAGCGGGGAGAGGGGGGAGGAAGAGCAAAAGGGCTGCTTTATAAAAACGGGAAAACTAAGCTGGTGGAAGGTACCAGATGGGCAATGATGAAATTCTTATGTGGTCCCCAGGAAAGGCTACAGCACACCACTTTCCCCTTCACTGATCAGTCAACATGCCCTGTGCCCAAGCATCAGCAGCCAAAGGGTCATTCCATCTCCAGATTTCTCATCCCTGGCCTCTGGAGGGACTTCTGATCACAGGGCTTTGCGACATAGACATCCGTCTACTGAGAAATGGGCTGAGACCCCAGAAACTCATTTCACCCAGAGCACCAAACTGCAGTCAGACAGTGGCCAACCTTTAGAAGAAACGTAAAAAACTTGTAAGCCCTTTTAAAAAAGAAACAAAATCGAAGTAGGAAAAAGTGAACCTACCCTGTAGAAAGCCGGTTCTAACGAATACCCTGAATGTTTTTATTCTAGTCTTCTTTTTTATAAAGGATGGGAAGGAGGCATTCCGAAACCTTAGCTGACCCTTCACCCAGAGACTCCAACTTGAACCAAATTTGCCTTGGAGGTTCCAAAATGTATGGCCAACTTTTGTTCTCATCATTCGTCCTGCGTACTTCCTGGTTTGGATGTGGTAGGTTTGCTCCAAAACTCACTGAAATCAACAGGAGTTTTTCCACTGACTTCAGCCTTCCTTAAGCAGTGACCTAATCTGAGAACAGCTCTTCTCCTGCCATTTCCAGCCTGGGTTAAGGCTTCAGCACCAGGAATCTGAAGAGAACATTGGTTCCCACAGATTTTCCAGGCTAGACCTGGGGGGTTGGATTATTCTTATGCGTTCCTGAGCTCTCTCAACTGATGCTGAGTTCTGAGGGTTTTGACGTTCACCAGTATTAAGGCCTTTATTTGTGGTGGGAAGAGGTTTACACCCCTCTCCTCTTTATCCTCATTTCTATGCCTGATCCAGCCCTTGCTTCCAGATAGATGCAGCTCAGAACTTGTGTTCCCCAGGATACACGAGGAAGGACCAAGGTACATGGGTGAGCTCCATGGAAGTCTGACTCCCTCACCTTTCGGCAGTGATTATTTTGCTGGATGTTTGCAATGTCACTCAGGGTGCATCAACCCTGCACCGTAACTTGAAACGAGACACGCCATTTGAGCTATGCAAATTGCGTATCTTATTTTGATGCTATTTTGAAATAGCTTCTGTCTCCCTGCCCCAGGTTCCTGTAATTCCCCAGGTCCCTCCCATCCACAGGGCAGTTGGGGCGGCTGCTGCAGGGCCCCCAAAAGTGCAGCCACTCTGATTTGTCCTGTGGATGGGATGGCTCTGAGTTTAATTGTTCTCTACCCTGCCCTATGCGCCACATTCCCATATCATGGGATGGCAGCGTCACTCCAGCTAATACAACCGATGTTTGCTGCTCTAGGCCAATAGCATCCACACAATTTTGTTAACATCGGACAAGATTTGCTCAAAGAGTGGGTGGCAGTTTTCCCAGGAGCAGAGAGCCTGGTTGCTTCCATGCTGCTAGCTCCTACTTGCACCAGGCAGGGCTGAATTGCATCGACCCAAGGGAGGTCTCAGATCATGACTTGCAAATGAGAGGTCTGAGAATGGTTTCGTTTCCACCACCATTGGTGTAAATTGGTCTCAGAAACAGGATCAATGTCAACTCTGGGAGCGTCCGGTCTACCCATCTGTCAGCACTCATTTGGGCACGGCCATTCCTAGCAGAGCTTTCGGAAAGCAACAGATTCGTTGATGAAAATGAATTAAACATAAAACTGGCCATGAATCTAGATTTGATTTGGTAAAATCTACCCTCTCTTGCTCGTGTTATTTTGCAGCCCCAGCTGCGTTGGAGTCCACCCTTTGCCTCAGGGCTGCACCTTCCCTTACTCCTTGTTCTTCAGATAGTTTGTTTACAGGAGAGTGAGCTGAGCATATTCAGCACCAACCTTTTTCAGAGCCCAGCCAGGTTTTAATGGTCAGCAGCCAAAAGCCATGAGCACTGGAAAGCCACGGTCTGCCCAGTGTGAAATCTGCTTGGTGGGTCTCAGTCCTATGCTTACTGGACAAGGGCCACTTAGGAAAAGAAACAGCACAGCTGGCTGTTTACGTGGCTCCCTAGCAGAGCGACCAAGGCCGTGGGGGATCGCCTGTAGCCTGGGGCGGCATGCAGCACATCGGGGTTCTAGGTGTGGCCCACAAGACTCTGGGTATGGCTACACTGTGGGTTTTTTTGAAGAAGGTATGCAAATTGTGCTCGCATTTGCATATCTTCTTCCGTTTTTTTTTCTGGAAGAGGATTTTCCGATATTTTGCCTGTCTACACTGGGCCAAATGTCAGGAAAAAACCCTTTTTTGGAAGTCCCCTGTACACCTTGTTTTACAAGGAAAAAGGGGGCTTCCAAAAGAGGGGTTTTTCCCAACATTTGGCCCTGTGTAGACGGGCCAAATAGTGGAAAATCCTCTTCCGGAGAAACCCCCCCCCAGAAGATATGCAAATGTGAGCACGATTTGCATACCTTGTCCGAAACCCCCTCCTCCCCGCCACAGTGTAGCCATACCCTCTGTGTTTACCATTGCCCACGTGCAGGGTTGCCACAGTCTGTGGCTTCTGTCCGTGTCGGGTTTTTTCCTAGTGGTATTTCTACAGTGACACACACCTAAAGTGCGGGCTCGTGAAGTGAGGTGTGCCGGGATTACAAACACCACTGACTGCAAGAGCCAGGCGCTCCCGCGGCGTCCAATCCCAGCACTGCTTCAGCTCAGTGTGCACCCCCCAAATTCTAGGCCCACAAGCGCAGCGATCAAAACTCCCCTTTCCTGGGAGACCACCTTGGTTGTGGTGAACTTGTGGCCCATTGAGTTGAAGGAGGCCTGCTCACTCGCTAGCCTCAGTTGCCCATCGCTGGAGGAGGGACTGAGGGTGACAGTCAGCAATGAAGATGGCCTGTGGTCCACGGAAGCCCACTGGTTCCTACACGTCGTGCCCAAGGCTGAACTCTTCAATGAATGGGTTACAGAGAGAGAACTGCTTTCTCATTCCCACCCCGCTCTGCCCCATCCCCTCAGTAGAGCAAAGAAGGGGGGGCAGCATGGGGAAATTTGCACTGAGATCCTTCTACAGAGAAGTAGAAGCCGCTGGGCTTTAGACATGCCGGCGTAGTTTCTTTCCACACTAAAATTTGCACACACAAAAGAACAGAAGAGGGAAACAGGCCTCACATGCCAGTTCCACCGGTCAAGCTGTCTTTGTGTGCAGCTGCATTAAGCACTGGGGGCAAGGACTGAAGGAGGATACACCAGTGCAGCCATTACACTGAAGGGGAGACCAGTGATGCTGTGGAACACGACAACGCTCTCCCGTTTTTGACTGGCAATCAGCTGACCCGCAGTCGGAAGCAGTGCTGCTACTTGGTATCTCCTGTGTGCGTAAGTTTTATAGTGCAAGATCAAACATGTCCGGGGCTTGATAGAAATGTAAACTGAGAGCACACGGTGGCAGCCAGAGGGACAGGATCCAGCTGGCGAGCGTAGATGAGGCCTGTTTATGTCAGGATAAAGCAGCTTACAACCCCAAGGCCTTGCTGGGAGATACTGCTGCATGGCCTGCTCTTAGCAAAGAGCTGATAAGTGAGAATGAAGTGTCCCTGGCAGGTGGTGACAGAGGCCACAGCTCAGTCAGCTCCTGGAAAGCAGACAGACAGACAGACAGACGCGTTGGCTGGGATTCATCGCTAGTGGGTGTCAGTGAAGTGGCGACGGTGGGGAACTGGTCTGAGAGGAGAATGGGGCTTCCTCGTCATTATCAGACGTGCAGCTACACTCAAAACACCTGGGGGACATGGCTGAACCCAGAAACAGGAGAACAATGGGGGTGCAGAGCAGCACCCTCCTTCTCTCTGTCTGTGTCATCACTGCCCCTTGGAACTGGGGCTGGCAGCAGGGCGGCAGCCAGGACCTCAGACCTACCAGCTGGGTGGGACCGTGGGATCCTGCATGTGGGGCTTGGTAGCAGGACCAGCAGCTGAGTGGGACCCGGGGCTGGCAGCTGAGCCCTTGTGCGAAGGGGCAGTAGCTGAGAGCAGACAACAGGCAGGGAACAGTGGGGCCGGTGGCCAGGAATCTGGGCAGCAGGGTCATGTGGACAGGAAGAATGGGGTGGTGGTGGGGGGGATTCAGTGCTTGCTAGCAAGATAGCAAAGGCAGTCGAGCTACTGAGGACACCCCCCTCAGCTGTGGGAGTTAATTCCTAACAGAACATGCTCATGCCTTTAGTCCTCCTATTGATTGCTGGGAGATACAGAGACAAGTGAGTAAACAGAGGGTCCCTGAGGTTGTCACAGTAATTTAAAAATTTAAAATATTGTGGAATCTCCATCATTGGAGATATTTAAGAGCAGGTTGGACAGACATCTCTCAGGGATGATCTAGATGGTGCTTGTCCCTGCCATGAGGGCAGCAGACTGGACTCGATGACCTCTCGAGGTCCCTTCCAGTCCTAGTGTTCTCTGATTCTATATGCACTATCGGATTGATTTGTACAAGAGGGATTCGCATGGCAGCATCTTTCCTTCTTTAGTGTAAGTTGTGCACAATTATGACTCACGGTGAGCAGTTCTGCCTGGGCACGTGCTTGAGCAAATAATGTGTCTTCTCTTCAGCTGCATCAGCTCAGTGTGTCCCACCAACACTACTCCATTGCAACAGGCTCCCTCCTGACCTGCCTAATGAGCAAGTATTTGATGCAGGAGTTGCACCAAGGGAGTGTCTATAGACAGGATTTCATTGGAATGATGCTATTTGGATACAGTGAGTTCATTATGCTTTGCACATCCTAAACACCCTGAAAGTGACTCATGCAGCACAAGCTACTCGCTACTAGTCAATGCAACTTCAATTCTGAGGTTGGCCACATGATTTGTTCTTGGCGAGAGCACTGTGTACGACTGGCCACAGCCTCTTGCCCTCAGGGTCACTGCTCAGCCAGTGGCGGGGCCCCCGAATGGTGGAAATCTCAGGTGGTTTCTGCCAGTCTCACAAGATCAGCCCCTCTCACAAACTTTCCGCCATGCATGGCATTGTCTGAGTAGGGTCTGGAAAGCAGGTCCCTTGCTGTTCTGCATGGATACAGAACTAGTGCTCACGAAGAGTTGGGATCCAAAGCCAGATTTCCCGAGTCCCAGCCCAGTTCCTTAACAGCAAACTCATTTCCCTCCCCTCAAATTATGTGATTGTATAACACAGGTTTTTTTTTTTTAAATCAACTAAGGGATCTGATATACAGTGTCTGTTTTTCAGTCAATTAACTACACCCAAACTACAGCATACATGATATTTGTTTACTCTTTCTGGGTAAAAGGTACATTCCAGTCAAGTTTCAGTCTCATAGGTCTTACCAGAACCCTTCCTAGATTTACTGCCTGAGAGCATACACTTGGGTGGGGTTTGTTTTCTACATTTACTGTTGTGAGCTGAAAAGCACAGGCGTTTCTGGCAGAGCTCAGACAGCTCACAGTGCAGGAAACAATGTTCTGTGCGAGGCAGCTTTCATCTATTCCCTGCAGACTGAGTGAAATCCTGTGAGCCCTTCGCTACATGGAATTCACCTCTCCAACTGTCTCAGGAGAGACTTATCTTCCATAAAACTGGCTAGGTTCCTACTGATTAAACCTGAAAGAAAAATATCCCTCGCAAGTCCATGTCCACCGCTGAAGGAATTACCAGACAGCCTGCTCTGGCTGGTACGCATGAGGCCTGCGTACATGATCTGAGCAATCCATTCCAGGGATGTAGGTGTTTCTTCAGTCCCCACAGCACGAGGTTCTGGATTGCACCTGGCTCCTCTGAGGTAACCATTACATCTAACACCACCCCCGGGCCCAATTCTAACTCCTGAATTAGTGCACTTCAGGGTAAAATAAAGAATTACAGCATAGACGCTGCACATCGCATTCTGCGGTCCTTGCTCCAGCCAGACTCCCATTCAGTTAGAGGTGGCCCACAAACAATAGTAATGGGACAAAGCTCCCTGTCCCAGATAGGGTCGCCAGATGGTTTCAACAAAAATACCGGACACACTTGACATGACATCACAATCTACGTTACATCTGAGTTAGAAAATACCGGACATGGATATTTTCTCATTAATATTTTCTTAACTTGTTTCCCGAACAGAAAGCTTAAATATTGGACTGTCCGGTTCAAAACTGGACACCTGCCAACCCAAGAGGGGCCCCCCCATGTGGTGGGGCATTACAGCAGCTTTGTTTCATTCTTCCCGTCGTCTTACACAACTCTACCCAGCTGCCAATGCCTTCTGGCCTGCTTCCATGACTTCACCCTCCAGCTACGTTACATTTACCAATGTCCACAGGCTTTCAGGCCTGTTAATACTTCATGCTTCCTTGTGTCAGGGCTGGGCCTGACACATTCTTTCTTCCTCTTGACTATAGAGGTCTTCTACAGCCCTTTCCCTAGGGTCTCTGCAAAGCCCTCCTAATTCCCCTGGGCCCTTAGATGCAGACAATAGTCCCAGTAAACCCTGGCCTCTGGACCTAGCCTTACACAGTTTCAAACAGGCCCACTGTTTTCAAGCTGTGAAATGGCTGGGTGCCATGAGGTAAGTACATCCTGTCACAGTGGGACATACCTTTTCATAGAATCCTGGAGTGTGTCTAGACTACAGGGTTTTGTCGACAAACGTGGACTTTTGTCGACAAAACTATACCTGCATCTACACTACTGCCGAGTTCTGTTGACATAACATCGAAAGAACTTGGCAGTTTTGTCGACGGTGATAAACCTCATTCTACGAGGAATAACGCCTTTTGTTGACAGAGTTCTGTCGACAGAAGACGTTATTGCATCTACACTGTCCTTTGCATCTACACTCTCATGTCGACTAAGTGGCTTGCTTTGTCAGCAGAATTGGATGCAGTCTAGACGCTCTTTGTCGACAGAAGCTTTGTCGACAATATCTGTCGACAAAGCCTTTGTCAACAAAAGCCTGTAGTCTAGACGTACCCCTAGGACTGGAAGAGACCTCAGGAGTCATCGAGTCCAGCCACCCACCCAAAGCAGGACCAACCCCAGCTAAATCATCTCAGCAGGGGCTTTGGCAAGCTGGGACTTAAAAACTTCTAGAAATGGAGATTCCACTACCTCCCTAGGTAACCGTCCCAGTACTTCACCACCCTCCTAGGCTACATCTAGACTGCAGCACTTTACCGAATACCAGAGGTATCCCAGAAAAGCAACACCGCGTCCAGAGAGCGCATCCGCTTTTTCGGAAAAAAATTCAAAAAAGCAGACGCGGTCTTTTGCCATCGCTGTAAACCTCATTTTATGAGGAAGAAGGGGTGTGTCAAAAGAAGACTTTTTTTCTGAGATTTGGTGCCGTGTAGACGTGCCAAATTTCGGAAAAGCCTCTTTCAACAGTAAAGCAGAAAAGGTACACAATTTGCGTACCACAAATTGCGTTTCTTTTTCTGATTTATCTTTGCATTGTAGACCTAGCCCTAGTGAAACAGTTTTTCTTAATATCCAACCTAGACCTCCCCACTGTAACTTGAGACCATTCTCCTTGTTCTGCCATCCGTCACTACTGAGAACAGCCTCTCTCCATCCTCTTTTCTTGCTTCTGTTTTTTTGACTGGAAAGTGCATTAATCCAGGAGAAAGGTGGTTTCTTGGTATTTCTGTGAAACTTAACAAAAACTGGGACTCACACACAAACTATGTGCTTGTGAGATTTCCAGTCTAACGTTACATACTCAAAAGGTGTAGAGAATTCACATCAGAATCCAAAGACATGGCTACTTTGCTGAGCTGATCCTGGATTTTGAAAGCAGAACCTGGATTCTCATCCTGGTGTGAGGGCATCTTTGACTCTCCACTGTATTTCTATGCCATAGGAATTTAATGATTCCTGTTACATCAATTTAAATCAGTAGAGTTAAATGGGTGTGAAACCAGTAGGAGATCAGAATATGTTCACCAACCACTAGTACACACATTTACACCCCTGCAGACAGGCACCCATACATAAATGCATGAGGGTCCCCCACAATATACTACTCCTAAATGTGCTCCAGTTTGCACTCCCCTATACCGATATGTACACTATTGTCCCAATACACAGCAATATCCATAATACCCTCTCCCAGCGGTGTAGGCACACATTGATATTTACAAGGGAAAATGTATTACAGACGGAAAACAAGGAAAAAACCCCACATTCTTTCCAACCGGTCCAATGTGAGATACTTATCGATGGGAAAAGCTTTACAAACTGAAAGTAAGGAGGGAACAGAGTGATATTTTCATAACACTTGAGAGGAAAAGCATCTAAATGGAAAATAGCTAAAGAAAAATAACCGCAGCCAGCAAGTTGAAGGAACTGTATTCACAGTGACACAGAGCAACAATAGAAGCTAATGCGAGTCATTTGTCGAAGGAAAAGTGAATAGCTGTGGCATATTTGCAAAGAATATATGGCAGGTTACCAAAGGCAAAGCTCCAAGGAATACCAGCTGGGGCATGAGAAGGGAGCTATCAAAGGAGGAGGGAGGTATAACAGCATCATGCAATGGGTTGGCACCATTTCCTTAAAGTGGTTCATGAAATGAGACGTAGCTGCTAGGAGACAGTAAATCAAGGTGTTGGCGTCACTGGCTGTAGATCATGGCAGTTGGCCAAGGAGCGTACCAAATAGAAATGCATTAGTAAGTAAGATTTGCGTGTGTGTGTGTGTGTGTGTGTGTGTGTGTGTGTGTTTGTGTGTGTGCATGTTTTATCTTGCCTAAATTGGCAAATCCACCATTTATTCAAGCAAAGCAGTGAATTAGGGAGGCAGAGCGAAACTCCAATTTCGATCAGAGGGAGTTTCTTTAAAATTGTGCTTCAGCATAATGAAAAAAGAAAAAAAATATTGCAAGCCGACCTCCCTCAGCAGAACACATTCCTTTAATGGAAAATTACATCCCATTTGCTTTGCACGTTGACCTTATTATCGCAAGTCTAGGACAGCCTATTGTTTTGTGCATCTTAGCAACACGCAGGGTCGAAAAGCTTAGTAAATAAGAAGGCATCCAAAATGCCATAGTAACATACCATTTATCCTGACGTTTGCACAAGGTTAATTTCCATGTTTGGATCTTTTACCCTTCTGGAAACTGCCTCTGAAATTAAAAAAAAATGCCCTAAATTAAAAAATTCAATATTTTTAACTAAATGCAGGATTTAATCAAAACAAGATAAAATGGACATCGTCTTAATGCCCCAGAATAGGATTAAAGTTGGATTCTTCACTGTCCTGTGTTGCAGTCAGGTGATTTGAATCCAAACATTTCCTACTGTATGTGATCACTCAGTGCCGGAAGGGGAAGGAAGGGCCCTACGCTGCATCATAAGGCAGTCAGAACAACCTTGCCCCAAGGCATTTCAGTATGACAATTATGACACTCTTCCCATTGCTCTGTCTGCATGGTTCTGTTCTGACCTTTCCAACGCCTGCATGAAGCCCCACTGGGAACTGAATTCTCTAATTGCTTGTGTGACCTTGTGCACACCAGACCCCCCCTTCCCCCACGCTAGTTTTCCCACCTAGGAAGAGGGGGAATCAGACATGCTCCTTTGTGACGCACTGTGCTAAAAATGCTCAATAAGAGCCAACTACGATTAAGATGATGAACAAGCATTGTACTAGAGGGGGGACTCTGTGAGGTAGGAAAGAGACAGGACTGGTCTACAGTGAATAAGAGGCTTCTTTATCGAGGCTGCTGCACATAGACCCTGTGCTTCTCTCTGGCTCGGGCTTTGTCTACACACAATTTGCTTCTGCTTCATTTCACTCCCTGGGTTTAACTAGGACCAACCTCTGCTTTGTTTCTGATTAGGCTAAGCTTGAGCCTAATCAACTGCATGGATCCAGTAAGAGTCCAAAGGGTGGGAAGGCAGCCTGCACACATGGTAGAGAAATCGCTAGGACCCATTTTTGTATCATGCACATTTTTTCATGGTAAATATAGAATCATAGAATCATAGGACTGGAAGGGACCTCGAGAGATCATCGAGTCCAGCCCCCCGCCCTCAAGGCAGGACCAAGCTCCGTCTACACCATCCCTGACAGATGTCTATCTAACCTGTTCTTAAATATCTCCAGAGAGGGAGATTCCACCACCTCCCTTGGCAATTTATTCCAATATTTGACCACCCTGACAGTTAGGAATTTTTTCCTAATGTCCAATCTAAACCTCCCCTGCTGCACTTTAAGCCCATTACTCCTTGTCCTGTCCTCAGAAACCAAGAGGAACAAATTTTCTCCTTCCTCCTTGTGACACCCTTTTAGATATTTGAAAACCGCTATCATGTCCCCCCTTAATCTTCTTTTTTCCAAACTAAACAAGCCCAGTTCATGAAGCCTGGCTTCATAGGTCATGTTCTCTAAACCTTTAATCATTCTTGTCGCTCTTCTCTGTACCCTTTCCAATTTCTCCACATCTTTCTTGAAATGTGGCGCCCAGAACTGAACACAGTACTCCAGCTGAGGCCTAACTAGTGCAGAGTAGAGCGGCAGAATGACTTCACGAGTTTTGCTTACAACACACCTGTTGATACAACCTAGAATCATATTTGCTTTTTTTGCAACAGCATCACACTGTTGACTCATATTCAACTTGTGGTCCACTATGACCCCTAGATCCCTTTCCGCCATGCTCCTTCCTAGACAGTCGCTTCCCATCTTGTATGTATGGAACTGATTGTTCCTTCCTAAGTGGAGCACTTTGCATTTCTCTTTATTAAACTTCATCCTGTTTACCTCTGACCATTTCTCTAACTTGCTAAGGTCATTTTGAATTATGTCCCTATCCTCCAAAGAAGTCGCAACCCCACCCAGTTTGGTATCATCTGCAAACTTAATAAGCGTACTCTCTATCCCAATATCTACATCATTGATGAAGATATTGAATATGTCCCAGAACCTTTTATACCAATCATATCTGCATGGAAGAGAGTTGGCCAAGGAATGTACTTTTTCCAATACGCAGTTCAGGGGCACTTTGTTGCTACCAAAAGTCAGAGATGAGCTTGGATCCTTCCAATAGATGATCTGCTTCATGACTGTACTTGCTTTCTATGAGCACTCGGGATTTGGGCTGGGAGTTTTTTTGGTGCACAATTCCACTGGAAGCATGAACCAGCCAAACACTCATGTGCATCCTGCACTAACACTGCTCCAATGAGGCTGACACTGATGGAAGACGAGTCAAATCTCTCTTGGAAGACAATTTAAATGACGTGGGGCCAGGCTGTGGTCAGGCAGGTGATTCCATCACTGGGAGCTCTCTGAATCTGCTGCTTTCAGGCCTTGTGGCCATAGGAGAGAGAAACAAGTTTGTGTGGAAGGATTGTCATGACTGTGGGCAATTGCAGCTCTGGCCTGGAGGTGTATAACCTGCTAGGCACAGAGCAATTCCACCAATGCTGAGGCGCCGATCTGAGGGGTGAGGACCAGCCCAGGCAAAGTCCCCTTGCTGAATCCTTCTCCACTCCACACCAAAACCCCTTCTGCTCTCCTGTAAGCCAGCCGCAGCACCTTTCCATTTCGCATTTTAAAGTGCTGCAAGCGGTGGGATTGAATCTGCCTCCTCCCAGCACCTCAGTTCTGCCATGACCACTTACAACATCTCCCTGGTGTGTGCCTGCTAGAAAGGGGCCACCGCACCGGCAGCTGTTCCCTTTCACTAGGCGTGCGTCAGGAAGCCATCCTCCCTGCACTGAATGCAGGCCCTGTCACACTGCACGAAGCAAGCTGTGCACATAGGGGTCGTTAAAAGTGGCAAAGGCAATTCTAGTTGGAGCGGGCAAGCTAACGGGCACAAGGTGATGAAAATGGGACAATGTCCAGAGCCAGAGACAGGGAAATAGCACGTCCCTTGCTAAGGCCCCCCTATGCCAACCGGTGAGGCTTTGAGAGCAGAGACGGGCTCCAGAGAAACCTCCCAGAACAATGGTGGCCCAGGGGTAGGAAAGACTCTCCTATGCCATCCCTCTCAGCCCTTGGGGAGTGGTCAGGGGAAGGAGGGTGATGTCACCGGTGCTTTGCTACAGATATTCCAGGTTATAGGACAGCCCTTGGGCAGCAGTGTGGATGCCACCAGAGCATACAGTCACCTCTAGGACTTCTCTAGCACATGTCAACAGCCGTCCCGATATGCCTCAGAATCTGGGAGACTCTGGAGGCACATCCCATGGTTCTGTGTACTGCAGTTAGCTGAGATGCTCTGTGGTTCTTTCCTAGTAAACTGTGGGTGAACTTGTCTCTTTTTCTGGTCCCCTGGGGAATTCAAAGACTCAGAGAACACTAGAACTGGAAGGGACCTTGAGAGATCATTGAGTCCAGTCCCCGGCCCTCTCAGCAGGACCAAGTATAATCTAGCTCATCCCTGATACAGCTCTATCTAATCTGCTCTTAAATATCTCCAGTGATGGAGATTCCACAACCCCTCGTAGGCAATTTATTCCAGTGCTTAATCACCCTGATAGTTTGGAAGTTTTTCCTAATGTCCAACCTAAACCTCCCTTGCTGCAATTTAAGCCTATTGCTTCTTGTTCTAATTGTGGGAACTAGGAAGGCACTGAAGGACTATTTGTATTGAAGTCTCAGAGGGGTAGCCACGTTAGTCTGTAACGTTAAAACAACAAGTAGTCCTGTGGCAGCTTAGAGACTAACAAAGATGATTTATAGAATCATGAGCTTTGGTGGGCAAAACCCACGTCCTCAGACGAGTGGAGAGAAAGAGACTTTTATTAGCATTTAAATGACTTTAGCCCCCATCCTCAGTGCAGTGGGTGTGTCACCAGCCCAAGTGAAAGAGGAAGCTACGCCCAGGCCAGCTAGCTTGGGATGAAAGCACCACCAAACTCAGGTAAGAGGGTTGTGTGTGTGGGACGGGAGAGTAGGCTGGGGCAACTCAAATTTCTTGCAGTGAAAACATTCCCTGAGGTGGTGACTCAAAGCCAGCCTGTCCTCTAATCCTCCAGGATTTTGCTTTCAATGTAACCCAGCACAGAAGCTGGCCCAGCAACCATAGTCACCAGAAATAAGGTAAGCCCTTATCAATTCCCAGTCCCTCCCACACAGCAAAGGTGGGGAGTTTCTACTCCATGACCTCAGCCTCACACAAATATTTCTTGCTGTCTCTTAAAGGGCTTTGGACTACTGCACTGTTTTTTCGTTCTAGTTTCATTAAGGGGCTAAAACGTTGCAACAAATGGTTTAGAAATGATAAAAAAGAATCCTGTCTCCCCATTTGTAGTAATTACGGATGCAGTTCAGCATAATGTGATAATTAGTCTCCTGGAAATCATTCCTCAAGTTCATACTGTGATATAGCGTGAAATAAATCTGAGCCAACCACACAGTTCTAATTCCAGTGCATGGCAGTCAACTGGTACGTTAATTCAATTAAAATGAGCTTGTTGGTACGAATAGACGTTTTAATGGTGGGGGGAGGAGAAAGGATAAATTCCATCAATATTAGTGGAATCCACTCCATATCCGCAGCTCTCTAAATTACAGATACAAGATCTTTGTTCAAATTACTGACAAGGTTACCAGCTGGGACTTTACACTCAATTCAATTATTTTATATTGTACCTTCAGGCTCTATTCCAAAGTGACTCTTAAAGAATAATCAGACTTACTCAATAGGCAATCAAAAGGAAATTACTTTATGTAAGTACAACAAGGTTACAGATTTGGTTGCAGTCTATAAGTTATATGCCTCTGATCTTCAGTGCTTTAAAATTTATACTCTGGGATACTGTGGTGTACAGGCTACAGCAGTGGAGATAGGGTTTCCTCTCATTTCCAGCTTAGCTCTTTTATTGGCACCACAATCACTCAGCAATGCATGTGGAAGGCAGCATGTTAGACTATAAATACATGCATAAAATACGTGGTAGTTATTGTGTCACATACAAAAGCACTTAGAGGCCCTCCCCGAGAAAGACACCTCATTGTGCTAAGCACCGTACAGTAGTGCTGCCATTGTTGTCTTGGGATTGCTTGCTTAATAAGCCAGCTGCTGGCAGAGGTGCAGGAACATTTTTAAGAGTGTGGGTACTGAAATCCAGCACCTTTACCCTGTCCACCCTCTCCCCCCAGCTCAAACTGAGAGAAAATCCCCGGTGCATGCGGCTGGTCCCCTGAAGGTGGGACAAACAGCAGAGCCCCTGATGCACACGGGCCGACAGCAGAGCCCCCAACGTGTGGGGCCAGCAGCTGAAGCATCCTCGGTGCCCCTAGTCCCAGTGCTTATGGCTGCTGGAGTCATGGATGTACATCAGGGTGTGTCTAGACTACAGGTTTTTTTTGAAAAAACTTCCCCTGCGTCTAGACTGCTGCTGCGTTCTTTCGAAAGTAAATCGAAAGAACGTAGCAGTTTTTTCAACGGTGGAAAACCTCATTTTACGAGGAAGACGCCTTTTTTCGAAAGAGCTCTATGTAATGCAGACTGTGCTTTTTCGAAAGGGAGCATCCAGACTGACTGGGTGCTCTCTTTCCAAAAAGCGGCTTGCTTTTTCGAAAGTACTGGTTGTAGTCTAAACTCGCTTTTTCGAAAGAGGCTTGCAGTCTAGACATTGCCTAAGAGTTTCAACTTTCATTAAAAATAAAATCAGTCTGAATGGTTCATGGAGAAAACCATGCAAATGCACCCCTGGTGCACTGTAAAGGCTCAGATACGAGAAGGCAAATCGAAACCCCAGTTTTTAAAAAGGAGCATGATTTGTCAGGGGCTCTGACGTGACTTTTCAAAGACTGGAGGCTGGCAATGGTGGGCTGCACACACAACAGGAGACAGTCTGTGCCTTTTGATCTTTGAAGCTGTTTCTTTGTAATCTCTATATCACAAAGAGTTTTGTGAGCACTCCCTCTTTCCTAGGAAGCTTTTCTGATTAAGCTGTGAGGGTCTCAGTTTTGCCACTCTCACAACTGAATGAAAAGTCTCGCAATACGTGGTGTTTTAAAACTCCCACGGCTGGGGTCATGTAATTATGTGAAAATTTCAGCTTTCACCTGCTTTATACTTGAAAGAGTTTGTCCGTGAGTGTGTCTGTCTGTATCTCTGTCTGTCCATCCATCTGTTTGTTCAAGACCTCCTTCCAAATGGTAAGAGCCAGGACCACCAAATTTGGTAGGCAACTTCCTCTTATAACTTGAAGCAAGGTCAGGGTTTGGTTGTGCCAGGACAATGGGATGTGCCGGAAATGGGATTGTTTCTCCTAAAATCATACAGAAAAGAGACCAAGCAGGTGAAAGGAGCTGGCTGGGGAGCCCTTTCTTCCTCTGGGACTGCCCCAGCCCTGAGCCTCCCGCCTGGCAGGTGTCCTTTAGGAATGGAGGGGTGTAGGGGCCGAAGCTCTCCCCCGAAATTCATTCAAGGATGAGTAAAATCATACAGAAAAGAGACAATCACCAGGCAGGTGAAAGGGGCTGGCGGGGGGAGTGTCTGAGCCTCCCACTACTGGGCACCCTTTAGCAAGGGCGGGGTGGCAAAAGCCCCCCTCCCACGATTTACATGGGAACATTGCTGGCTGTTCCCCTTTATCAGAGAGTCAGGGGCAAGTGTACCTGCATTCCTCCCTGTGGTTGGGGAGCGCAGGGGGCAGACAAACCTGGACATTCCCCAGCTGGGAGACATGCACTCCTCCCTCTGCTGAGCCCAAGGGAGCTGCAGCAGCCCTGGAGAAGCGCTTCTCACCTGACCCTAAGCTGCTGAGGTGAGAGAGGGCTGGGATTGTCCTCTCTCCCCAGGGCAGCCTGCATAGTCTCTGGTCCAGCACCCTTGGGACCTTACTGGTACCGAACGAGAGAATTTGCCGGACCAGAGGAGGTCCCCTGCTACCAGCTCCCCAGACCACCTTTCCTCCCCGCTGCTGGCCTCAGATGCCCCCTTGCTGGTCTGCTGGGCTGCTGCAGCCCCAGCAACCCCGACTGCCCTGTTCCCAGCCCTGCTATCGGGGCTACTGCAGCTGCTGCATGTCCAGCCCTGGCCCTGCTATCAGGGCTGCCGCGTCTCTGGCCCTGCCCTGCTACCACAGCTGCTACAACTGCCACGGCCCTGGCCCTGCTACTGGGGCTGCTGCGGTCTCTGCTGTGCTTCCAGGGCTCTAGTTCTGGTCCCCACTCCAGCCCCGCTGGGGTCTGTGCTGCCAGCCCTCTTGCTACAGGGCTCGCAGCCAGGACTGCCTGGTCCAGGAACACCCATGGTCCTGCTGGACCATGGATATTGCCAGATAAAGAGTCCCGGTTTTGGGAGGTCCAACCTGTACTATGATTTTGGGGCCTGACTTGTGTTTTTCAATATTTGGTGTTGGTAATACTGGGGTCTGATCCTAAGCTCACTGAAATCTATGGTAAAACTCTCTGTGACTTCAGAGTGCCAGGACCAGACCCTTAATGACATGCCCAGAGAAGGCTCCCTGAACAAATCTGTAACCTCTGCCACAGAAAAGGCTCAGACCCCAATATTATCTGGTTTGCATTTTCTGATACACACGGAACATTCCTACTATGATTTTACATATTAGGCCAATTGCTCTCTCTTCTGAGACACTTGGAGGGGAAGCCTCCAGCCCTAAATTCAATTTGTGAAATGTAGAGGAAATAAAGAAATAGGAGAAGGGAAAAAACAGTGGGAAACTAAAGCAATCCAAGCTTAACATGTGATCCATTGATAGTAACACCACTTGAGCCTGAAATGGATAACAAATAATACAAGAATCTATGTCTGAATTTGTTTAACTCTAAACTGAGCTTCACCGATCCTGGTTTCTTTCCAGTTCATTGTTATTTTAAATTATATATTCATTTTTATATGTCAATCCCTGGAAGCAGCTGCATGAGCTCCCTACCCCTTCTGGGCAGCTGTACCCATTTGCTGGGCAGAACCTCAGCTAGTGTAAGTCAACCCAGCTCCAGTGATTCCAATGTAGCTACGCTGATTTACACCAATTGAAGATCTGGCCTCACACTGTATCTCTGTCAGCCCTAGCCCGTTGCATCCCATTCAGCTTTTACATGAGCTAAGCTGTCATGCAATTTTGGCTGTTCACAGCAATGAGACTGGTGTTTGTCACAGGGCTAGCGGTGTATGGCTGAGTGGGAGCTGGAATCCTCCACACAGAGGCTTACCAGGGTCATATCACTGATTTCCATACTTGTGGCTTGGAAACCGCGTGAAGCGGGAATCACCTGCCCTTTCACTGTGAGAAGAAGGCTGCATTTAACATGCTGAGAGAATAGAACTTCTATGGTTTTTATCCAAAGCAACTCATGTACCTGAATCAGGCCCAGGGGACTCCATGCAAGACACATACACAAGGGGTGGCCAACCCGCAGCTCGCGAGCTGCATGCGGCTCTTCACCCCTGAAAGTGCGGCTCGCGAAGCCTCCCCCACAGCCGCCCCATGTGCCCCTACTAACAGCCCCCGTCTCCCTGTGCTCACCGGGTGCAGTGGATCCGTCTGGAGTGGCAAAATGGAGGAAGCAAGATGGTGGTGGCCGGCGAGAGCTTGATGTGGTTTTTAAAGGGGCAGCGTCCTTTTTTCTTTTTCTGTTTGGCTTAACAACTCTGGCTGGTGAGGAGCTCTTCCCTTTTTTTTTTGCTCAACAATTCTGGTGCTGCTCTTCACACTTTTCTGCTGCTGTGTCGGCTCTCTTTGTTTAATGGGTTGGTCACCCCTGACATAGACGATTAAGTGCAGCGCAGGAGTGATACCGGCTGGGATGAAAGTTCTCATGAAGTCCCCCATGCTGTATGTTTCATAACCCAGGAACGTGTCTCTCAGAAACACATCGGTTCCTAACCCGGATCAGCATTTCACAGATGGTTTCTATGGCTACACTGGACCATACCAAAATTGTGAGTCTGAACAACCCCCAACTCACCATACAGATGCTGGACATTCTGCCATCCTTGCAGCTCAGACCCTCTCTACTAAGCCAGCCAAGAGTCTGCCCTTTTCTAGCTCAGAGGCCATTCCCAGGTAACATTCTGCTTGGCCAGGGTGCCTGTGCATGTCTCCCTTGCATTTGGGAGTGAGCCTCCCAGGCTGGGTCCCCTGTTACAGCTGTGTGAGTAGCACTTCCACAGTGCGCCTTGGGAGGGAAAGTGGACTCTTTCGCCCCTCCCTCCCAGGCCCACAGTGGCTGCGCAGCTCTTTTCAGAGCACTAGCACAAGCGCTAGAAGCTTTATTGCCAGATGCAGCATAGAAATGTTCTCTGATCCTGGAGAGGCTCTGGTGCTGGCATCCCTCTCCTTACAGCTGTCATGGGTACGGGTACAGGTGGACAGGGACAGTTAAAACATGTGTGGTCATTACATCTCCGCTGGCTTTTCTCTTAAGAGCAATGTATATTTCCTTCTGCCTCAGGTGGTTCCGCTTCTGGAACAGACAGGTCCAAGTCTGATCTGAGCCCCACCAAATGCTTCAGATATTGGGACTCGGATACCAGGTGGGGCCCCTCATCTCTAACCCTAAAAGGCATGGCCGGGGGAGGGTGTTCTGGCGGAAAGCACCCAAACCTCCTGACTGCAGCACACATTGAGCGAATTAAACAGAGAGGGGGAAAAAATCTAAAGCTCACAAGCGTCGAGTATCTCGTTCACTGGAGCTTGCCGTCCTGGCAGTTTTTGCGGCAGCTCTCTCTACAGGAATGTAAACAGTTCTATTTGCAATGTCTATGTTATGTCTCCAGTTTGGTATAATTTCCTAAACAGTGCTGCTGCCAAGAGCACAAAGTGTGAAGCTATCAGTGAGGAGCGGCACTGACTGTAGGATCTGAACAGGCTCAGCGGGAGGCCAGGAGCACTAAACGTTCAGGACTCAAGCCCACAGGTAAAACGCAACTGTCTCTGCAGCTTTTATTTCCACGGTGAATTATGCTGAATGATGTGGGTGGTTGTTTTCAGGCTAGTGATTCTTAGATGCATTCTGGGCTGCGAGGAACCTCCTCTAATGAGGCAGAGCGCCTCTGTGCATGCTGTGCTAGTCATTTATTCATGGGGGGAGCGTTTGTTGCTGCCAGACTAGGCCATACTTCACCACGCAATCTCCGCCATGGGCTTTGGTGACTGAGTAGAGCGGTGCAAAAGTGGCAGATTTGCCTTTCAGAGCTAGACATGAATACAGGGCCCAGTTCTCCCTTGCTGGGCATTGTGGCTGTGTCTACACTACATGCCTCTGTCGGCAGAGGCATGTAGATTTGTTTGTTCAGCAAAGGCAAATGAAGCCGCGATTTAAATGATTGCGGCTTCATTTACATTTACATGGCTGCCGCGCTGAGCTGACAAACAGCTGATCAGCTGTTTGTCGGCTCGCCGCTAGTCTGGACGTTCCCACTGTCGACATCAAAGCCCTTTGTCGGCAGCCCCGTTATTCCTCGTGGAATGAGGTTTACCGGGGCTGCCGACAAAGGGCTTTGATGTCGACAGGGGGAACGTCCAGACTAGCGGCGAGCCGACAAACAGCTAATCAGCTGTTTGTCAGCTCAGCGCGGCAGCCATGTAAATGTAAATGAAGCCGCGATCATTTAAATCGCAGCTTCATTTGCCTTTGCTGAACAAACAAATCTACATGCCTCTGCCGACAGAGGCATGTAGTGTAGATGTACCCTGTGTGTCCCATCTGTGCCAAGGGGATGTGCCATACTACTCATACAGAATTTTGCATTCACTTTGCCTAGTGTATGTGGTTGCACAAGGCGCTGCACACAAGTAAGCCCCCTCCCTTTGGTTTCAGTCCCTGTGGAAGCACCTCCCTAAACTTTGCTGAGACTTCACAAGTTGAAAGAAACAGTCAAGCTCCCCCCAGATTCTCTTTGTTCTCCATGAAAATTATCATCTGGATCCAGATCCACTCCTGGTTCAGAGCCAGTTAATCTCTTTTAGGAGAAGTTCAGATCCAGATCCCATTACAATAGGGACCCACCTCTTCTCATCCAAGTTTCAGGGTGTTCAAATGCAACACTTGGATTGCTCATCTCTGAACCAGAAGAAAATATGAATGTCACATGATTTTAATCTACTGGAAATCACTGGTTCACATGGGGATGAAAACAGACCTGGAACCTCTTAGAGTGGTTGGCAAAGACGTTCTCTCTCCTTATCAAGCACTGTTCTCTTATGGCAAGCCAGCCACTGCAGTCTGGGATTTTAAATGCAAATGGGAGTGGGATTTGGACTTTCACTCTGTCCCAGTGCTGGGAATGACTGGCCAAGCGAGTCACTTTTGGAATAGTTCTCTCCATGAACGTTCCTCTTGAAAAAGGAGGGAATGTTCATTTATCGTGAGAATAGTCATGACTGGAAGTCAAGACTTACATTCCTGATCTAGGGGAGCAGTGGGGTTCTATGCTTACAGCATGTGTAAGGGGACTGTTACCCCTTACTAAAACTCTGTGGGAGTTTTTTGGTTTACCAGCTTCAGAAGGGGAAGGGTTCATGAGACTGACAGACCCCAGAGACAATGGAAAGCAGTCAACACTCCAGCTCAGCCTGACTGACAGGTTGTAAGTGGGGATTGTTCTGGCTCTCTCTCTGAGCAAACAGGGAGCTGAAAGAGCAGAGCGAGCTGTGTGCAGGAGAGGTCCTGCAAAGACAGAGAGCTGAAAGAGGAGTACAAGAAGAAGTCCTGCAGCGACAGAACCAGACACAGACAGGCCAAGCAGTGCAGACCCTGTGTTGAGCAGCAGACTGGCAGTGCTCAGAAAGCCAAAAGGAACAGAGAAGCAACACAAGGAGCTGGAACTGGCCAAGCAGCACAGCCTGCAGCTGGATGTGGTGAGCTACTGGGACCTGCAAAGTGTGGGGAAAGGCTCTGGACTGGGAGAGGGGTCTGGCCACTTAGAGACTGAGGCTGTGTGGTCACTGCCAGTGCAAGCGTGTCCAGCCTGCAGCCCCTTGCAGCACTTCCAGGGCTTCTAAGGAAGAGACTGTGAACTGTCCTTACACTCTGCAGACTGCTGTGTTGATGTCCCTGTGCTACAGAGCAGGGCTGTGTGTTCTCATTTAACCATTCTCATTGTTTCTTATTCTATTCTCTTTAATCAGTTGATGTTTAATAAATTGTATTTGCTTTGAACCTTATGAAGTGATCACTGGGCCAAGAAGGCCTGCAGTGCAAAGAGAGCACCTCGGAGTGGGGACACCCTAACTCCTGCCCCTAGTGACTACAAGGTCAGGGATTAAGCCCCAGGAAACCTGGGCCCAGCCTTGTTGGGGTTTCAAGGGCTCTGCTACTCAGGAGAGTGGAGGGGGAGCCCTCAGGATCAGGGAGCCGTGGGGTAAAGGAAGTGGGAGCGGGGACTCAGATCCTTTCGCTGGTTCATTTCACCGGGGTGTATAGAAGCCAGGAAAGTTCCCCACAAGAGCGGGACCATTCCCCCGCTTACACATGGATCCAAAACTCAGGAGTCTTTGATTCAGTTTCCAGCCTTGTTCAGTTTCAGTTTTTCACCTTGGCAGAGTCACCTGGTACTGTCCTTTACTCAAACATGGTATTTGAAGGGTACGGTGGGGATGATTCACCTTCCTCACACGTGTCTTCTATGGCCCAGTTAATTAAAATGTACAAAGTCATCTAAGATTTAATAAAGAAAGGTGCCAGCCCAATGCAAAGTTAGTAATTCAGAAATCGGTTAAAGAAATAACTGTGACTTTTCCAAGTCTTGGCAAGGATTAAATGGAGGAAACCTGCTTTCATAAAAGAGACGACGACGTACTTGAAGGGAGCAGAGACATCCCTGTTTGGATATGTACTGTGTGCCCTGTCCGCAACTGGGACAGTCTCAATCCCAGAATCCCTTGAACCTCCACAGCTCTTTGCAGAGTATGGTGCTTTGCCACACAACCTTGGGGAGCGTGGTTCTTCATGGGAGGAGAACAAAGAACACCCGCCTTAATGCTGCTGGGTGCTGCTACTGGGCCACGCCCGCGGGGTCTCTGGCAGGCAGAAGGAAAGAGCCATCATGAAATGAGCAGGAATCCTCTCTCTCTCATGCCTGCAGAGCACGGCGTGCAGGGTAATTGGAACCCAGAAGAGCAGAACACACTCCAGAGTGCTCCAACAACAATGCTGCTCAGCAGGCACTTAGCAGCCCAACCCCACTGCTGCTCATTCAGAGGGGGTGTCAGTAACCCAGCAGTAGGTCCGTGTGGCTGGGAGGGCAGATTGAAAGGGGGCGGAGCATATAAACAACAATCACATTTATAGTCCAGGAGGATAAGGAAAGCAGTTTGTTTTAATGGGGGGATAGGGTGGTACATACAGTAATGAGTAGAGATGGCTGGTGAAAATAGTGATTTCATAACTAGATCTTAAAGCGCTTCACCATCTTTTAATGTATTGATCCGTGGTCCTCCCATGTGAGGTGGGGAAGGATTGTTATCCCCATTGCACTGATGGGGAATCATAGAATCATAGAACACTGGGACTGGAAGGGACCTCAAGAGGCCATCGAGTTCAGTCCCTTGCCCTCATGGCAGGACCCAATACTGTCTAGACCATTCCTGATAGACATTTATCTAACCTGCTCTTAAATATCTCCAGAGATGGAGATTCCACAACCTCCCTGGGCAATTTATTCCAGGCTGCATCTAGACTGGCAACTGCTTTTGAGCAAAATCTTGCCGCCTGTCTACATTGGCCGCAAGTATTTGCGCAAGAACACTGACTTTGTAATGTACAAAATCAGTGGTTCTTGCGCAAATACTGCGATACTCCCGCTCAGGGATAAGCCCTCTTGTGCAAATATTCTTGCGCAGGAGGGCCAGTGTAGACAGCAACGTTAATTTCTTGCGCAAGAAAGCCCGATGGCTAAAATGGCCATCCGAGCTTTCTTGCGCAAGAGAGCGTCTACACTGGCACGGATGCTTTTGCGCAAAAGCAAATCTTTTGCTCCAAGGCACATGCCAGTATAGACACTCTCTTGTGCAAATACTTTTAACAGAAAAACTTTTCCGTTAAAAGTATTTGCACAAAATCATGCCAGTCTAGACGCAGCCCCAGTGTTTAAACACCCTGACAGTTAGGAAGTTTTTCCTAATGTCCAACCTAAACCTCCCTTGCTGCAGTTTGAGCTCATTGCTTCTTGTCCAATCCTCCGAGGCCAAGGAGAACAATTTTTCTCCCTCCTCCTTGTGACACCCTTTTAGATACCTGAAAAAGGAGCATCTAAAGGGAAAGGAGGCATAGAGAAGATAAGTAAGTTGCCCAAGATAGCACAGGGGACTGTTGCAGAGTAGGGAACGTAACATGAGTCTCCCATATCTTAAGCCAGCCCCCCAGCTATGAGACCATCTTTCCCTGCATAGAAAGTACTTCAGGCCTTCACTCTCCTCTTCCCTACATCACTATAATTCCCTTGATTTCAAAAGCTTTTTTCCTGATGTTCACCACTGAGAGAGAAGACTCAGGCCCCCTGCGTTTCCCAGTTCAGACATGAGTCAAAATGGCGTCTTTCGTCAGGGTTCTCGGGATCGTCCCCTCTGCCATTTTGCCACCTACTCAAACCAAGACTTCATGGCACTAGTAATACAGCAGGGATTTATTTTCAGCCATCCATAATCAATGCAAGGAATAGGGGAACAAAAAAAGAGGAATGGTAATTAACACTCACAAAGGAGAGCCTGCTATTTCTCACCTTTCTTGGCCTAACCAAGAGAAGGTTCAGGGGAGATACAACTGCTTTCTATTAACTCAGTAGTGCTGTGGATCCAATCTCTGCGGAGGCATTAACAGAAATCCACACGAGCAGAGGGACGATACCAGGGAGGGAAATGATTATTTAAATTCAGTGCCAATGTTAACAAAGAACAAATGGATATAAACTAGACGGTGCTTGGTCCTGCTGCAAGGGCAGGGGACAAACAGAACTGGAAAAAAAAATTAGAAAATACCAGACATTTCAGGTGTCCAGTATTTTCTGAATGTTTTTACCAGACAGGAGGCGAAAATACCGGACTGTTCGCATCAATAGCAGACACCTGGCAACCCTAGGTGCTGCATTCCTACCCTTCTTTGCTTCAAGCCCAGACACCTACTTCGCAGGCCTTAGAAAGGGTTCCCATGAACTGGGATCAGATCTCAATCTCAGAATTCCTTAGGTGGCTCAGTTGGTTTCCCCTCTGCGACCTAGGGCGTCGTGGGGGGTGAGAAGAAGTTTCCCCCATGCGTTGCAGAGAAGTAGGAGAGAGGGTGTCCACTTCCTGCTATAGCTTCATTCCTATGCCTCATGTCCCCCCCCAACTCCAGGGGAATAGCCAGTGTTATTCTACCAGTGATGCTACCACATGCCCCTTAGCTTGGCCTTTCCCTACCACATAACCTTCCTGGGTGGGGTGAGCCCACATGGAGTGTAACTTGATAGGACTCACCACCAGGGACACCCCCTGCTGGATGCTCTAGGAGTTAGCTTTTCAGCTCTGGAGCACCCCCTTTTGGCCTGGTATCTCACTTATGTTTTTCCTCCACCTCTGTGTCAGGACCCACATCCCTCCCAGACCATGGCGTCCTCCCCTCTGCATACTGCCCTGACACTGTGCCCCCACACTGTGGGGTCCTTCCCCTCCAAGAACCTCTAGTCCCCTATGCCTACCATACCTCAATAACCACTCTGAAACAGCCACTCATCATTGGCAAGGGGCTGTGGACCTGCTGCCTTTGCCTACCTTTGCTGCCTCCCTACAGTCCTAGTAGCCTCAGGCCTTGCTTCCAGCCCTGCAGCCTGAGAGCTTGCTTGGCCAGAGCTTCCCCAACCCTGCCTCCCTTTCCCAGCACCGCTCTAAGTCAGGAAGCCTCCAGCTTCCCTGGCAGCCAGATCCCTCCTGCTCCACTGCTAGCACAAGAGTGAGTTTGAATCCTTCTGCTGCTCCTGGAGCCTTTATTTATACTGCCCTCAGCTGGGCCCTAATTGGCTAATTCCTACCAGCTGCTGGCACCACGCTCCACTGCGTCAGCCCTTTCCCAGGGCTAGGTTTTAACCCTTAAAGGGCCAGTGCAGGGCAGATGCTCTGTCACATGGAGCTCCATGGGAATCTAGGGGTGTGCGCTCCCTGCCTAGGGTCTCCGCACCCTATCCTCACACATAGGACTAGTAAGGCCCCTGCAACCGTGGAGGAAGGGCTCTGCTGCCTGGGGGGAGGGTTTCAGATCTTCATTTCAGTGAAGAAGCCTGGCCACTGATGTTTCTCCACATTCATTTTTGTGGGTAGGAAGCGTGCAGGGGGTGCCACATGTCACTTGGGGGAATGGACACCTCTCTGCATGTTTCAGAACAAGCCTTGTGACTGTGGAGAATGTTGCTGCATTCTCAGTTCTCTCCTTGTTTCGAATGAGGAACCACAAAGTGGAGCCAGGCGAGCAAACAAACTGATAAAATGATTCTCACATCCATTATGTAAATGCATTAAAATCACAGACAACACAGCTAGATTTAGATTTACTGATTACTAAATTAGACACAAATCATATGCAATTCACTTGCTTACACACATACACCTGGAAATATGTAAACTTCATTCTTCATGCCGTTTTATTATTGATGTGTGTGTTTTATTCTTCAATATTTGGAATGGGCCTTACAGCAAATCATCTTATATTTCCAAGTATTGGCTTCAACCTTTACATTGAAGATTGCAAAAGAAACCCCACAGCAATTATTTTCCCTAAGAAGGCCTTTGGGTTGTTTTTTTCTTCAACATTTCCTACAATTTTTTTTAACACAAAATGAAACTGAAATACAAATGACATTACATTTTTCAAAAAGCATTTTTAGGAAAAAAATGGTTTTTTTTTACCAAAACCTAAGGGTTTTTTTTTTTTAAACTAAAAACAATATTGAGTTTTGTCTTCCAAAAGCCCAGAAAATTTCAATCAGAATAAAGGGGGAAAAAAGGTGTTTTGACAAAAAAAAAATTGAACATAAAACTGACTGGGAGGTGAAGTGATTAAAACAGTAAGTTTTTGAGGTACAAGTTGCAGGGTCCTTTGGAAACCATTATGAATAACTGCAAACATAATTAACATAAAATAAACCTGGAAGCTGCAAAAACCTATGAATCCCTTTTTAATGAGCAGAGAATATGGGTTCTTTCTTTCTGCCAGCCAACGCTACATACACAGCCAGCCTGTTTTCCACTCTAGTGCCTTCACATAAACAGAAAGCTGCAAAATAATGGGCAGCATGATTAGGGGCAGGGTCTCTTCATTCAAGCTATTAATTGACCCAAGTGTTAGTGCTTAACAGAGGAGCTCTTTGAGCCCCAATTCAGCTTCCTTAGGTGCAGTGGAAAGAAGTAATCTGAGTAATTGTAGCCAGTCACTAAGGCTTCCTGTTATCTGACAGGTGACTGGTGTCAGGCCTGGTTAACCTCCTGTGTGTCACACACTAACGACAGTCTTCTCTCTATGCAGTTTGAGTGACATTCAAGGACCCTAGTCATCCCGGAATGGAGAGGAGGGATAATGTTGCATACTGGAGCCTGATCTAGGGGCTGTCTGGAGCACAGATTCCTCTGGCTCTAGAAGAATCCCCTGAAAAGTGGGTTTGGTTTGAGGAGGGTGATAGAGCAGGAAATTCCACTAGGGATAACTGTAAAACTAGCTTCATCCATTGAGAGGGGAGAACGTGTGAGGGGGAGTGTGGATTCTACCCAGGATATCCCAGCTCACCTACTTCTCCAGGATGTGTAAAAGGTCCAGTTGCCGAGAAGGACTTTGGCTTTAGCATGGGTTTGGGGTGAGTTCAGCTCTGTAAAGCTGGTGGCGGCACAGGTTGAACCTCTCTCCTCGGGGATGCGCTGATCTGGCATTACCTGTATTCCAGCAGGACTGCGGATGTTGCTAGACCAGACAGCCCCAGCCTCAGAGGTTGTGAGCAGCTGGGAACGGAGCCCATCTTGTGGGCGGTAGCCTGCAGGGCCACTCACCTGGGGGCAGAGAGCCCCGGGAGCAGCTGCCACCTTGTGTGGGGCCGGGAGGCTGGGGGCAGAGAGCCCAGGGAGCGGGCTGGGGGCAGCAAAGCCAGGCAAGGGGGCCAGAGGAGGTCAGACCTCCGGGTTCTCCTGGGGTGGTGGCCAGAAGGGGAGCTCCGAGAGACCCTGGAGGCTTGACATTCCCTGGTCTGGCAAACTTCCTTGTTCGGGACCGCTCAGGTCCTGAGGGTGCTGCACCAGGGAGGCCAATCTGGAGTGCTACAAGGCAGTGCTCAGTGTCAAGTCTGATAGTGCTCTGCGCAAATGTTAAGTACACATGTTGGTGCATATTTAACTCTGGAGTCATATGAGCCTGTCCCAAGCATGCTCCAGCAGCAGGTTGCCCCATTACATCGCCCCGTTCACGAGCTGCCTCAAAACGTGGAGACTTTGGTGCCAAGACGTATTAACAGCAAAGATCCGCCGAGGAAACTTGCAAACCCGGAATGAGGGGTGGATGCCGGTTCAATTCTACGTAAAGCACTAAATGTCAAGGGTCCTCGTGCAAATCTTCCTCTCACTTGGCGTGTGCTGTTAGAAAAGGCAGGGTGGCCTAGTGCATAGAGAAGCAGACTGGGGATCAAGATGGTGCAGTTCCTAGATCTGCTCTGTCACCTTGAGTGAGTCTCTGTGTCTCCTCTCACCTTTGGTCTGCTTTTTAATGGAGATGATAAGGCTTTCGGAGCAGGGGCTGTTTCTTACCATGTGGATGTACTGCGCCGATCACCATGGGGCCCTGATCTTAGGCACTACTGTAATACAGGTTGGACCTCCCTGGTCCAGCACCAGTAGGACAGAATTTGCTGGACCAGGAGATGAGTCCCCTGCCATGGGCCCCGAGCCAGCTGGCTCCCCACCTCTGGTCCCCCCTACTTCTCCCCAGCCGGGCTGTCCACCCTGCTGCTGCTGGACCCAGATTGCCATGAGTGGCAGGGGCTGCTTCATGTGGCCAGATTTCCCCAGCCCTGAACTGCCCCAATCCCCATGCTGCCACAGGCTGTCAGGGTTCTTCGGCTCTGCTCTTTTGAGGGCATCCAGGTTTCTATGGCTCACAGCCCTGTGCTGCCACGGGCACCGGGGTGTTCTTAGCCCACAGCTCCACACCCTGTGTGGGCTGCCGGGATTCTCCAGCCCCTCACCCCAGCACTGCTGTGGGGCTTCTCTGGTCTTGCTTCCCTAGCCCTGGCCAGACTCCTGGCCCTCCTGCCATTAGGCTCTCGGGTTCTCTGGTGCAGGAGCATCTGTGGTCCTGCCGGAGCACGGATGTTACCAGACCAGAGAGTGCCGGTTTTCAGAGGTGCAACCTGGGCAACGTGAAATAACTGTAATGAGTCACCTGAGGAGGTGAGCAATACATGATTACTTTGTATTTAGCATCTGGCAAAAGTAGATGGTACAAGCTCTGTTATAGTCTGCCCCTTTCTGTGCTGCCTCCAAAATTAAATACAGCAGATGCCTAGGTTGGTTATAAATAAAGTATGCAGCTGTGGCTCTTGTGCTGAGTTACAGCACACTTGGCTTTGTTGGAACATTGTAAGATAAAACAGAATGGCAAGGTGGGTGAGATAATAGCTTTTACTGGACCAGCTTCTGTGGAAGAGAGAGACCAGCTTTCGAGCTACACAGAGCTCTGCTTCAGGTCTAGGACACTCACTGCTAAATACATTGGAGAACAGAGTTTTTAACGTAAGTAGTTAACACATATTTCAAGGGACCATTCAAGGTGAGGTCGGACCAATAAAAGAGATGATCTCAGCCATCTTGTCCCTTTGATATCCTGGGACCAACACAGCTACCATATCACTGCAAACGTTTTATAACCCAAGCACATTCTGGTATAAAACAAAAAACAGGACTATGCAGCACTTTAAAGACTAACAAGATGGTTACCATTAATGATGGTGGACTTGGTAAAGTCATTCATGCTTAAATTCGACACTTTACACTTAGGGTTAAACAAAGACATTAATTATCTTACCCATTACAAAGATAGCTCCCCTAATTATCACCTCTAATATCATTAGCTCACAGACATTTACCTTCCCCCCCCCATGCCCCTTCTCTTCTGAAATTTGATTTGTCCTTTTCACATGTGTTCATTTTTAAAAATTGTATCCTTTGGTATATATGGTTGTGACAATTTTCTTCCACTATTTGATCTGAGGAAGTGGGTCTGGCCCACGAAAGCTCATCACCTAATAAACCATCTTGTTAGTCTTTAAAGTGCTACATAGTCCTGTATTTTGTTCCAGCTACACCAGACTAACACGGCTACATTTCTATCTCTATTCTGGTATAAAACAGTAATGAAAGCCCCAGGGCTGAAGCAGACAAGGATGTGTTGAACCTCTGCCTCCAAGCAGCTCTGAATTTTGCAGCTCAGGCCTATTGCAGTGTTGAGGTCTGGGTTCAAAGGAGCTTCCTTAATGCCATATGTAAGGTATGAAGCAAATGTGCATCTGCATAAACAGGTCACGTTATGGATGGGGGCCCATTGTGTGGGCAAAATGCATATGTGAGAGCCGTTTAGGGTTCTACTCCTTTGCAAACCTGGCCTGTTTTTGTACTTGGAAAGAACGTCACGTATAGTTCTGAGCAAAAATATAGCAGTCTTTAAAAATCAGGGCATCCGATTCCCCCTCGTGGTGGCCAGCATCGTACCGTCAAACTGAGTGCAAGAACTGACCACCTCACCTCATCATTGGAGTCACTTTCCATCCAGATACCATCAGGGGAGCTTGCCTTCCCTCTACTGGACCGGGGTGGCATTGCACCCGCATAGACAATCTATGAGGATGGCTGGGTGCTGCTTGACCCTTCTGATTGTAGGGAGCTGATGTTTAAAAAAATGGTTGGGTCCCCAAATGAAGTTAGGCCTGGGGATGTCTCATTGCTGACTCTCTGCCTCATCGAGCTGTCCCCTCCAGCATGACTTTGAGACTGAACTCCAGTGGAGCCCAGGATGTGCAGCACAGGAAGCCAAAGACCACTGTGCCCTGCAGGAGTATGGACACTGATTTGAACTCCACATTTTAGGCCCATCTCCAGGGTGCCATCTCATTCACAACTCCTGCATGGTTCCAAGTACCCGGTCCTAGTTATCCTTCTCTTTAAGGAGTCCTGGAAACTGATTAGAATGTTATTGCCCCATTTTACAGATGGAGAAACTGACACACACAGTGGTGAAGTGACTCAGCTAAGACCACACAGTGAATCAGTGGCAGAGATGAGGACAGAATTAGCCCCTTGCTAAAGGATATTGGCATTTGAGAGGTGTTGTTATAGAAAGATCCTGAGAAGGATGGATGCAGAAGGTCACCAACGAGGAATTATATAGGAAGATACAGCCAAAAGAGAACCTACTGCAGAAGGTTATACAGTGGAAGCTACAGCTATTCAGGCATATCTGCAGAATGAATGACAAGCAAAAAGTCAAGACCTTGGTATTTGGCATAATGGATGGTTTGAATAGGAGAGGCAGACCCCACATAGAATCATAGAATCATAGAGCTGTAAGAGACCTCAGAAGGTCATCAAGTCCAGCCCCCTGCCGAAGGCAGGACCAATCCCAACCAAATCAACCCAGTTAGGGCTTTGTCAAGCCGAGACTTAAAAACCTCTAGGGATGGAGATTCCACCACCTCCCTGGGTAGATGATATAGTAGACTGGTGTGGAGCTAGTCTACAGGAACTAAGCCACTCTGCATTGGACAGGGAAGGATGGAAGGAAATAGTGAGGGAGGCATCGGACACCAATGGGCGTTGAGCCCATGGTTGTTGTTGATGATGGTGATGATAATGCTGCCTACCCATCAGGATGTGGGAAATGTACCATACATTTGTCCATGGGCTGGCTCAGACTGATGGAGAGTTGCCCACTAATCCCACATTGAAGCTAAAGAAGTTAGTTAAATGGAAATTTTGGTACAGCGCCAAAAGTCAGATCCGTGCAACCAGCATGGAAACTTTTTTTCTAAAGACACCATAATAGAGGCACAACTGAAATTTATATTCCAAGTTAAAAAACACAGGAAGAGAACCAATGCGGTACCCCCATGGGCTAAACAACAAAGTAGAAGAAGCAGTAGGAGACAAAAAAGAGTCCTTTAAAAAGTGGAACCAGAAAGTTGCAGCGCAGTAAAGTACCAGCGTAGACTTAGGCCTAGTGAGGAAAACAGAAAGGAGCATAAACTCTGTCAAATGAAGTATAAACATATAATTCAGAAGGCCAAAAAAGAATTTGAAGAACAGCAAGTCAAAGACTCAAAAAGCAATAGCAAACATGTTAAGTACCTCAGAAGCAGGCGACCAGCTAAACAATCTGTGGGGCCACTGGACGATCGAGATGCTAAAGGAGCACTAAAGAACAAAAAGGCCATGGTGGAAAAACTAAGTCTTCACAGCTGAGGATGTGAGGGAGATTCTCATATCTGAGCCATTCTTTTTAGGTTAAAAATATGAGGAACTGTCCCAGATTGAGGTGGCATTAGAGGAGATTTTGGAACAAGCTGATAAACTAAACAGTAATAAGTCACCAGGATCAGATGGTATTCACCTAAAAGTTCTGAAGGAATTCAAACTTGAAATTTCAGAACTACTAACCATAGTTTGTAACCTACCACTTAAATCAGCTTCTATACCAAATGACTGGAGAATAGCTAACGTGATGCCAATTATTCAAAAAAGGCTCCGGAATTGATCCTGGCATTTACAGCCTAGTAAGCACAATACTCCAAGGCTGCGTCTAGACTGGCAAGTTTTTCCGCAAAAGCACCTGCTTTTGCACAAAAACTTGCCAGCTGTCTACACTGGCCACTTGATTTTGCGCAAAAGCACTGATGTTCTACTGTCCGAAATCAGTGCTTCTTGCACAAATGCTTTGACATTCCCGTTCGAGCCAAAGCCCTTTTCTGGAAATGTTTTTGCGCAGGAGGGCCAGTGTAGACAGCTAAAAACTGTTTTGCGCAAAAAAGCCCCAATGGCGAAAATAGCGATTGGGGCTTTCTTATGCAAAACCACGTCTAGATTGGCACGGATGCTTTTCCGCAAAAAATGCTTTTGTGGAAAAGTGTCCGTGCCAATCTAGATGCTCTTTTCCGCAAATGCTTTTAACGGAAAAACTTTTCCATTAAAAGCATTTGCGGAAAATCATGCCAGTCTAGACGTAGCCCAACTGAAGCTTAATCAGCACAGAGTAGAGTGAAAGAATTACTTCTCGTGTCTTGCTCACAACACTCCTGTTAATGCATCCCAGAATGATGTTTCCTTTTTTTATTTTATTTTGCAATAGTGTCACACTGTTGACTCATATTGGAATAATTGTGGATAGTTCTCTGAAAACATCCACTCAATGTGCAGCAGCAGTCAAAAAAGCAAACAGAATGTTGGGAATAATTAAGAAATAAATAAATAATAAGACAGAAATTATCATATTGTCGCTATATAAATCCATGATATGCCCACATCTACATGCAGATGTGGTCACCCCATCTCAAAAAAGATATATTAGAATTGGAAGAGGCTCAGAAAAGGATAACAAAAATGATTAGGGGAATAGAATGACTGCCATATGAGGAGAGATTAATAATATTGGGACTTTTCAACTTAGAAAAGAGATTACCAAGGGGGAATATGATAGAGATAAATATAGATATAAAATCATGATTGGTATGGAGAAAGTAAATAAGAAAGGGTTATTTACTCTCTCTCTCATAACACAGGGTGTCATCAAATGATATTAATAGGCAGCAGATTTAAAACAAACAAAAGGAAGTATTTTTTCACACAACACACAGTCATCCTGTGGAACTCCTTGCCACATGATGTTGTGAAGACCAAGACAGTAACAGACTTTTAAAAAGATCTAGATACATTCACGGAGGATTGGTCCATCAGCATCTATTAGCCAAAATGGGCAGGAATGGTGTCCCTAGCCTCTGTTTGCCAGCAGCTGAGAATGGGCAACAGGGTATGGATCACCTGATGATTGTGTTTTCTGTTCATTCTCTCTGGGGAACCTGGCATTGGCCACTGTCAGAAGACAGGACACTGGGCTAGATGGACCTTTGCTCTGACCCTGTATGGCCTTAAGCATCCTACCAGCTTAGGTCTTGGTTTTGGAGCTGCTCCATGTGTGGCCCTACCCTGTTCCAAAGACGCACATTGCGTTCTCCACCTGTCTCCTCCCAAAGCAGGTGGCAGACTGTTTCATCTGGGATTGCAGACAAACACATGGCTCCTGCAAGTCTGGTTTTAACTTTTGTGAGTGTTAAACATGGAAATAGCAAGGAGCCAAACCACCCTCTCCAAAATACCCCCCAGCAAATCATGTGCTCTCTTTCCAGCTAAAGGCACAGTGAGGAGGAACCCATCCATTTTCCCTGTCCCTCTGCCATTGGAGGATGAGATGCGAGAATTCCCTGAGGTCTTTGCTGATTTTCTGTATTTCCACTGGTTGCGTCAGTCTGTCTTTATTTTGTTTCTCCCATACAAAAAGAGGAAAGTGACCTAGCAGGCTTTTCTAGTAGAAGAGCTCACAGATTTGCTTTAATCTCCCAGTGTCACTACAGTTAATTTCCATAGTGCAGTAACACGAAGAGTCCACATGACCCTAATGCATCTTTAGCCACTCTTCTGCAGGTCTTCACCAATTCCAGAAACAGTGCTTCTGCTGAGATCTTCTGGGAGCAGAGATGCAGAGAAGCACAGAACCTATGAACTCCCCAGCAGTTCGAGTTCAATGCTTTACACCCAGCAAGGAGCGACACTTCAGTTCACTTGTGACCCTGGCATAGAACATTGGGAGTCATGAGATGCGAGTGATAGTCCTGAGTTAGGCACTGCCCTGCTCTCCAGCTTTGGAATTTAACTTCACCTTTTGTATTCCCTCCCATCCCTCATTTGCCTTGTCTATTTGCTGTGCGTTGGTACAGCACCCAGTGCAATGGGGCTCTGTCCTGTGTGTTTGTCCAGCACCCAGTGCAATGGGGCTCTGTCCTGTGTGTTTGTCCAGCACCCAGTGCAATGGGGCTCTGTCCTGTGTGTTTGTCCAGCACCCAGTGCAATGGAGCTCTGTCCTATGCGTTGGTACAGCACCCAGCGCAATGGGGCTCTGTCCTATGGGTTGGTACAGCACCCAGCGCAATGGGGCTCTGTCCTGTGTGTTTGTCCAGCACCCAGTGCAATGGGGCTCTGTCCTGTGTGTTTGTCCAGCACCCAGTGCAATGGGGCTCTGTCCTGTGTGTTTGTCCAGCACCCAGTGCAATGGAGCTCTGTCCTATGCGTTGGTACAGCACCCAGCGCAATGGGGCTCTGTCCTATGGGTTGGTACAGCACCCAGCGCAATGGGGCTCTGTCCTGTGTGTTTGTCCAGCACCCAGTGCAATGGGGCTCTGTCCTGTGTGTTTGTCCAGCACCCAGTGCAATGGGGCTCTGTCCTGTGTGTTTGTCCAGCACCCAGTGCAATGGAGCTCTGTCCTATGCGTTGGTACAGCACCCAGCGCAATGGGGCTCTGTCCTGTGTGTTTGTCCAGCACCCAGCGCTATGGGGCTCTGTCCTGTGTGTTTGTCCAGCACCCAGTGCAATGGGGCTCTGTCCTGTGTGTTTGTCCAGCACCCAGTGCAATGGGGCTCTGTCCTATGCGTTGGTACAGCACCCAGCGCAATGGGGCTCTGTCCTGTGTGTTTGTCCAGCACCCAGCGCAATGGGGCTCTGTCCTGTGCGTTTGTCCAGCACCCAGCGCAATGGGGCTCTGTCCTGTGCGTTTGTCCAGCACCCAGCGCGATGGGGCTCTGTCCTGTGCGTTTGTCCAGCACCCAGCGTAATGGGGCTCTGTCCTGTGCGTTTGTCCAGCACCCAGCGTAATGGGGCTCTGTTCTGTGAGTTTGTCCAGCACCCAGCGTAATGGGGCTCTGTCCTGTGCGTTTGTCCAGCACCCAGCGCGATGGGGCTCTGTCCTGTGCGTTTGTCCAGCACCCAGCGCGATGGGGCTCTGTCCTGTGCGTTTGTCCAGCACCCAGCGCGATGGGGCTCTGTCCTGTGCGTTTGTCCAGCACCCAGCGCGATGGGGCTCTGTCCTGTGCCTTTGTCCAGCACCCAGCGCGATGGGGCTCTGTCCTGTGCGTTTGTCCAGCACCCAGTGCAATGGAGCTCTGTCCTGTGTGTTTGTCCAGCACCCAGCGCAATGGGGCTCTGTCCTGTGCGTTTGTCCAGCACCCAGCGTAATGGGGCTCTGTCCTGTGCGTTTGTCCAGCACCCAGCGCAATGCGGCTCTGTCCTGTGTGTTTGTCCAGCACCCAGCGCAATGGGGCTCTGTCCTGTGTGTTTGTACAGCACCCAGCGCGATGGGGCTCTGTCCTGTGTGTTTGTACAGCACCCAGCGCGATGGGGGCATTTAGTGCTATGAATTCTGCTGAATACTAAGCAGGTTTTTGCATAGCATTGTAAAGGTAAGTGCTATCATGTGATTGCTAAGATGGAGAAACTGAGGCCCTGAGAAGTGAGTGATCTCCCTAGGTCACACAGCCGATCCTGTGCAGAGTCTGGAGTAGATACTAGGTCTGCTGATTGGACAATGCAGCCTCTCCAGTACGTTAGCAAAAGAATCTTCCCTGACCCTCCATCAAACTGTGAGTTGTTTTCTAGGTGCAAAAACATTCCTCCTACTTGGATGATGATTATTTCCCTGCATTAAAGAAGCGCCCAGAGGCCAGTAGAATCATCAGCTTTTTGCTGAAACCCTTTATTGATGTATTGCTGAGACAAGAAGGACCAAAAGTCTCCCAAGAGAGCCCACTGACATGAGATTTCCAGTCCCCTTATACAGGTCAGGCCAGAGTTTAAAGTAAGGTAGGAGGGGGAGCTCCTCTTCCTCTCCATGGTCTGGCTGCAGTGCCTCTTCTTGGATAGGTAGTGCCACTTCCTCGCTGGCTGGCATGTGGACTTTCTGGCCACTTTCCATCTCCTTTGGAGCCTGGTACAGATCCACTAACTACAGAGGGTTTTGATAAGGTCTGGAGAAGCTCCCACATTTTGGGCCTTTCTCCAAATCAAACCCAATCGGCAAACCCAAGTGTGGGATGGAACACACTCCGCTGAACTGGTATCAAGCTGACAGCGGACCCAGCTGAGGCTGTGTGTTGGCCATCTCTGTTAGTTGCTGGCAGGAACTGCGCCACAAAAGCATTTGGGTAGAAGAAGAAAAGCAGTTAGATTTAAATAAAAGAAAATCCTTCATGCAGGGGCTCTTATATGATCCAGCCAATTGTGGAGCCCTTGTGCTATTGCTGTCAGCTCTCCAGCAAGCCAAGGGTTAATTTTGGTGTGGCTTTTGTTCTCGTGATTCTGAATAGGGCAGCTACCAGCTGCTCAGAAATAACTTTGGCTCTTCAAATTTCAAGACCAATACCATCATTGGCCATCCAAGCCCTCCCCTTTGGCCACTGCAGATAATGGGAATCACAGATCTTTAAACTGCTCTGGGGAATAGGGTACCCACAATTTGAGGGTGTTTTAAATGTTTTGTTCTTAACCCCAGTTGAGCCCATTTTGTACAAAATATAAAATGAAATTGCCACGATCTTAAACCTTTCTGCTTGGAAATCTTGGATTTTGGAGCACAAATGGTTTGATTATAAGTGAAAGATGGTTTTGAAATCTGAAATTAAATAGCTGGCATGTTTTCCCCTCCAACAGCATTGGGCAGGGAACAGAAATGCCTCTGCCATTTCTTCATCCTTTTCCCTCTGAGCTGGGGAGAAGGAAGGGATTATAGAGCTCAACCCAAGCTAGCCACATATGCAAGTGCAGGCTCTCAGCTAATTTGCAGCAGCGGGCGAAGACCAAACCATTGTTCCAATGCAACCCAGTGTGAGTCAATGGACGCAAGCTGAAACTGGCAGTCCAGAGACCTGCTTGTTGAGTGACTTGTTGAGTGACCTTGGGGGAGTCACTTAAGGCAAAATATTCAAAGCAGCCACTCGGTTTGGATTCCTTAATTTTCAGTGCTCGGAATGAGACTCTCGGGGGCCCGCATTGAAGAGGAGTTGAGCGCTGTGGGTGAGCAGGACCTAGGGATCTCAGGCAGGATGCTCAATATACCAGACAGGCTAACAGGCATCAGCATTGCTGAGTGTCGCAAGCGGACACTCTGAGATCTTTGCAAAAATGTCTCGTGGCTGTTATTACAATTATGAATCAGACGAGCCAGGAGATTGGCACCTGGCCTGGGGAGCTGCTCCTTGGGACTCCGGGCATGGTTCCTAATTAGCCCATCTCCTGTTGTGGTTTGCTGTGACTGGGGTTGTGTGCATGTTGCTAGTTCTGTCAAACCAGGCCGGATTAAGGAAAGGCTCTGTCAGGCTGGCAGCGCTACGGATGTCTGCCAAAAGTCAGGGGAATTCTCCCCCACCCCTCGAAGAAAAAATGGCTTTTCCAGGTTTTTGCTTTGCCTGCAAACCCGGCTTTCCTTCCATTCGGAAGCACCGATGCAAAAGCACACTGCTTGGGGAGATGACATTGGACCTTCCATGATGCAGAGAACAAGGCTGCCCCAGCTCCAGATTTTGATGCCAAAATGGTTCCTGCAAACCTGGAAGCCTCAGGGGTTTCTGTCTATGGCAAGGCAGCCTGGCTCCCAGTGAATAACCATAATGCAGTCTCCTCTGAGGACAGAGCCCTCTTTTTTATATTTATATATATACTTTTGTGCTTTTTAATGAATTGGACCCTGTGTTCATGCCAGGCATTTGGCCATTTGCCTTGCCTGGCTTTTACAAACCATTAGAGCTGGCTTTATTCTGCTTTCCTACAGTCCTGACATTGGAAAATGTGTATATTGAGAAAGGGCAAGGGAAGGGAAAGGAGAAAAGAAAGCAAAGCAAAGCAAAGAGTAAATTCACTTCCTCAAGTCTTGTCTTACAGTGATATCAGGGACAGGAGAGTTTTGCAAACCTAACCCCTTAACCTCAGGTGCTGGGATTAAAGAGAGAGAGAGAGAGAGAGAGTGTGTGTGTGTGTGTGTGTGTGGGGAGGGGGGGCTGTTTCCCTCCTTTTGATGGCGTAAATGAGGAAGCTGTGGACTTGCAGGGTACTGGAAAGACATATGTGCTTCATTATCTGGATTCCTTGTATTGTTTCAGCTTGTCATTGCTGGCTGGGAACATACAGCCTTGAGCTGTTCCCATTTTTAAAATGCACTTTTTCTGCCCCGGATTATTGCCAAGTGGAGATTTAAGAACACTATTACTTTTATGGGGGCTATTAAGGGTTATTAGATCCCATTAGAGCAAACTATGCTCTTTTGTAACAAGGAAAAAAAACCCTTTTCTAGATTTTTGAACAATCATACACACAGATTTAAACACGATGGCACGTTCCTATATACCCACACACATTTGCATTATATCTTAGTCCAATGGGAGTGTTCTTTGTTGTTTTTTAAAATGTCCTAATAGACTCCCTTAAAGATCATATTCTACTTGCATAACTTTAAAGCCAGTCCAAACGGTCCTTGAAAGCCAGGTGTGTTGGCTGTTATGACATGATGGTCTAACTAGGGATGATGGGGGGAAGGGATCTGAAATCCATAGAAAGCAATCCCTTTTTATTGGATTCAGATGAGTCCCCTAATGCGAGTCATTGTGAGCCCAAGGAAATCTCCTACAAAGTCAATGGAAGCCTTTATACAGGAGTTGAATAAGGCCCAATATTACCATAGGGGGGTTGCTTCATACTATAGGCAGAAGCTGCCAGTAATGATGGATGCAAACAATACCAGTTCCTGGCAGGCTCGGACTGCTTAAAGATAGGGTGAACCAGTTTGGATGAAAATGTAGACCTGGCTCACCCCCAAACCTTTGCCTTCGTTCAGCTCTAAACCTCACACCTTGCTCTATAATGTGCCGGACCAAAACCCCACATCTGGAGATGCCCCACATTTTGCAGAAATGCAGCTCCATGCCCCTCTGCTTTGCAGCTCAGACCCAGCCCTTCTCCAACCATTTTGCCCATTGCTTGTTTTCCTCACATTAAACTGAAAAGAAAAAAAGGAGACCAGAAAAGAGGTTAAAAAAATTTAAAATGAATGGAGATTGCCTATCTCCAAGAACTGGAAGGGTCCTTGAAAGGTCATCAAGTCTAGTCCCCTGCCTTCACAGCAGGACCAAGTACCATCCCTGACACATTTTTGCCCCAAATGGCCTATGCAAGAATTGAATTCATAACCCTGGGTTTAGCAGGCCAATGCTCAAACCACTGAGCTATCCCTCCCCCCTAGGTATCTCAACAGAGCAAAGAATTCTCCATTCTCCACTCTGAAAGCACTACCCCTACCTTGCTTCCTGCACCCCCACCTCTGCCCTGACTCCTGCACTCCCCATCCCCTGCCCTGACTCCCCCCCCCCCAACTCCTGCCTTAGAGAGAGGGAAGCTCCTCCATCACCCCATCAGCATCATGCCCTGCAACCAGCATTTCCAATAGCCCAGCCCTAGGACAGGTCAAAGGTGTCCTGAGCTGTGGTTTCTATGGTCTGTTTTAGGAACAATGGCATAGATCTTCCTGAAGAACATTGAGGGTTTTTTTTTTTTTGGCATCACCATGGGGAGATGACTAAGGGCTGCCACAGGAGAGGGAAAAACAAACAGAAAAGAATTAAAGGGGCCGGAGATGCAGTTCTAAAGCAAAAGGTATAAATCAGTCAGCCCTTCCCTTCCCCGGGCTGTCTTGCCGCCAGCACATGAACTACATTCCCTTTTAGGATAAGACTTTGGCATGGATGGCAGAATGCACTAATGCTCCATCGTGTTACTGCCACAGAGCATTGATTGGCAAGATGATACACCCTCAGGAAAACCTTGGAGGAAGTGAGTTGCATGCCATTGCTGGGTAGGAGGGTGGGAGGTGTCCTGGCCTGGGGAAGCTGTTTTGTGGGGAAGCATGCTAAAAATTGAGAGATTAATGAGTTCCCAGAGCATAAAACAAACCCAGAATTAGAGGTAATTGTTCAATATATATATATTCCTCAAGCAAGCTACCTGTAGGGGATTTGTGTAGGAAGGAATCCAGTTCCTTGATTTCCCCTCCCTTTGAAAGGCTGACTTAATAAAGCAATTAGCCACATGAAGAGGCAAAGAGCAGAATTCTTATGTATGTTGTTTGCTTTTCTTTTCTTGGAGACATGTGCCAGAGAAGGCAGTGGGAAGAGCAGGGTGGCTTTGCCTGGCTTTCATATCTGTGCTTGCTTAGCTCAGTAATTTTTGTTGTTGTTGTTGAACTCTGAAATTGTTGGGCCTTAGCTAGGGAAAATAGTGCCTTTTTCCAATTTTCAGCGTGGTCAAACCAGCTGAACTCAACTGAAAAGTAGTGTAGACATAGATGAATACCTTTTCCTCAATATTAGCAGGTGGAGTTAGAGCCAGGGTAGCTGGTTTGAGCTAGCTTGATAGAATAAAACAAGATTGAGGTGTGCGCTGAAGGCTTGTCTTCACTTACCTTGAGATCAGTGTTCTAGAGATGGATCTCCTGGGGTTTGATTTAGCAGGTCTAGTAAAGACCCATTAAATTGACCCCTGATGGCACCCTGTTGACCCTGGTACTCCAGTGGGTCATGAGGAGTAAGGGAAATCAATGGGAAAGTTTCTCCTGTCAACCTCCCATAGTGGGGATGCCACAGAAATTTGACCTTAGGTACATGCTACGCTATTCTTGTAGCTGTAGTTGTGTATCTTGGGTGGACTTTGTCCCATAGTGTAGACCTAGCCTGAGAAGAAAATAGGCATGAATGAGTAAGCTTCTTCCACACTCTCCAGCCCTGACATTGAGGAACCACTGAGAGGGAAGTCTAGTCTCTGTGGGCCATTCAACTTTGGCCTTTCTATCAGAGTGTCCAAGCACCATCATATTGACGGACTGATTATATTAGTGGTGTCAGTTCTGCTTGAATCCCAGTTTCAGGCCTAATCCTGCAGTTCCCCCAAACCCACTTAATGCAGTGGGATAAGCCTTCAGTTCATTGCTGGTTTTAATTGCGAAGTTCCCTCGTGAAAACTGACAAAATGGCTCTTGGAAACGTCAGGATTTTGCAGATTAATGACATACAGCAAACTGTATAATGCTGTATTTAAAAAGAACTAGAAAGCTGGCTGCTTGGACAGTAATTCTTTGCTTTCTTTTGGAAGAGAAATGTTTAGTTTTGAAGGAGCCTCTTTTTTTCTGGTGAAGCTTCCAAATATCTCCTGTCTCAAGCATGTCACTTTCTGATGTTCTCACACTCACTGCCTGGAGATTGTCTATCTTCGGCCTTCCAGCTCCACATTATATAAGGTCTCTCAGTTTCCAGTGAGACTGTTATGCAAACCTGATTGCTATAACTGGTTCAGCTTTATATCTTTATTACTGAAGCACTGGCAGTCGTGTATCCCTAAAGAAATAATTGCTCTTATTAAACTGGCTGAGTCATGACCTGAAGTAGGTGTAACCCACCGATCTTTGAATGTTATTTGTCTCCTCCTGCACCTTGGTCCACAGAGGACAGAAGTCAGGTACTGCTCTTGGCTTGACAGCTTTACTCTTTAGCTCAAACTAGAGAGACTCACGCTTTCAGCTTTGGAAGTAGGAACGAGGCATGGACGTTTCAGAAAAGGAGAGCAGGACTCAGAACTAGCAAAGGCAATCGGAGACATCAAGCAGAGATGTGGGCGGGGCAGAGTTCTGCAGGATATTGTGTATGATGAGGAGAAACTTGATCTTGATTTGGCTAGCAAGGGGAAGCCAATTAAGGGTTTGCCTTCACTACCTGCTGGATAAATGGGGCAGCAACTGATCCAAGTGAGGTTGATTTATTGAATTTGATATAGACATGATAAATCGACTGCCGATCACTCTCCCTTCAACTCTGGTTCTCCACCATAATGAGAACTGCAAAAGGAGTGGATGGGAGAATGTCTCCTGTTGATGCACCACAGTGAAGACACTGCAACAAGTAGACCTAAGTGCATTGACTTCAGCGACGCTATTCAGGTTGTTGAAGTTGTTGTAACTTTGACTGATCTCCCCCCCATACTGTAGACCTGCCCCAAGAGAGACAAATAGGGGAGTGACATGAGCTGCACTTGTGAATAGGAAAGAGGGAATGACTGACAGGTGGGACATGACAAAGGAGGTGGAAAAGAGACACGAGGCTTGGGAATGAGGGAGGCAATGAATAATTTCTTTATTTATAATGTGGTAATATCTAGAAGCCAGGACCCCATTGTCCAGGGTGCTTAGGTGACCACATGGGAAGTGTGAAAAACTGGGAAAGAAGGAGGGATAATAATTGCCTATATAAGGCAAAGCTCCTAATAGTGGCACAGTTCCAAGAATATCAGGATATCTGGTCACCCCAAGGGAACGGTACATATGTCTGTTATCTCTTCTCTTATACTTAGATTGTAAATTCCTTGAGGCAGGAGCCATTTTTAAATCTGTATCTTCTCAGTGCCTAGCACTGTGAAGTCCTGGCCTATCTCTATGGTCTACATAAGAACATAGGCACATGCCTATGCCTACATAAGAACGGCCATACTGGGTCAGACCAAAGGTCCATCTAGCCCAGTATCCTGTCTGCTGACAGTGGCCAATATCAGATGCCCCAGAGGGAGGGAACACAACAGGTGATCCTCATGTGATCCCTCTCCTATCATCCATTTCCATACAGAGACTAGGGACACCATTCCTACCCATCCTGGCCAATAGCCATTGATGGACCTAACCTCCAGGAATCTATTTAGCTCTTTTTTGAACCCTGTTAAAGTCCTAGTCTTCACCACATCCTCTGGCAAGGAGTTCCTCAGGTTCACTGTGCACCGAGTGAAGAAAAATTTCCTTTTGTTTGTTTTAAACCTGCTGCCTATTAATTTCATTTGGTGACCCCTAGTTCTTATATTGTGGGAATAAGTAAATAACTTTTCCTCATTCGCTTTTTCCACACCACTTATGATTTAGGAAAAACTTCCTAACTGTCAGGGTGGTTTAACACTGAAATAAGTTGCCTATGGAGATTGTGGAATCTCCATCTCTTGAGATATTTAAGAACAGGCTAGACAGACATCTATCAAGGATGGTCTAGATGGTACTGGGTCCTGCCATGGGGGCAGGGGACTGGACTCGATGAACCCCTCGAGGTCATTTATAGTTCTAGTGTTCTATAACTTCTCTGACTTGAAATTTTATAGACCTCTATCATACCCCCCCTTATTCTCCTCTTTTCTAAGCTGAAAAGTCCAAGTCTTTTTAATCTCTCTTCAGGGTTCCTAGGCCAGGGAAATACAAGTAAACAATAATAATAGTAATTACATCACAGAGAGACGGTCCTACCCCCAAAAACTTACAATCTAAAACTATAGATGAATGCAACAAACTCATGATGAGAGGCCAAGGGACCCTGAGAGTCTCTAACGCAGCAGACACCACTAATGCAAAATACTCCACAAGTTCCCAAAATGGTATACAAAAAGGGTTTAAAATCTCCCGTTCTACATGTTGGAAAAAATCCCCACTGCTGGCCAGTGTGTGAGCTGAGAGGAATAACAGCTGGGCAAGTCAGTGCACCCAGGAGCTGTAGCTGCTTTCACCCTGGAATGGAGCAAACTCCGGGAACCTCTCCCAGTGTTAATTGTGGTGGTTTTTTTTTCCAGGAATGGGAGGGGAATGGAAAACTGCACTGAGAAAAACCAACAAGGGCCTGAAATTCAAAGCTGAGGAAATTCGCAATGGGAAATCTAGTTGAGACAGCTGTGCTGAGGGTGACCTAACTCAGGGCTGACCGATCAACTTCCATTATGTAATATTTTGCTTTGATGGGCCATAAAAATGAATTTTTGGTCCAGTCCTTGCTCCTGACACCTGCTAAATCTGCGTCTTTCAAGGTGGAGCTGTCAAGGGCAGTGCGGCGTCGGATACTGTACAAACACATGTGGATTTAATTGTTGAGAACCAAGCAGATCCTGCACAGAAGCTGTATTTACGGAGGCCCTGACCGATTTTTCAGGATGTGTTTCTATGCATGTGCTAGGACAGTGTTAGAAAACGCAGCAGAATCATAGATGATCACCAGTTAATGCCAATTATGCCTAAAGCAATGGCTCTCAGCCTTTCCAGACGACTGTACCCCTTTCTGGAGCCTTATTTGTTTTGGTCACCCCCAAGTTACACCTCACTTAAAAACTACTCACTTACAAAATCAGACACCAGAATACAAGTGTCACAGCACCTTATTATTGAAAAATTGCCAGTGTCCTCATTTTTATCATATAATTATAAGCTAAATACATTTGAATGTCAATATTGTACTTATATTTCAGCATATGGTACACAGCGCTGTTGTTGTCTGTGTGAAATTTCAGTGTGTATCGATTATGCTAGTGCTTGCTATGTAGCCTATTGTAAAACTAGGCAAATATCTAGTTGAATTGATGTCCCCTCTAGAAGATGTCTATGTAGCTTCCAGGGGTACTGGTCTAAAGCACTGTAAAAGCTCACTTCTGACTCTGACTGTATCCTTCCACTCCCCAGAGTCATAGAAAATACCCCCTTTTAGATCAAAGCAGGAGGTGAGAAAAGGTTTCAGACAGTTTATTTTATTAAGAAGCCCCCAGGACAGAGCTTTGCCAATTTCATGCAGCGCACTACTGCCCACAGTACTCACACCAACCTGACCGACGGGGCCTGGACAATCCAGCTGCAAGGGCCCAGAATAAGACATGCATAGGCAAACGCTGTGCTGCACCTCCACTGAGCTGCCTGGATTTAGGGCCAGCAGGGGCCTGCTGTGGTCACTAGTGTAATTTAGAGCAGCCCTGAGGGCCATTTTAATGTATGGCAGCCGTTCCCAGTTCCCTGTGGGTTGTGCAATGCTTGGAATCAAGGGAGAATATAATGCTCGTTGCTATGGACACATCATCCTTACCCCTGACGTGGTCCTTCCCAGGATCCTGGCACAACTGGTATGCCGGGAGCTCCAAGAAGGGCAGCATAAAGCCATGTCTGGCAACTCTACGACACTCTCTTCTGATTCTTTATTGGTCCTGTATGTCTCTGAGACAATGTACAGGGGCTGGTACGAGAGCCAGACGTTGCTCCTCTACATATAAAGGCCTGGGTGAAATGACGTGCCCTCTAGGAAGGAATGAAGCAGCCGGTCTGAAACCTGAACCCTACAGAACAAATCTGGGGAAAGGCCTTCTCCAGTTTAAACTCCAGGGAGGGTTCTGAGGCGAGGAATCACAGGAGGTGTTTAAGAAAGGAGGAGGGGCAGCAGCCATAGGGGCACGATGCCAGGGTAACCCCCAGCACTCCAGAAAAGAGCCCCACTGCTTCTCACGGGGGGACATCACGCCAGGAACATCTCGTTCCCATAGCTGAACTCTAAAGGGCAGCACAGACCATTCAGCCAGTGCATTCAACCACCCATGTTCGTCTCTGAAGTGGCTGGTCAAAGGCAGGCCTGGCTTCGGGATTTTTTGCTTTGCAGGATCCAAACCCCTCAATTCTTGCTTCCCACCAAGCCAATCTCTTTAAATCCTCCTGCCTACCCAGATAATTCCTTGTAATCCACCTGCCCCCCCCACACCAAGTCCGTCACCTTTCTCCCCCCTCTTCCTCTCATTTCCAGTGCCTGAGAGAACAACTAGATTCCACCCATTTATCTCCTATCCCCATGCCCCCATGGTAATGGTGGGAGCATCCCAGGAATTTATAGTCTGCTCCAACTGGGTTTCAAGGTCCCATACCTGCCTCTAGTGGTCTGTACAGACCACACTACATGCTACTTGGTGTGGTCTGACTGGCAATGCTACATTCTTGTATTATCCATTGTTTCCTCCTCTCTCCTGACATAGGTCAGTTGTTTTGTACTTTAGCCTTTTAATGAAATGAAAAACAACTGGTAGTAAGGAGAACGGCCGGCTGCGACCAGTTTCCAGTGGAGGACTTGGAGAGCAGATCTTTGGAAAGGGAAGAGAGAACAAATAAAGTCATTCGGCTTGGGCAAGTAAATATTCTGCCACTGATACCCAGAAGGGATCAGCTTGTTTTAAATAAACTCACAAAGCTCCCTGAAATAAAACACAATGTTTTAAAATGGCGGAGATTAATTTTCTGACTTCAAAGTGGTATTAATGCAGGGTTTCACTACGGTTTCCTGTGCAAGTAGTTTCCCCCCCGAGCTATGATTTCAAGAATCCGCCTTGTTTTAAAGCTGGCATTTGCTGCAGCTGCAGACCTGGAGTATTTTCTATCCCCTCTGAGTGCTGGAACGCTATCCAACAATTAAACCACAACCCTGAAACAATCAAACATCTGTTTGGAGACAGGCTGCTCCGTGACTGACATCCTCCTGCCAGTGCAAACGCTGGCGCTGAGTGATTCCTGTCCTCTGTGTGTGGGTTTACATGTGTGTCTGTGCACACACGCACATGTGCATGCTGGGTGCATGTTTATTGATCTATGGGTATATATTGTCTATGCAAACATGTTTTTCTGGGAGTGTATGCTTGGAAGCATATTTGTTGATGTGTGAATCTGGACTGGATGTATGTTTAGCGGTTCATTTGTGGAAGTGTGTTTAAATGTCCAGGCTGTGTGTGCACATGTGCGTGCATGTGTTGGGTTAGCTTCGTTTGGGGAAGAGATGGTGTTTATGGATGTGTATGTGTCTAGACTATCATGCTGTGTATTTTGTGACGTGTTGGTCTGTCGATATGTCTGTATAGTTTGTGACAGGGTATGTGTGCTGTATTTGTGTGTGGCATCAAATTGTATGTTTCTGGAAGACTGTGTATTGGTGTGTTGGGAAGATGTCGTTTTTGTTTAGGCGGCATGCATGTTTGGATGTGTTTTGGAGGTGTGTGAGAGTTGGTGTTTCCGGGGGCATGTGCTTGTATCTGTCAGTGGATGACTGGGTGTATTTCCTGATATGTGGGCAATGCGAGCATGTGCAGGCGTCTGTCTGCAGAGCTGTGCGTGTTTTACCCCTGTGGTGGATATTGCATTTTGCAGTCATCATCCAGTTCCGCTCGTGATCCAATTTGTTCTCAGGACCAGAGGCCTTGCTCACTGTGGGTTTCAGGAACAGATGGCATACTGCTGGCAGCTAAGAACAAGAGCCAGGCTCGTCCCTAGTGTAACCCCTGTCTCTAGTGTATCCTCTGAGTGTGGGGGCGGGGATTTGGGCGAAGTAAGGTGGGCCAGGGAGCTCTGCCCACAGTAGGATAGCACTTCTGACTTGCTCCAGTACCTGGAACTAGCTCTGTCCTGACAGAGCTTAAAGTCCAGCCCAGCTGTAGCCAGTGGCGGTGATCCTCTCCCCCACTACAGACCGGGGTGGGTTGTTAGCTCTGGAGCTATATTCCTACTTTGAACAAGACAACCTGCCTGGCCACAGCACCGTGACAGCACCTGCCCATTGGTCTCTTTGAGTTTTGTCAGTCCCAAAGCAGAGCTTTTCAGCTGGCATTTCTCAACAAGCCTAGGGGAGTTAGGCACCCAAATCCCAGTCCAAAGGATCTAGGTGCATTATTTCCCCCTTTAGGCTCTTTTTACAATGCCAGTCTTAAGCATTTCTTCCTTGGCTCAGAGGCAGACAATGGGTTGTGCTTTGGCAGTGTTTGAGTGACTGACTATTTGGACGTGGCAGAGGTGTAACCACTGTGGGACAGAACATGCCTCTCCTCTCTCCTGGCACCGCTGAGCGAGAGACGGTAGGACTCACGCATTGGCCCATGCTATTCCTCCCATGTTTGTTGTGTGTGGACTGGGAACCAGAAGGCTCTGCTCAGAGACTTCCACCTTCCTGACAGGTAAGGAGTGAGGAGCTGAATTCAGCGCGACTTTGGAAAAGCACTTGCTCATGTAGTTATTCCCAGTGTGCCTGTCCATGGGCCTCACCGTGGTGCCTGTGATTTGCTGTCTGCCAGGTACGGAGTGGCTGCACTTTATGAGGTATGTGACAATGAGCTGACCAACACCTGATAGGCTACATTCACAGTGACACTTTTGATTGGCTGAGTTGGAACTGCTGCTAGTACTAATGTCCAGCATTCCCTATAAGCTGAGTGCATGGGTGACCACCCAGGAGAGATTTGGGTGCTGCCGAGCTGATTAGCTGGTTGCCCACAACTGCCCAAAGGCAAGTAGCATGTGTTTATCTTGGTGGTGCACATCTGCACTTGCCTTGGTGCACATAACAAAATTTCATCCACACAGCGATGGAAAAAATTTGAAGGAACACTGCTGAAGTCCAGTCCAAACAGAAAAAGGGGGGATCTTTCCCAGCAAAAGTCCACCATTCTAGAACTATCTTCTCCCCTCCACTGATCACATCCTTAGCATCCTTCAGTGCAAAGCTCAGGAAAAGATGAGTCTCCCTTAAATTGGGGCTCCATTGCATGCTGCAGGTTGCGTGTGTGCGGCGGGGTGTGGTGGATAATGAAAGACATATTGTTTCTTTTGCTCAGCTGCTGTTTGGGTTAGATACCATGGCACACTGCCTTGTATTTATAATTGTGCTTTATGTACATTTTGTGAAGGCATTGAGAGGCCCGTGGGTGCCAATCAATTAAAAACCGCCACTGCTGCTAATAACATTAATTAAGCTCGCCCTGGGCTCATAATAACCCTGGCAGATTTGTAGAACCTTTGAAGGAACCAGAAAGTCTCCTCTCTCAGCAGGTTTATTTCAATGCTGCTCATCCTATTTGCTCCTCTCCAGCTTTACCCTCTGCCTTGCAGGCACTGGTGAAAACTGCTCCTAGAGCTGTTCTGGTTCCCAATCCATTTTCCTGAACACCCCGGGATGTGCTGCCTTTTACTTGGAACTACAGTGATACACCCTGGGCACTGTAATATGTGAGCGTCTCACAGTTACTATCGGGTGCAGGCCCATATGCAGGAATTTCTGGGTGTGTTCGCTTTTTTTGTAAATATGGACTGCAAAGGTGTGAATACACCCCCAATGGGCCCCCCAAAAGAGCAGAGAAATCAGCCCCAGCCTTTCCCCGGCTGGCCAGAGCATGGGGGAGGGAGGCTTGGGCAGTGTGCCACTTCTGCCTTCCCCTGGCCAGTGGGGCATGCTTACTTGAGAGATCAGGGGGTGGGGGGCTTTTGCACCCTTTGCACACACACCGCATGGATGGGTCTGGGGTTTATCTTCCCAACACATCTGTGAAGTCGGGAAGGATTATCCCCACTTTACTGGTGGGAAATTGAGGCACAGAGCAAGAGAAGTGATATGCCCCAGTTCACAGAAGGCATCTGTGGCAGACACAAGAACAGACACCTCCTCCCCCCAATCTCCAGAATCAGTATCCACTGTCCTATGTGCTAGAGTAGACCAGTGTTTCTCAACCTTTGGATACCAGGGACTGGCTTGCTGCCTTCCTAAACTGTCAGGGAGATTTCAGGGATCGGTGTCAGTCCGCAGTCCAGCTGTTGGGAAACACTGAATCCCTTTTCATCTACACCACAGCCACATCATGGTCTAAGCACATCCACCCGCTCCATGTTCCTGCTGTGTACAAAAACCTGCACAGGAGGCACTTTCCAAGTTTCCACGCCTGAAATTCATTTGAATTGTCTTCTTTTGCTACAGAACTGGAATGCTACTTCACCTCCTAAACCCATACATGGCCTAAGAGGTGCCCAGAGGTTGGGCAGGGTAATGGAGCAAAACAGCTGCTTGCTCTGTCTCCCCCCACTGCAGGTTTGACCTCCAATGCGCTACCTTCAACTCTCCATATCAAAAGGGTGCATGTGGCCCCTTGTCGATATTACGATATTACGAGCTGCTCTTTTGCTAGACAACTTTTGGCACAAGACTAAAGAAGTGGAGGAATTGCTTATGAAGATACATGAGGTGGCAACTGGAAGCAAGCGGATGAAACAGAGCAATCGGAAAACTAACCTGAATACTGGGCAAAGTGCTATCTGTGGGACACTGGAATAATTTCCTAGTTGACATGGGGAAGCCCTGACACTTGGCTCACTAGGTGCAAATTAACAAAGGGTAGAAAACTCATGTCCATGCATGTGAGTTGTCCTTGCAAAAGAGGACCCAGCATTCAGAACACAGTTCCCGGGGCCAAGGAAAAGTACCTCCCAAAGGCAAGTTAAGGTATATGCTCAGCCAGGCACTTGCACACAGCCCCAGCCACTATTTCTCACTGTTAGTGCCGGAATATATCCCATAGGGACCTTCATACTGTAAGGCTGAGAGGGGGATTGTGCTGGGGGAAGGGCACGTGTGGTAGAGCAGCTGGTGGCATCATATTCTTTACATGGCGAGGAAGATGCAGAAAGTGGCTGATCAGCTCTGCATTTGGAGCAGGATTTGCCATGCAGGGTCCTGTCTAAGCTGACAGCAGAAGAGCCCTGCCTCCTGTTATTCTCCTCTGGAGGGGGGGGGGGGGCATCAAATCCTGACATCTGCTGTTCCAGTGCGCAGCTGTGCGAGGGTCCAGGCGAGAACCATCCTGCTTGTCCAGCTGCCCTTCCATTCACTGTCACTCGGCAAGTAGCTATTTCACAGTCCTTCCTGGAGACAATGGGACCTTTCAGGGATGAAATCAGATCCCTGACTCTGATAGTGAGGCAGCTGTGGGACACAAGCAGGCTTTTCCTTGCTGACTCTTCCTTGTCTCACAAGGGTCAGATTCAAAGGGCTGCACTGAAATATCCCCAGCCCTCTCCTCCCCCCCAAAGGTCATTGCTGCAGGGTTGGTTCTAGCAAAGGGATGGGGGGGACATTTGGTACCCGATGGATGGATGGATGGATGGATGGATAATGAGTGTGAATGGCAATAGATTAGATTAGATATTTTGAAGGAGGAACCAAAGAAGAGATTTGCAAAGAACACAATTGCACCAAAATAATCCCTTCCATTTTTAGTGCTCTGCTAATCCCAAAGGAAGGCACAGTGCTTTACAAGCTATATATAGAAGGTTTCTCTCATCACTGAAGTGCAGCCACCTCTGGAGTGGAAGGCAGCAGCTGCTTAATAGCCCTCAATAACACTACAGAACAGTTTGGCACAAGCTCCCTACAACACGCTCACAATCCCAGTGGACATTGGGTTCATTGCTGTCTGAAAAGGAAGAGTGTCACCTACTGAGTGACCACCCTTTTCCAAAACATTTCCCGCAGGTTTCCCACCCAGGTCCTGATCCAGCCTGACCCTGCTTAGCTTGCTAACAACCCAAACGTCAGGCCATTTACAGGGTCAAGGAGGAAACAGGCAGGTACAGCATAGAAAGTACTGATGGTGGCAGGGTTTTTTCTGGGAGGCACCTATGGATCAGTCAGACTGTGGGTCAGTCAAGGGCTCTTTCTCTTCAATATTGCCAAGAATTCATGGAATAGTCCACAAAATGGAGCAAACATACATGCTGGTACACACAGTTCTACAGCTGGCATTATGCTTGAGAGAGAGAGCAAGCAGAGAGACAAGGTCTGAATTCACTGCAACTTGGGCTGGGTTCCCGTCTGTATCATGGGACCAAACTAAGTCCAAATGTTCCTAGAATGAGGGGGAGTTTGGACCCCGAGGAGAATCTGAACAGCTAAAGGACTCTTTTCCAAGCCTTTAATCTTTAACCTGTTCTGGATCCCCCTGACCTCAGCAATGGGACAGCATGGTGCCTATGTAGCATCACACAAGTCCTTTCTATGAACATTCCCATCTGCTATCTTGTGGTGTGTTCCAACCCTCCAGCATTCCTTCACCTTAGGCGAATTCCTGCTGTCTTCCATGTTACACTCTGCCCTTCATTTCTCTTCTCCACTTACATTCCTTCCCTCTGCTTGCTTCCTCCTTTTGTCCTCTGCTCAACTGTCCCCAGTGGAATTAAACCCCACTCAAAACAAAACGGAAAGCCAGCCAAAACGAGCCAAAATATTCCCGGCACCAACCTGTTCTCTGCAAACCACCCATAGGCCATTCTGCTTGTATGTTATATCCCGTTCCCTTTATTTTCCAGGGCAGGGACTGTCTCTGACTCTCTGTTTGTACAGGGCCTAGCAGAATAGGGCCCCAGTGTGAGTTGGGATCATCAGGTGCTACCTTAAACAAATACAGAATACAATTAATAAAAATGATAATATTGTAATTAGCACGGAGCTCAGTCTCAAGAGCTGGGAAGAAGGCATCTTGCAGGCTTCAAATGTGATTTCTGAAGTTTATGTGGGTGCAGCTACAAGAAGGAAACTCCGCCTCAATCTGCCTATGCAAAGTTAAGAGCCACCCCCAAAAAATCATGACAGTAATTCCTCTATAAAAGCTGTACCACCCCTTATCCTTATAATACGTCCATACAGAAAAAAGCAAAATATGCACTTTCAGTGAGAAATGTCCTTCATTTCAGACTAAAGGAAATTATAAGAAAAAACAAAGTTTCCAAGAAAGAACATGGCATTTGCATCTTCTCTGTCTTTAGCAACTCTCAGAACATCACAAATTGCTAAGCTCTGCCCAGAATTTTAAAGATGTGTACGCAGAAAACAAAAGGCACGACAATTCCACAGTCACAGTGCTAACACATCTTCGAGGCTCGTGTTCCATCTTTAATTTTGGCTTTATTCTGCTTATTTAGAGAGGGCAGAAAGTCTTCAGTTAATGCCTCTAGCACGTTTATGAGCTGCTTGGTAAGGAGCATGCATCTCACAGTATAGTGATGAACAAATAATAGGAATTTCAAACATGTGACATGACAGATGCTTTCCTTATATGACACTTTTAAAGGTCTTGGATGCACTTCAGAGCAGCAGTAGATATGTTCTCCTTGTTTAGAATATTAGCCTGCCTATAACTAGTAGGTCATATTTCAAAGCTTATCCAGTGTAATGACAACCCTGAGCTGCGTTTACTCATTCTGGCTTCCTGTCTTCTACCACATCAAGTCCCAGATCCTCACCCACATCTTCAAGGCCTCTTATCTCTGCCCTATCCCAATCCTGCCTCCTAACTCCTCTCTTTGGGCCCAAAACTGAGTAACTCCACTCATTCCTCTGCTTGAGGGAAAACAAAAGGCCACACCCTGAATGTATTTACTGTTGTGAGTAACTTTACTCCCGTGAGCAGATATGTTGACACAGCATTTCTGTTGGCTACTCACAATGGTAAGTACATGCAGAGTGTGGCTTTTTGTTTTCCCCCAAGTCTCTATTTCATTTTTTCTTTTGGGGTTGCTTTTATGCTTAAAACAGATGCTGATTTCTAGCTCCTTTTCCCTCCCGAAAACCCATCTCTTTTATGTTATGTCACCGTCTACTTTTGTGGCTATTCCACAGAAGAGGATAATTAGGATACGTCTAGACTGCAAGGCTATTTTAGGATCCCGAAATAGCTACCCCGCGTCCAAGGAACGTGTCCGCTATTTTGAAATAACTTTCAAAATAACAGACGCGCTATTTCGGCATCCCTGTAAACCTCATTCCATGAGGAATATGGGATGTCTCGAAATAGTGCTTCATTTCAAAATAAAATACGCAATTTGCGTTGCACAAATTGCATATCTTATTTCGATTTCAGAGTGAAGTCTAGATGTGTCCTAAGAGTCTACAACCGGTAGTAGTTTGGGGTATGTCTACACTGCCACCCTAGTTCGAACTAGGGTGGCTAATGTAGGCATTCGAAGTTGCAAATGAAGCCCGGGATTTAAATATCCCGGGCTTCATTTGCATCTTGCCAGGCGCCGCCATTTTTAAATCCCCGTTAGTGCGGACTCCGTGCCCGCGGCTACACACGGCATGGAGTAGGTAGTTTCTAATTCGAACTACCATTACTCCTCGTTCCACGAAATAGTGGAACTTTTAAAGATTCCTTGAGGAGTAACAGTAGTTCGAATTAGAGAGCGTAATTCGAACTACCTACTCCATGCCGCGTGTAGCCACGGGCACGGAGTCCGCACTAAAGGGGATTTAAAAATGGCGGCATCCGGCAAGATGCAAATGAAGCCCGGGATATTTAAATCCTGGGCTTCGTTTGCAACTTCAAATGCCTACATTAACCACCCTAGTTCGAACGAGGGCAGCAGTGTAGACATACCCTGGGAGGTTATTCCTTTAGCTCATGAGGGAGGCTCATGCTTTTAGCACTAAACCTCCAGGTTTCAAACGCCATTGATGACGCAAGCGAGGGGCCCTTAGGCAGGGTCCCATCACTGATTTCCATCATGCCAATGTTGCCTTCTCACCATTACATATTTGAACTCTTATCCCACATATCAAATTTCTACTGAAGAATTACATTACAGATAGAAGGGGCGGTGTCACTGGAGAGTATGCAAAGTGCCGTGAAGACCCCTCTGGGGCCCTATAAATATTCATCAGTGCTCAACAATTAATAATAATAATTAAGGGATTTATAAGAATACATTCATGTGAGTATTTTTAATCCTCTCTTCTTCTCCTTCAGAACTTGATTAGCAATTTAATGGCTCGGGATTATTTATTTATTTATTGATTGATTGATGAGGGAAGGGCACCACAGATACTTTTTAAGTAGGTAACTCTTTCCATAGCAGAGATAAGAGAAAAAAAAACTTTGAACATGAGATACTATTATCTAGGAAGAACGTAATTACGAGCAGGTTAACTTTAATCCGTGGCTTTCCCCTTAATCCCAAAGGGTCGAGGCCCTTATATGGGAAGGTATTTAAGCATATGCTTCAGTTCCTTCTGGTTCAGGATAGCATTTCAACACGTGCTTCATGTTCAAACACACAAAGCACATGCTTAAGAGTTAATCACATGCTTAAATGTTGCTTAAATGTTAAAGGAAGGATGTTTTACTGAATTGCAGCCTGTGTCCTGTGTGTACCAAGCTTTAAAGGTCTCCTGATTCTGTCACAGGGCATAGTGCTTTGTTTTAACCCTGCCTTACTCTGCAACCTTTATGTTCCTTATCTGTGCTCACCTGCCTCCCAGTTAACACGCCCCTTGCTAAGGTACATGATGCCGATGTTCACACAGTCCTGGCGACATGAGTCCTGGCAAGTGCTGTGACTAGCACATGTGAACTTCCATCACTGCTGGAAAACTGGGGCAGACGTATCCCAACCGAGTGGCACATGTTGGGCTCAGCTGGAGGTTGATGCAATGAAAATCCAAGCCCATTTGGTGGACCTGTGGAGATGTGGGCTCCTGTTGGGATATTCATCGTAGCTATAACTCAAAAAGGCCCCCTCCAAAACCAATGGAAGGCTTCCTATGGATTTCAATGGACTTTGGATCAGGGCTAACATGCCTCAGGATCCCTTGGGCATGAAAGCTGCTAGAGAAAGCCAACTTACAGCCCTCGCAGATTGTTTCAAAGTGCCTTTGGATACAAAGGAAACAGCTCAGATTGTGTCTGATTAGAGACACTACATCTCTAAGAAAGAAGCTTTCTGGAAATCCGAAGCCAATGCACGAGTGTGTAATAAACTGGGACCCTCTGGGAGGCAGGGTTTGGCCAATAGGATTCTCTTTTATTATCATTGTTAAATAAATCACGGTTTGCACAGCAATTGAAGCTGCAGCTTATTTCTTCCATCCGGGCTCTGAGCTGGCACGTGGACTGGGCTCTATCCATCCGGAGGCCCCACTCCCAATGCTCTCATTTTGCAGGAATCCGTTGGTGCATCTCCTGTTGCTAGCAGAGTTGGCTGACATCTTCAGACCTCTCCAGCGATGAGATGATGCTGGATGATGCTGAAGTCTGACTGCTGTCTGCAGGCCTGCTCGCCACTCCCCACCCCTATACCTCCCCAGCAATTGTCTGGAGACTGGGAGGAGGCGACATTTATCTGCAGATAAGGCAATCTGATTTAGCAGTCTCCTCCCTTTCAATCTGATGGGTCTAGGGATTTTCCTCTGACTTTGGTTTTGAGAAGGGGTGAGCCGTTTTGGCTGTAACTCTGTTGGATTTCAATGCTGGGTGCCTAGAACGCATACCACACTGCTGCTGCAGGCCCTGCAGAGGGATTTTCATTCCATTGTTAGTGCATCATTGACGGGACGTGGCAATTCCAGGCCACATATGCTGCTTGTCTGGTCCTCCCTGTCATAGGTGTAGAATCTGTAACAAAGGGTGGGTAGGTTGGGGACAGTGTATGGAGGCTACTGGAGAGCTGGTGAATGGATTTTACAGACATCCTGCTGCATGCGCCTCTCTCTTGCAATTCATCCCATTCTCCATCACTCCAGGGCCTACGCTCGAGTGTGTGCATGCTAGAGCAGTGTTTCTGAAAGGACTCCGCGAAACCACTTTGAGAAACCCATTGACTGGCTGGCTTGGTTTGTTTATTTACTGACACCGCAGCCACAGAGCCTCGTGGCTCCCATTGGCTCCATTTCGTCCTTTGTGGCGAGCCGTGGAGAGTGGCATGGGCTTCCCGCTGCTCCGCTTGGCTGCAAAAAGCAAAACGGAGCCAATGGGAGCCCCGAGGCCACAGTGCCAGTAAATAAACAAACCAGGGCGGCCAGCTAACGTGTTTCTCAAAGTGGTTTCACGGAGCACTTTCAGAAACACTGCTCTCGAGTGTCTCTAAGCTGCTAGCTGCAGTTGTGATGATGGTACACCTACGTCCATTGCAAAGGACTTGTAGTGACCAGGCCTGTCACCGTCTCATCTTCAAGGAGATTTTCCTCTAGCCCAAGCTGCGTCTGCGTAGTCGATAGCTCTGGCTGCTTCCGCGCACAGCCCTGCCTTCTCCTTGCAGGCCACATCTACACAGCAGGGCTAATGTCGAATTAAGCAATGCAACTTCAGCTACGTCAACTGCGTAGCTTGAGTCGAAATAGCTTAATTCGGCTTTTGGCGCTGCCTACACAGCAGGGAGCCCGAGAAAGAGCACTCTTTCTCCAACTTCCCTCACTCCATGTACAATGAGAGTTACAGGAGTTGGAGTAAGAAACCCTCCAGCTCGACATTATGTCAAAATAACGGCTTGTTGTGTAGACAAGGACTATGTTATTTCGAAATGATGTCAGAAGCATAGGCTCTTCGGAGCAACACAGGAGAGTGGAACTTCTTTTCGCAGCAATCCTCCCACCATGGAAACTCACAGGCTGCTAACCTTCCTTTCAGGCTCACCTTAGCCCTTTTATTTGGGATAAGGGTCTGGACTGGAGTGCAGCAGTAGAAGACAGATGGTGGAGCAGTTCTGGGGCAAGTGGGTCTGCCAAGGCTGAGCCACATGCCTCCCTGTACTCTCAATGGCCTGTGCCCCTCACCCTAATAGGAGCATCTGTTATTTCCTTACCTTTTAAGAACTGGACCAAGACCTCACAAACTCATGTCACTTATGTGCCTGAACATCCGCGAGTGAAAGAGATGGCAAGAAGGTTCAGAGAAGCCAAGAGGTGAAGGATGCCGCCTAATAATCCTGGAAAGCTTCTCACCTCCCAGTCAGAGCAGAAGTGGAATGGCCACTGCGGGATGGATTTAAACTTGTACAGACAAGTATCCAAGTCACTCTCTGGAGCAACCTTTTGTTACCATCACTCGCATCCGTAGTGAGACCAAGATGAGCAGCTCACTCCTTTACTGGATGAAGTATAAATGGCCAGACTGGGTCACTCCCCGCTGGGGATTGGGGACTAAGAGGAGAATGGCTTGATTCAAGTGCTGAAGGGACTGGAGAGAGAATGGGCTGAAGGAGAGGAGAAAAAGATCTCAGAGTGTTCAGGAAAAGCTCTGCGATCCCGCACTACTTACTTACTTCCTCCACTTATATGGCATCTTGGGTGCTTTATGAAATGTACATCTGTGGCTCACACCAGATCTCAGAGCACTTTACTAGAGTGAGAGGGATCCCAGCCTGCCTGGTTCTAACTTGCAGAGCATTAGACCAGTTGGCCCTGGCTGTGAACCCCGGATCAGGAGATGAAGTTCTTCAAAACTGCAGGGGGCGAGTTCAACTCTAAAGCAGTAAATGTCAAAACAAAGAAGGACCAAGACTGCAGTCGAGCTGCCTCACAGGATGTGGACAGCACCCCATCAGATGAAAGTGAAATGGGGAATAGGGAAGAAAATTGGGAAGCAAATACCAAGACCAAGAGAGTCCCGGCCCAACTGGTGTGGGATAAGTATGTCAGTCTGAAGGGAACTGGTTCTACTGGGTCATTCCATCAACATGATCTATCTGTTAAATTTTTAGTCCTCACTCAACCGAGGGATGCAGAGCAGACCCCACCTCCAGCCAGCTGTCACTGCCAGATAGGGGCATACAGCCCAAGGTGACTGCTCTACCCTGCTCTTATTTGCAGTTGGATATGCTTAAATGTGAGCGGGTCCCATATTTCTCCAAGAGCCCTGATCTCCCGAGTTGGCTCAGCTTTCTCATGAAATATCCAGAACCTCGTGCTCTCTATCACATCAGAATGAACTTGAATGCAGTAGATTGGCATCACAGCCGATGGGCTGCGGCAGAACTCAGAAGCAAAAAGGGGGATGGAAATATATAGAAAAAACCCCAGGGGCTTTCAAGTTTTTATGTCCTCAACAAAGTTGCACTTGAGAGTCATTCTGAGTTTTTAATGAAAGGTTAGCCCAATTTCTATATTACTGGAACCATTTCACCCACCTCCAGTACAGATAAGATAATAGCATGATCACAAGACAAGCACCTTCTCCCTAATTTGATGGAAAGATTGTCTGTGTGTGCCGCTCAATGATGCTAGCAGGAGTGTTCTACCTGTGGGAAGTCCCTGCACTTTGTAATGAGAGTAGATCAATGACTGAGCAAGAATTTAGCAACTGCAAATATTTTCTTTCTTTGACTCAGATTGCAAAGGATGTACATCAGGATGGGATCTGAGCAGGGGAAAACTCAGAAAATAAGAAAGACCAGACCAAAGTCTTTTTCTAAAAAGATTCCAGTGGAGGGGGAGGCTCTGAGATTCTTTCAGCTCTGTAGCATGGAAACCAATCTCTTTATTTAAGGAAACTTATTCTGTTGCATTCTGAGTCATTTTCCATGGGAGAGAAAATTGGTTTCTTAAACAGGTCCTATAATGTTTTGCTAAACTCCAAAATTCCCCAGGTTGAGTTACTCCCATCCACCAAAAATACTGTTTTGGGGGCCAATGATTAGAGAAAAGAAAAGCTTCCAGGGAGCAGGTGATCATCCTTGCTTCCAGGTTGTCCCTGTCATGCCTGACTGCTGTACTAATTAAACACGACATTGGCCAGGTTTCATACCTCATTTTATTCCCTCCACCCTCAGCTTTTTGAAAAGTTTCCAAAAATATCAGGCAAGGAAATGAAATCTGCATCCCAAGGAAAAGATCCATTTCCAAACCATTAATCTTTTCTTATGACATGTTTTGGAATACAAATGTATCCAGAGGGGGGTTATTCAGCAATATGTTGTGTTCATGTAACTGATCAGATCGGGGTTTTATTATAGTGGTGCATATGTTAACAATAATTCAAACTTTTATTCACTCTGTTTCACCACCACAGCTGCTCTTGGTTTTCCTTATGGCCCCACCCGGTGACATTTGGAATGCAAACAGATACATGTATATATTACAGAGAGCTGATGTGTTTTACATTGTTATCCAAGAATTGGGCTTCCTTTTGCATGCTACAGTATTGTAACAAATTCAAGATCATGTAGGAACTGGCTGACTGTCACAATGCCACACACCATAACTACTCAGAACAGCAGGGCTTGAAGGCAGATCTAGGCCACTGTCACTTCCCACAAAAAGAATCTCTATTAACTCTTCACAGTATAGTGTCTATGAGACAATGTTGAACTATGCACATACCATCCAGCAGAGGATCTGCGCCACAAGCACAATACAAAAATGGGCCCTTAAAAAAATCATGTTACCAAAATGCACAGGGAAACACAGCAGGAAAATACTTAGTTCAACAGTGAGTAAGGGTAGTTGAAAAAATTCAAAAACATTTTCAATAAAACTAACTGGATTGAAAATTTCCATTTCAGTTCAGTTTTTTGGGGTTTTTTGCCCTCCCTCTTTTATCATAATAATGGGGAAGGAAAATAGAGAGCAGGATAAACAATGAAAAATTTCTATTTGTTTCCATAAATCAGGACAGGGCTGTCATACCAAGTGATCTGGATCACTTGATAAACTGGGCCCAGTGAAACAAAATGCATTTTAGTGCAGCCAAATTCAAAGTTACACATCTAGGAATGAGGAATGCAGGCCACTCCTATAGATGAGTGAGTGTATCCCAGAAAACAGTGACTCTGATAAGGATTTAGGGGTCATAATGGACAACTACCCATGCAATGCTGTGGCAAAAAGGGCAAATGTAAACCTTGGATGGATAAACAAGGGAATAATGAGTAGGAATAGGGAGATGATTTTACCTCTGTAGATGGCTTTAGAGATACAATATTAGAATACTGTGTATACATTTTTAAAAGAATGTTGAAAAATTGGAAAGGGTGCAGAAAAGGGCCACAAAAAATTATTCAAGGACTGGGGAAAATGGCTTACTATGCCTCCATTGGTTCCACTTAACTAAAAGAAGACTGAGAGGTGACTTGATTACAATGAATAGTACCATCCTGAGGTGAAAATATTGCATACTAACGGGCTTTTTTTATCTAGTAGAGAAAGAACATAAGAACAGATATACTGGGTCAGACCAACAGTCCATCCAGCCCAGTATCCTGTCTTCTGACAGTGGCTAATACCAGATGCCCCAGAGGGAGGGAACACAACAGGGAATCCTCACGTGATCACTCCCCTGTCACCCACCTCCAGAGAAACAGAGGTAAGGGACACCATTCCTAGCCATCCTGGCTAATAGCCATTGATGGGCTTAACCTCCATAAATCTATCTAGTTCTTTTTTGAACCCTGTTAAAATCCTATCCTTCACCACATCATCTGGCAAGGAGTTCCACAAGCTGACTGTGCGCGGAGTGAAGAAAAACCTCCTTTTGTTTGTTTTAAACCTGCTGCCTATTAATTTCACTTGGTGACCCCTAGTTCTTATATTGTGGGAATAAGCAAATAACTTTTCCTTATTCACTTTTTCCCCACCAGTCATGACTTTATAGACCTTTAATCTCCTCTTTATAGACGATATCCCCCCTTAATCGCCTCTTTTCTAAGATGAAAAGTCCAAGTCTTTTTAATCTTTTTTAATGTAAAAGATAGAACAAGAATCAATGGCTGGAAGTTGAAGCCAAACCAATTCAAGTTAGAAATAAGGGGCAAATTTTTAACAGTGAGAGTGATTAATCCCAGCAACAAACTACCAAGGGAAGTGCTGGGTTCTCTATCACAGGATGTCTTCAGATCAAAACTGGGTACCTTTTGGGAAGATATACTTTAGTCAAACGTAAATTATTAGACTACAGGAGTAAATGGCTGAAATGTAATGTTCACTGGAGATTATACTAGATGATCTAATGGTCCCGTCTGTGCTTAAACTCTGTAAATCTATATTTTTGTTTCCTTCAAGAGATCATATATTATTTGAAAAAAGTTTAAATTACATTTTTTACCAATACTATTCAATACAGGAGTTAGAATTACCCAAACCTAGTCTAAAAGTGACACCCACGAAGGAGAGTGCTGAGAGCCACAACAGAGGTACAATGGCCAGAGTTAGAATGGTAAGTACTTCAATAGCTATAATAGAAAAACTGGAAGTCCTCCTCCTTCCCTGCATGAGCCAGTCTCTAAGGAATGGGAATAGAAGGGACTTTCTCTGGAGACAGGTATTCATATAATTTCTTCTTGCCCCTTCTTTAGAAGCAGCTGGTGAGACGTGGGTATGGACTAGATGCTGGTCTGATCTGATCAGTTTGGCAATTCAACCATAATAATACCATTTGGGTGAAATTCAGCCCTGGCATAAATGGGGTGAAGACCCATTAGCTTCATTGGAATTGCTGCTGCTCCTGCCACAGCTGGATCTAAACCCTTATCTCTAGGGGCCAGGGATGCACATACCTTGTCCATGTGGTCCCACATGTTCATTCATTCCTGAGTTATGAGAACATGGTTAGCTGTGGACAACAGCTGCCTTCTCCTCTAATCTATGTCTAAAGAAGTGGGATGCTGAAGTTCTAGTGATGACCTTTTGCAGTCCTGTACCTGCTGTATTGAGAACCCACAGCTCGGATTCTATTGCTGGCTGAAGACTTGGCTATGACAACCCATTGGGATGCAACATTTGGCTGTTCTCTTACCCTTGCGTGCAATTTCAAGTTCAAACTTCCTCCTGCTGCCATTTCCTCAACTGGCAATTGTGTTTACCAAAGAGACATCAAAGGCACAGCATTCTTTCTCCTGATCAACCAGAAGGAGAGCCTCAAAGAGTGTTTGGTCTTTGGCTTAGAAAGAAAAAAAATTGAAGTCCCATTAAACATTGCCAATCATCTCCAGTTGTCTCCCATCTTTTCTGCATCCCCCCACCAACTTCTGCTTGCTGGATAAACTTCTCAGAATGCTTGAATTTCCTTTCCTTTCCTTTGCAGTCAACTAAAACCACCCAATCCATAATGCTAATGGCTCAGAGCTGGAATTCAGAAACCAGGCACCCCGCCAGCTGCTGGGTTGTCTTTAGTGCCGTTCATAAGATAAGGAGGCTGTGCTGAGCAACGCATGTGTGATGGCAGCAGCTCTTGTACAGAGCAAGCTTTTGTGCATAGGCCAGGGAATGTACCTTACTATGGCCTCAGTCCCACAAGTCCCTGTGCAAGGCACAGTAGAGAGCATGTAGCTCAAGGTTTCCCAACCTATGGGTCGGGACCCAAATATGGGTCGCCATGACATTTCAAAAGAGTTGCCAGGTGTCTCCCCAGGTGGCTCTTAAGGAGCCATTCACACATTTTTGAATTGCCCTGGGTCACCAAGTCTTCCTGAATTGTCAAAATGGGTCCCCATCTGGAAATGGTTGGGAACCGCTGATGTAGCTGCTGTGCTCCAGCAAAAGTGCAAGCGGAGAGGCAAAGCGTGGATGAAAGAAGTGTTAGACCTAGTCCTGCATATTTAGTCTCAAACTCCCCTGTCCCCACACTGCCTTGTACCTGTGCCCTCACTCACAAGAGCACAAGGTGAAACAAGAATGGGGTATGGATGGAGACAAGAGGGGCTCTGTAGAGGCATAGATTTAAATTAATGGAGATTGCCTATCTCCTAGAACTGGAAGGGACCTTGAAAGGTCATTGAGTCCAGTCCCCTGCCTTCACAGCAGGACTAGGTACCATCCCTGACAAATTTTTGCCCCAAATGGCCTCCGCAAGGATTGAACTCACAACCCTGGGTTTAGTAGGCCAAGGCTCAAACCACTGAGCTATCCCTCCCCCATTTAAACAACCCTCAGCTGAATTGCATTTAAGGCTGGCCAGAACCAGGTCCGGCAGGGCATCAGGTCAGGCGATACTCTGTATGGCTGCTGCCTGAGGCTATCCGAGGCCTCTGCTTAAAGGGACTTCCCCTGGACAGCCGGTTCTCAGCTTTCCCTGCTTGCTTGTCTACCTCGATGAGGGACAGCAAAGCATTTTGTCTGTGCGTGCTCTGGTTGCCCTCACTTGGGACACCACAGCACTCTGCAAAATGGAGCCAGAGCTGCCCCTGGGCACTCTGGTGTTTCTTGTGGACGTGTTGCTGGGAGCCTGGCTGCACTTTCTGCAGGCTGCCAGCCGGGAGGTCCATCGGGGGGATGTCAGTATCCAGGTGGCCCTGCGGGACAGCTTCCACCCTGAGGAGCACTAAGAGCCTCCCTGGTCTGCCCACTGGGGGTTTGTGCCTCATTCCTCCCTCACCTCCTTCCACTTCCCCTCCCTAACCTTCCTTCCTGATGTCAAATAAAATACACATATTTTCATGAACACAAACTCTCTTTATTTAACAAAACTGGGGTGGGAGGAGTGAAACTCTGATGAGACTGGGGAAAGGAGGCGGGAGAGGGGAAGAGAGAGGGTGGGAGAGGGGAGGGGGAAACCTGGGAGGAGGGATCTGGAAGGGGGAAGCAATGGGAAGAAGGGGGAGGGGAAGCTCAGGGCTCAGGGTTGGGGGTCTCGCAACTTGATTGTCATGCAAACCTGCTTCTGGGTTCACATGTGGCCTTTGGTGGCCAGGCTGGCAGCTATCCTGCCATGGACGGCCGTGTTCCTCTGTCTAGTGCAGAGATCATGGACATTGGGGGCATCCCCCCCAAACCTGAATAAGGTCCATGATCTCCACCCTGGATCAGGAAGGCACCCGCCTCTCTGGTCCCTGACAAGCTCCTGGGAGCTGGCAGACTGCTCCTGGGGAGTGGTGGAGGGCTGGCTGCCAGTGGCTTGCTGGCTCATGTTTTGGGGCCACTGGGTCAAGGGCAGTGACTGCTGGCTCTGGGCTGGCAGGCTTGGAGCTGGCACTGGCACTGTGGCCAGAATCAACCCCTTTAAGGGCCCTGGGAAAGGGGGAGGCAGAGGAGTGTTCTTGGTTGAGGCTAGAGTGGCCACCAGGGCATCCTGGGAAAGCTGGAGGCCCCCGATTTCGATATAAGTGTCTACACAGCACTTATTTCAAAACAGCTATTTCAAATTTGGCGTTATTCCTCGTGGAATGAGGTTTACCTAATTCAAAATAAGTGCTCTGCTATTTCGAATTACTTTTGAAATAGCAGTTTGGCTGTGTAGATGCTAGTAAAGTTATTTTGAAATAACGGCTGTTATTTCAAAATAACTTTGCTGTGTAGACATTCCCTGAGGGTATGTATACACTACCCTCCTAGTTCGAACTGGGAGGGTAATGTAGGCATACCGCACTTGCAAATGAAGCCCAGGATTTGAATTTCCTGGGCTTCATTTGCATAAGCGGCGAGCCGCCATTTTTAAAACCCCGCTGGTTCGAACCCCGTGCAGCGCGGCTACACGGGGCTCAAACTAGGTAGTTCGGACTAGGATTCCTATTCCGAACTACCAGTACACCTCGTTCCACGAGGAAAGGAGGCGGGAGGTGTACCGGTAGTTCGGAATAGGAATCCTAGTCCGAACTACCTGGTTCGAGCCCCGTGTAGCCGCGCTGCACGGGGTTCGAACCAGCGGGGTTTTAAAAATGGCGGCTCCCCGCTTATGCAAATGAAGCCCGGGAAATTCAAATCCCGGGCTTCATTTGCAAGTGCGGTATGCCTACATTACCCCGCTAGTCCGAACTAGCGGGGTAGTGTAGACATACCCTGAGAGAGGAAATAATAGCTTTCAAATACATACAAGGTTTACAAGGAGGAGCGAGAAAAAACATTCTCCTTAACTTCTGAGGATAGGATAAGAAGCAGTGGGCTTGCATCAAGGGAGGTTTAGGTTGGACATTAGGAAAAACTTCCTAACTGCCAGGGTGGTTAAACACTGGAATAAATTGCCTAGGGAGGTTGCTGAATCTCCATCATTGGAGATTTTTAAGAAGAGGTTAGACAAACACCTGTCAAGCATGGCCTAGCTGATGTTTGGTCTGTGAGCGCAGGGGACTGGACTTGAAGGCCTCTCACGGTCCCTTCTAGTTCTAGAATTCTATGATTCTATTCTATGAGGTAAGGTTAATTCCTTTGGGCGAACATTAGCGAAACAAAAAGGCTCATTATTAATGGTTCCACCTTGCAACATCTTCTTTGTCCCTTGGGCCAGCTTATCGTGTATCCCTTCAGGTGAAGGTATGGAGTCCTAGAGGCTGCTGGGAGAAAATTCCTTTCCCAAACCACTTCAGTCTGAGCAATTAAACAAAGACAAGTGAAAAAGCTACAGAAATGGACTAGAGTTTTCTGGGGCCTGTTTTTCCTTGATTGTTATTTTGACTTGTGGGTGTGGTGGTCTCCTCTGGCAGACCCTGTCTGTGAGCTCAGCAAGGGTGTTTATAGCACATACCAAAGCACAGACTAGTCTCTGGGCAGCCCTTTCTGTTTTCATTTCTGTAGCCACTTTAAGCAGCAGTAATACCACTTGATGTCACATCTCCTTGGTCCACACTCCCACTCATTGGACGGTGTTCTCCTCTCCCATGGATTTCCAAGGAATTACTCCTGATTTGCACAGGTGTTAGCAAGAGGAAATCCAGGCTTGTTCATTATGGGAGTGGGTATATTACAGATCTTAGGGAGCACAAAGGAAAAGCATAGGCTTGGATGGCTGAGAATGTGGCTTTGGCCAGCGGGTGCAATATTCATGCCTTTTCCGTGCACGGATATCATTTCACTAGCATGCGGGATAAGCTATCAATATGACCTCATCCTTGCGATTGGTCACACATTTTTGGGAGAGGGTTTTATATCTCACACGCTGAAGCCTCATCTCTTCTTCTCCCCTGGGAGGTTTCCTCTGTGACAGGCGTAATGAGAATGGGAGGGGGCAAAACAGAGGAAGCAAACACCTGGCCACCTTTTAAAGGCTCGTTCCCACCAACTCTGCAGTGCAGTAAATGACATTCCAGCTGAGCTAGACACTCGCAGGGCACGTCTACACTAGGAAATTATTTTGAAATTACTAATTTTGAAGTGACTGCTTTGGCTAAGAGCATTTAGATTGTGGCTCTGGGATGCTGAAGAGAGTGGAGTCAGAGATGTTCTCAACCTTAGACAACACTTTGCAGCAACAAGACTATCACAGTGCTCTGCATACAGTTCGTTAAGCCTTTTAGGTGAGAATTGCTGAGCGACGGTCAATTATGCCTGAAATCAGTGCACAGACTCTTGCTGACTTCAACAACAGCAGGACCAGGGCTAGGGTCAGGGTCAGGGTCAGGGTCAGGGTCAGGGTTAGGGTTAGGATCATTATCTCCATTTTACAGAGGGGAAACTGATCCACACACAGTGAAATGGCTGACTGCAGATCACCAAGGGGGTCAGCAGCAGAGCCAGAGCTGGAAGAACCCGTGTCTCCAAACACCCATTCCTCTGCTTTGGCCACAAGACCACCCCGTTTTCCCCTCCCACTCATTTCTGTGTACTTTAGAAAGGTATGATAAAAGCTCCATGTGTCCCTCTCATACTTTGAAGCACAGGTGACAAACAGGGATCATTTAAATATTTCGCTCTTGGACTGGGCTTGAAGGCGCTTTACTCCTTAAACCCATTTCTACAAGTCAGTTATTTTCCCCCTCCGAGTCCCACTGCATGGTCAGGATGTTATTTTTTGTTTATGTGCCTTGACATGCTCCTCACAGAACTGTGATGATATAAAACTTGGACAGGGAGACCGGGCTTATTTTTAATTGCCTTTGAAGGACCCCAATCAGATCTCCAAAGTGATGTCAGCATGGTAATGTTGAAACGTTATTCGATGGTGTTTATGTTACACAGAAGTAAATCAAGCTCTTGCATTTGTATTGGATCTATATTCTGAGTGCAAATGTAAGGGAGGATTGGGCCACAGCCTGCATTCCCAGAATGACCAAGATTAGATTGTGCAGAGTCCCCCTGTCCCCGGTTGCCTGACGCAGATCTCTTGGAATCGTTTACCTAGCTACAGAGTGTGCAGCTTTTCAAAACAGCTCTCTCCCCAGGTTGACAAAGCAGTGCCCCCGTTCTTTGATTTGAGTTCATGGCTTCAAAATGCTCCCATTTCCCATTCTCAATTGTGATCCCATTCTGGACCCTGAATATGGGGCACATCAGCAGAAATCTCTCAAATATGCATCCCCCCAGATAACGTACATCGGGTCAAGGGTACGATTATAGTATTATTATTTGTACTAACAGACGTACCCAGCATTGCCAGGGTTCTTCAGGCCAGGGGGCTGGCACTGGGGGAGGAGGTGCAGGAGTCAGGGCAGGGTCTTGAGATTGTGGGGGGCTCAGGGTAGGAGGCTGGAGGTGTGGCGGGGTACCAAAGTTAGAGCAGGGTTGAGGAGGGGCTCAGGGCAGAGAGTGGAGGTGCAGGAGTTAGGGCAGTGGGTTAGGAGGAGGAAATGGGGGGCTCAGGTCAGGTGTGGGCTCAGAACAGGGGGTGGCCATTGGCTTCTCCCTGGGGGTGGCCTGGGGCAGGGGAGGCTGTGCAATTTGCCTGCCAGCTTTTCCCTGGACTGGTGCTGAGGGTTGGGGGGAAAGGTTTGGGAAGGGGGACCATTTATCTGGGCCAGTGGCCAGCAAGATGGTGAGCTCCAGCCCCAGCAGGCCACCGTCTTCCATATGCAGCCACCCAACCCGCTCTCTGTGGTCATTCTGCAGTACAGCTGTCACTCCGATCAGCTCCCTTCCTTCCTATGTTATGGAAAACACTCCCATTCCAGGCACATCCTGTTTTCCTAGCACAACCAAACCCAAACTTTTCTTTAAGTTATGATAAGAGTAAGCGGCATACCAAATTTGGGAGGAGTTACCATTACCATTTCAAAGGAGTTCTTAAACAAATGAACTCACAGATAGACAGACGTACAAACCTTTTAATATGTATCTATAGATTATGGTAGCATGTAAGGGCACCATGCTGCTAGGTGTAATACAGACACAGAGTATGAGATAGTACCTGTCTTGAAGAGCTGACAGTCTACACCAGGGAACCTTTTTAGAGTTGGGGGGCACTGATCCACAGAAAAATCAGTCGGGAGCTGCACACAAGTGAGAAACAAAATAATCCTCACTGATGTGGCCCCCAACTAAGGAGAAAGACACTCTCTACATTTCCCTCACACACCAGAGCCTTGGGAGACCCAAGCTAGTAGTTTCTGTGTGCTCCAGCTCCATAAGATGTGTGTGGGAGGGAAGGGAGCTGGAGTGCCAGCTTGGGCTCTCCAGTGCTGGGGAGGAGTCCCAAGCCTTGGGGGGCTGGATCCAGGCAACCCGGAGGCCACATCTGGGCCCCAGACCTTAGGTCCCCCACCCTGATCTAAACCCACAAAGAGCAGGAGAAAGGGAGCATTAGCATCTCCAATTTAGAAGTGGGGAACTGAGGTACAGGGAGATGAAGTGACAACTTACCCAACATTGCCCCGGGAGTCTGTGCTAGGACTCACACCTATTACTTCTGATTCCCACACCAGGCACCTTATCAACAAGCTCTTGTTCACAAAGATTTGCCACCCTGAGCTGATTGCATTATTGTGGTACTGTGCAGAAGGTGGGCATGGCATTTCACAGGGGAATAAGATGTAGCAGGAGCTTGCCAGAGTTAGCAATCTCAGTGGTACTTAGTACTACTATATGGACCAGTATCCTATAGATAAAAATGACCGTTAATAACTAATGCTTCAAATACAGGTGAAAAAACTGCCTGACTCATTGTGGAATGGGAGGAAATCCCTTTCTGACCCTTGTGATTATTATGATTTATTGTTGAAGACTTGCACTGCTGTAGCGTCCAGAGGCCCCCAGAAAGGATGGAGAGAAACAGATCAACAGCTCATCACCAAATGCAAGCTACTGGAAGCAAGAAAAAAAGGGGAAATTGAGAGACCTCTGGGCCAAATACACAGGATTTTGTATAAATATTCTCTTCCGTCTCATCTGCTTCCCTATCAAAGTCCCGCTTTAAAGTGCCTCCAAGTAGCTGGGATTTGCTGCCTCCTGAACTAGAGCCAAAACATGCCATTTCCAGTGGGATGAGAATACAAAAATAAAGAGAACCAACGCGAATATTAATGAGAATTTCCACTCAGAGCCCTTTCTACTGCTCACTGTGGGGCTAGCCTCGATTTTACTTGACTTCTCGTGGTCTGAGATTTTCTTTTAAATAGTTCTAATTTCAGGGATGATTTTGGTTGGGGGATTTGTTTAGCTTGCAGCGTCTCCCTTTGTCAGTGGAGCTGCCTTGTAAGTAATTAAGCTGTTGTTCAGTCTCAGTGTAATTGCTGCTGTCTGCTGACAGGGCACTTCTGCCAACCAGATGTTTTTTATCTTGAAGAGCCTATCTGGTGTAACTATTTTTAATTGGTAAATAAAGAAGGAAAGGAAATACAGTTGCATTTTTTTCCCTTAGCACTATATCAGAGCATCATTCATATATTTGCTGCCAAACTGGGTTACTGGTTCTAAAGTTAAGCACGAAAGACTTATGCAATACTTAAGTCCCTTCTGGACTGGGGTGAATCTCCATTTGGGAATATGCAATGCCCTGATGGCATCTGTTCCTATTTAGGAAGCAAAACTGACATACCTGATGGGTGAAATTGTTTGATGGAAAGAGATTTGTCAGCGGTGGTAGTTATTTTTGGACACCGTGAACATGCAATATAATTAGAGATGATTAAACTTCAAAAGGTTCAGAGATTCAGATGCCAATAAACACCCAGTGACTTGAATGTTTCTCAAACCTTCTTTGAACATCTTTGTTCTGGACATCTTTGGACTTTCAGCTTCTCATGTGAGATATTATGCACATCTTGCTTTCAGCTTGAGCTATACATGAAGAGGAATTATTCTCTTCCATGCTATTGTAGAATTTCTGCTTCTGGTCCCAGACAATTCCATGAAGTGCAGACAACACAAAATGTTAACTGAAACCTTTTAAATCTTAAATGAATGATCATTAGTTTGATATTTAGCGAGAGTCAAAACAGGATGCAAAACTATGTCCTGCTTTGATACCAGCTGCTGAAACCCGCTGAGAATGTACGTTATTTTACATACACATTTTGCTATTTCAAAATACGATTTTATCAGCCCTGTTGCTTTATGAAAGATCCACATGAACAAGAGGGGAAACTGATGAACTACACAGGGACAATGATGAAGCCAATTGCATCTAAAGTTCTATTAAATGCAGAAAGGAAACACTGAAAAAAGAGAGAAAGAACTTTTTCTCTGAGATCTTTCTGCACAGCCCATGACCACAGCATCTACAGACTTGTCCAACTAAGCTCTCGGTTTGAGCCTCTTAGGTATTACTTGGTACAGTAATGGGTAAAAAATATCTTAGACACAAAGTCCATCTCCCTTCAACAAAGATTTGGCTTTGATTCAACTCAGGGTTTGGCTATGGGTGCAGGTCAATTCTTATTTTATCCAAACTGCTTGACTATCTTCTACCCCTATGCGTAGTCTCAATACACACTCTTTCTGTCTATGTGCCTTCCTCTTTTCTCTCCCAAACATATGCAAATGCCATGTAAAAGCACCTATATTTTTGATCCCCAACTTTTATCTGCAAATCCTAATATTTCCCTGAAATTTTGTCCATTAGATCCAGGTCAGAAATGGTGCCTTCTCCATCAATAAACATAATTACTTAAAAAAATATAACACGATTGACCCCAAACAAAATGGCAAGTTTCTGTCACTCAGTCCTGTTGGACACTCCTGTACTTCCTTTTCACATCTTTGCTCCATTGACCACTAAAGCCAATGCAATGACCTCCACTGACATCACTAAGTCTTGGATCTGGCCCCGAAGGCACAGCACAGGTCTTTTCAAGGGGTATGTCTACACAGCAAAGTTATTTTGAAATAACAGCAGTTATTTCAAAATAACTTTCCTAGCATCTACATAGCCATTCCGTTATTTCGAAATTAATTCAAAATAGTGGAGGGCTTATTTCAAAATTGGTAAACCTCATTCCACAAGGAATAGTGCCAATTTCGAAATTGCTATTTCGAAATAAGCGCTGTGTAGACACTTATTTCGAAATAGGGGTCCTCCAGCCCTTCCCAGGATGCCCTGCTTCTTACCTGATGCCCTCCCAGAACTGGTTCCAACCAGCCTTAAATGTGATTCAACATCCACTCAGTGTGGACATGCTATTTCGAAATAGAAAAACGCTATTTCAAAATGCATTTTCTGTGTAGACGCATTGTTTCGAAATAAGCTATTTTGAATTAACTATTTCGAGATTAGATATTTCAAAATAACGCTGTAGTGTAGACATACCCACAGTTACCAGAGTTACAGTCTGTGAATCTGTTCATTCCCATGCACTCCGTCAAACAGAGCCCACATGGATGAGCCATTCTGGAGTGTGATTCTGGCACTAAACACTCCTTCCAGCCTTGCCACCAGCACTCTCACAAGACCTGATACAGAGTGGGAGAACTTTAAATACATCTTGGTAACAACAAGAACAACAAGAACAACACGGAGAGCCTCGACAGTCCTCTGAGTCTCCAAAAGTGCTGCACAAACATTGTCTCACAAAGCAGTACAAACAGAGCACAGGTAAATGTGAAATGCTCTCCTGAAATTCAACATGGCACAAGCAGGGATCTTTTAGTCAAATAGAGGAGAAGAGGAAAAAGCTTTCTGATGGTAGTGGGGGTGCTAGCGCAGCGATACTTTATGTCTCTCACTAAACGCTGCAGACTGGTTTCAGCATTGGCGTTTCACGAGGAGTAACGGTAGTTCAGAATAGGAAGCCTAGTCCGAACTACCTAGTTCATGCCGCGTGTAGCCGCGCGGCACGGAGTCCGAACTAGCGGACATTTAAAAATGGCGGCGCCCAGCACGATGCAAATGAAGCCCGGGAAATTCAAATCCCGGGCTTCATTTGCAACTCCGGTTGACTACATTACCACCCTAGTTCTAACTAGGGTGGTAGTGTAGACATACCATAAGGGCATTAAAATAAAAACATCACAAACTCTTTCGAAAGCTCAAAATGGATCCAGTAAAGCTCTTGTTTGAGATTTGAAGGCAGACTTGGGTCTGTTATTTGATCTAAATCTCCATGCTATGGGGAATGCTTTGAGAAAGTTGTGACTTCTTGTAATTTAAAGCTACATGGAAGGTTTCCTCTTGACCTAGAGCCCTGAACGGCCATTGCATTCTTGCCATGATTGCTTAGATCAGTAGTTCTCAAAGGCTACGTCTACACTGGCATGATTTTCCGCAAATGCTTTTAATGGAAACATTTTCCGTTAAAAGCATTTGCGGAAAAGAGCGTCTAGATTGGCACGGACACTTTTCCGCAAAAGCACTTTTTGCGGAAAAGCATCCGTGCCAATCTAGATGCGCTGTTCCGCAAAAAAGCCCCGATCGCCATTTTCGCAATCAGGGCTTTTTTGCGCAAAACAAATCTGAGCTGACTACACTGGCCCTTTTGAGCAAAAGTTTTTGTGCAAAAGGACTTTTGCCCGAACAGGAGCAGCATAGTATTTCTGCAAGAAACACTGATTTCTTACATGAGATCGTCCGTGTTCTTGCGGAAATTCAAGTGGCCAGTGTAGACAGCTGGCAAGTTTTTCTGCAAAAGCAGGTGCTTTTGTGGAAAAACTTGCCAGTCTAGACACAGCCAAACTGTGAGTCCCCAAAGTGAGCCAGGACCTTATTTTAATGGGGTCACCAGGGCTGGCTTAGATTTGGTGGGGCTCAGGGCCCAAGCCTAAGCCCCACTGTCCTGGGCAGTAGGACTCAGGTTGTAAACCCCCAGCCTGGAGCCGAAGCCATCGGGTTTGGGCTTTGGGCCCTTGCTTGAGGCAGTGGGGCTTGGGCAGGCGCAGGCTCCTGCTCCCATGGCATGTAGTAATTGTTGTTGTCAGAACGGAGTCATGAAGCCATGACATTTGTGAACCCCTGGCCTAGATCCTGTGGCTGCAGCTGTTCCACAATAAAAGCCCTGGATGCCGGGCATGAGGTGGGCCTCAGAAGTGAGAAATTCTCAGTTCCCCAGACTAACAGAAACTTTCATTTAAATCAGGGGCGAGGAACCTTTTTTGGGTCGGAGGCTGCTGACCCACAGAAAAATCAGCCAGGGGCTGCAAAAAAACAACAAAAAACAAACAAACCCTCACTGACATGGCCCCTGGCTGAGGAGGAGACAGACACTCCCCACATTCCCGTCACACACTTTGTGTGCTCCAGGCCCACTGTGGAATGGCAGAGGATTGGAGCACCAGCGCCTGCTCTCCAATACTCGGGGTGAAGCCCTAAGCCTCAGGCGGCTGGAGCCAGGCAATCTGGGGCTGGATGCAGCCGCTGGGCCTTTGGTTCCCCACTCCTGATTTAAATTATTCAGGTGGGCCAACTGAACTTGGGCAGCCATTCTCAACTCCAGGTCCTGTGGAAGAAAACAATGACAACAATGAAAGCAATGAGAAAAGCTTCTGAAATGTCATCTCCCTTTAGGTGTCTCAAGTTGGGAACCTAAAATCGTAGGCACCCGACATCACTAGTAACTTCCAAAAATTTAGACCCTTATCTGCAATTTGAAAGAAGGTATAAAAGGGAGCAATTATTTTACCAGATCCAAACCCTGTTTGGAAACCATGAGTTCTAGATTAACAACCAAACTTGGAACACTTGAAGTCTGATCACCATCTGGCTCTGGCAGAAAGAATTCTGGGAATAACATCAAGTTTTCTTTTATTCCCTCATACAGCCTAGGAGGAGGGCAAAAGTCATTTCAAACTAAATTCTTTCTTTTTTGCAGAGTGCAGGCTCACATTCAGTTAGCAAGAAACTTTTTAATTTTAAATGTTTCTGGGAAAGCAATGGTTTAAATCAAGCGGTGTGCAGGGGAAATGTTCCATGGAAGGCAAAAAATGTTTAGTGAAACCCACAACTTGCAAAAAAGGCTCTAGAATTTGCATGAAATCCAAACTCCCAGTGAGATTGCCTGTTCCTCTTTTTTGGTAAAGAACAGCAATGGACTGAATAAATGTTGCAGAGAGACCTTTAAAAATAAACAACAATCCAGGACATTTAAAAACCTTAGAAACAATGGCTGGTAAGTAAATAGGTTGCTAATGAAAACCAGAGCAAACATCGTCAGAGTTGTTCATGGGAACAATCCGAGGATGTTTTAAACATGATGGAACTTGTCCTCCCTCCTGAGAATGAAAGGTTAAAGATGTCGGCTTCAGAGCAAGTAATGGCAGCAGAAGTGTTTTTCCATGTTTGAGCTCGTACAACATCAGGACAATCAGGAGGAAGCAAGCCCCAGGCTGAGTGTGTGGCAGATATTTTCTCAGCCTCTCCAAGTGCACAGGAAATGCTGGAAGGAGCTGGGGCTGTGCTGTGTGAGAAGGAATTATGGCAAGAGTCAGTGCTACTGTAGATTGTTGGGTTTAGTTTTTTTAATGCATCCACACACAAGAAAGACATTAATATCCTGGGCAGCTGAAGATGTGGAGGTGAGGTTTCCATCCTGAATTAGTGAGGAAAAGGCTCACAGGAAACCTTTTCTGCCTGGTCTCTTTAGACTGTAAGCTCTCTGGGATATGGACTGTGGGGCCCTGATCTTGTTTAGATTTGTTTAAGTGCTACTGTGATACAATTAATTAATCAATCAGAATGAACAACTTTCTCCAACAATCTCTGTGCTGGGGGGGGGGCTGTTTTTCAGTTCTTGCCCTCAGAGGGTACGTCTACACAGCAGCATTACTTTAGATTAGGGTTGCCAGATGGTTTAACCAAAAATACCAAACAACCCCTCCCCCCCAAAAAAAACACCGGTAAAAAAATTCTGCCGAGAAAAAAAAGGGGGAGACCAAAATTGTTGAGCAAAAAAAAAAGGGGGATCCCTGACAGCAGTTATTAAGCAAAAAACATTTTTTTTAAATTAAAAATCAGCACGGCCCCTTTAAGAAGAAACTTTTTTTGCTGGTGACCATTTTGTTTTTCTATTCCAGCCACAAGATAAGCCCATGCCGAACCAGGTAAGCAGGAGGGTGGGGAGGTCTGGGCCTGGTTGCTGACTGTGTCGTAGGGTTGCCAGGTGTCTGGTATTTTTGCTTCCTGGCAGGGAAAAAGAAATCAGAAAATACTGGACACTTGGCAACCCTACTTCAGAATAACTGACATTATTTCAAAATAGCAAAGTGCACATCTACACAGCAAGCCATTATTTCAAAATAATGTTGAGCTAGAGGACTTCTCACTTTGAGTCATGTAACCCTCATTTCACGAGAAGTAAAGGAAGTCAAAGGAGGAGGGCTCTTCCTTCGACTTCCTGCTGTGCAGACAGAGCCAAAAGCTGAATTAAGCTTTTTCAACTTCAGCTAAGCAGTTGATGTAGCTGAAGTTGTGTAGCTTAATTTGACTTTTGCCCTGAGGTGTAGACATGCCCAGAGAGGGTAGTGATGCCTGTGGAGCTCCGGGGGATGTTCAACCTGCTGGGTCTATCTATGAATATTTCCTTGACTGCATTCTCCAAATGAAAATGGATCGAGCATTTGATTAGTTACCATAAAGCTCCTTAAATCATCCTGGAGGCAATACTCCTATGAAGTATAAATGAGAACTGATGTGACAGGAGCATTTCTATTGCTCCTATGATGGCAGGCTGTTTACACTGCTCAAGCTGCAAGTCGGGAAAGACTTTTGATTTATGTAGATGCAGCCTTCTCTGCAGCTGCAGCTTCCAACCACAGGAGGGCCTCACCCCTACCCATGATTTCTATAGGCTCTCCTCCATTGCTGGTAAGCTCAGGCCTGCATACCCAGGCTCCCATTGAAATCAGTGTGTCCCCTTGCATGAGTAACAATTGCTTGTCTGAGGGAAGGCAGAATGCTCCCTAACAAATCTCGGTTTTGGGCCTGCCTCCCTTCAACTCATAATGGATACGTCTGTTCTGTAGTAAAAACACGAGGCGCCAAGTCTCAGAACCCAATCAACTAAGGCTCACGGGGCTAAAAATTGCAGTGTAGGCATTCAGGCTTGGGCTGGAGCTTATGCTGTGAGACTCGCCCCCCTCTTAGGGTGTCAGAGCTTGTGCTCCAGCCTGAGTCCAAATGTCTACACTGTAATTTTTAGCCCTGTGAGCCTGAGCCCAAGTGAGCTGACCTGGGCCAGAGGCATCTGTAACAAGGATCCTTTATTACACTGTAGACAAACAATGACTAAGGCTCCAAACCCTGATCTCATGAGACTTGATGGCAGAGCCCAACTACCAATTTTGTGCACACACCCATGGTGCACACTTGTGCTTTAGAGCACTAGCATGCCCTTGAGATAAAATAAATGATAAAGGTTAAACATGTAGCCAAAAAGCAAGCACAGGCCCTGTTATGCAGCACATCGTATTAGATGATCAGAGAGATGTCTTCTGGCCCTAAGATCTACAAATCTAGCACACTGAGATATAAGAGAGAATCTGAGTGGATTTGCAGCAGCAGAAAACTGGACTGGTGCATCGCTTACCGAGTGGGTGAAACTCTGTCTGCCCACAATGTCAGCTAATCTGATTTCTAGATCTAGTTACTAGATTTGATTTCCATTCCTAGTAAAAATCAAAGGCTTAGGGTCTATATAGACTACCACAGAGCCTCCCCATAAGAACATGAACATATGCTAAAGAATCTCAGTCTAAACATATGAACTAAGTTTGCTGACTAAGATATGAAGCAAACTCATCCAAAGGAATTGCACAATGACCTACATAAAGCATGTAGTCTGTCTAGTAACATTTGATGAGCTAAGATATCAAAAGCAGCCAATAGCTGTGAAAGCACAGAGATGAGAATCCCGCTGAGTGTGGGCGAGATTAGAAACGCTGAGGAGAGCAATGTCTTTGCTCCAAGAAAGAAGGGCTGAATCCATTATAAAGCTGATGATCATTTTGCTTTTGAGAATCAAGCTGACCAGTGTCATCTTCTTCTTTTTTAATTTTTTTAAAAGGAGCTGTTCTAGCAAAAGTAAGAAATAATGGAAATTGAGAAATAATTTGCAGTGATGACCTCTGGTAAATTCAGCCTCTTTTACAAGGGAGTTATCAAGGCAGATTTTAAGCTCCTTGGCAGTTTATCAGAAGTCACAGAAAGATTAACTGAGTGAGTGAAAAACCAGGCCAAGAAACTGAACACAGCTTTTCACAATTGAGGAAGGCCCAGGAGGGATTGAGTCTTAAAACATTTGGCAAAAAGTGTACAGATAATTTCACTTTAGCTCCCAACAAAGGGCTCGTTGAATCAAGAGGATTCAAAATTCCTTTCAGAGAGGCATAGGAATTTATTAAGCTCCTTGCTACATGTAGAGAAAGTGTGAAAACACAAGAGGGATCAAAGGAAAGTGACAGAGGAATGCTGCCTAGGAAGACTGCCACGTGTACTAGTGCCACCAGTGTATAGTACAGGAGAGCTAGTGTTACCCATATGTAGCAAAAAAATAGAGGGCTGGTTTCATGAAGAGACACTGAACTAGCTAGAACTGAGATCTGATTTCCATTCCTAGTTCCGCCACAGTCATTGGGCAAGTCTCTTAACTCTCTGTGCCTTAGTTCCATACCTGTAAAATAAGAATAATATCTCCTTTCTCCACAAATTCAAATTCCAGTTCTGCTACTGACTTCCTCTATGACCTTGAGCATGTCACTTATCCTTTCTACTTCCCCACCTGCAACAGTCATATAATATTAGATCTTCCTTGGAGTATGGAGAAGAGTAATTGCTTAATGTGTGCAAAGCACATTGAAGACAAAAGTGCCTCTTCAGAGCTAAGTATAATCCTTGCTTGGGGTAGGACATCAGTGATTTCCTATTGGAACACAACAAATGCCTGTGTGTGTCCTTGTTTAGGGTCTCACTGAGTACACCTGGCCTTCTGCAGTTTGCTGCTGTCATATGTACTAGATTTAAAAGAGAAAATGACATAATGACTTTTCTGAAGTGCTAGTAATAAAATTAGACAAAAACCATGTAATGACTTGGAGAAAAAGCTCAGATAAGGAAAGAGAACCTATATAAAACTGGTTGTGTACCTCGGACCTTCCATACAACCAACGTATGGGCAAAAATGTACGCTACCTCAAGATGCCGTCAGCCAATCAAAATGCAGAACTGCTGTCAGGGGTTCCTCAGTGATAAGGCTCTTGTGATGACTAAGTGATAGTGATGGGGATATTCTCACTGGTTGCTACATCACTCTCCACTCTGCTGGATTATAGGGCAAAAGGTCTGTCCATCTAGCAGTCGGGATGAGCTTGAAGACGGGAGTGCTGAAGAGGAAAGCTGAGCCCTGCCTGAGCCAGGCAGTAGCTAGAAAACAGCAGAAGGGGAAGTTGTCCCTGTCATTTATTCTTATGTCTGTTGTGATAGATTTTTATGAAACAAGCAAGGAGAAGTTCCTGGGAAGAGGGTGATGGGAGTGGAGCATCAAGACCTTGTCACACCAAACCTCTAAACAATCCAGTTACAGAACAGTCAGAGCTGGAGTGGGAGAGGAATTAGAGCAATGGAGAAAAGGGATGTGTGTTTAACAGAGTTTGGAAACACATGGGCAATTGACGAGGTTTCTCCTCCAGCTCAAGTGCAGCCACATTTTCCTTACAAATGACACCTGTTCTTCACCAGTCTCAACTACACTCATCCAAGTAGTATCGAAGGAACAGCTGAGAGTCTCATACTGATATTTCCAGACACACTCAATGTTCTCCCTAATCTATATTCCTACCAGCTTCATCTGTTGTCCCCGATCTGGGAACAAAGTTGCAACACTATCACACCCTAACAGTAAAGGTTTCCATGTGTGACAAAGAGAACACAAAGGTTGATTATAGTACAAAGTCATACCACGGAGAATTGCTAGACTCAAGCTCATCTGAAGAAGTGTGTTTTGTCCACAAAAGCTCATGATATATATATATTTATATATATATATTTGTTAGTTTCTAAGTCTGTGTCTAGACAGTGGCACTATTTCAGGATACTTCAGGTATCCTGAAAAAGCTATTCCGCATCTTTTAAACTAGCCCATTATTTCAGAATACCTTTCACAATAATGGGCTCACTATTCCATCGTCTGTGTCAACCTCATTCCATGAGCATTAAGGGATGTTTTGGAATAGTGCTTTATTTCAAAATTTGGTGCTGTTGTAGCTATTTTGAAATACACTAGAAATAAGCTACGCAATTTGCATAGCTCAAATTGCATAGCTTATTTTGAGCTATGGGTGCAGTGTAGATGCACCGTAAGGTGCCACAGGACTACTTCTTGTTTTTGAGAAATGCTAGAGCAGCTTCTGCTTTGGAGTCAATGGCCGTCAATCAGCCGACACTATATACATGTCATGCCACAAATTTTGCTACAGGCATGTGCCAAACAATTCCACAGTTATAATCTCATAAGCAATTTTTAAGGCTTCTTTAAAGTACTATTTCTAGGCAAAGTTTCTTTTCAAAATGACCTGACAGTACAATTGTGGTCCAAGGATATCACAGGATATGGCCTTGGCTTGCTTTGGGATGTTCTTCTGATGTTTAATTACAGGCAATGTATTTGCTGTTTCCCACTATTCCACTGCTGGCAGCCATTCTGCTTCTGATCATCCCACAAGTGCTCATTGCGAGGGTCTTACATCTTCCTTTGAAACATTGGGTGCTATTCAAAGATGTCACTCGGTAAGGTGGATCTTTGGGTCTTATCCAGACTGGTCATCTGTGTTCTAATTCAAAGCAGTCATCCATTGTTCCCAGTCCACTGGACTTCAGCACCACCCTGTTTGTACTTGGGTAGTTGTACAGGTCCAACCTCATCCCCATGACCCAGCATATTACATCAGGCAGGCCACTGTGTATTTCTCTTTGGTAAAGGCAACAGCTTAGAATGAGCCCAGATATGAACAGATTTTAGTTAAATCTATGGGTACATCTAGACTACATGCCTCTAGCGACAGAGGCATGTAGATTAGACTACCCGGCATAGGAAAATGAAGCGTCGATTTAAATAATCGTCGCTTCATTTAAATTTAAATGGCTGCCACGCTGAGCTGATCAGCTGTTTGTCGACTCAGCGTGGTAGTCTGGACCCTCCGCGGTCGACATCAAAGGCATTTGTCAACCTCCCAGGTATGCCTCCTGGGATGAGGAGGAGGTCGACAAATGCCTTTGATGTCGACCGCGGAGGGTCCAGACTACTGCCCTGAGTCGACAAACAGCTGATCAGCTCAGCGTGGCAGCCATTTAAATTTAAATGAAGCGACGATTATTTAAATCGCCGCTTCATTTTCCTATGCCGGGTAGTCTAATCTACATGCCTCTGTCGTCAGAGGCATGTAGTCTAGATGTACCCTTAAAGTATATGCATTCAACAAGCTTTTCTTTGCAAAACAGCTAGGGCTCGTCTACACTGGCCCCTTTTCCGGAAGGGGCATGTAAATTTCATGAGTCGTAGTAGGGAAATGCGCGGGGGATTTAAATATCCCCCGCGGCATTTAAATAAAAATGTCCGCCGCTTTTTTCCGGCTTTTAAAAAAGCCGGAAAAGAGCGTCTACACTGGCCCCGATCCTCCGGAAAAAGTGCCCTTTTCCAGAGGATCTTATTCCTACTTCGAAGTAGGAATAAGATCCTCTGGAAAAGGGCACTTTTTCCGGAGGATCGGGGCCAGTGTAGACGCTCTTTTCCGGCTTTTTTAAAAGCCGGAAAAAAGCGGCGGACATTTTTATTTAAATGCCGCGGGGGATATTTAAATCCCCCGCGCATTTCCCTACTACGACTCATGAAATTTACATGCCCCTTCCGGAAAAGGGGCCAGTGTAGACGTAGCCCTAGGCTTTGTCTACACTACAAGGTTTTTATGGTAGAGCGTATGCTAATGACGGACTCATTAGCATGAGTCATGATGTCATTAGCATATTTTTTGTTGATGCTTTTTGCACCAGGGGTTTTTGCGCAAAAAGCAGCAGTGTAGCTGCTTCCGTTTTGCGCAAACCTCCCCATTTGCGCAAGATCCTTATGCCTCCAGAGTTAGTTCTTGGATGGGAGGCCCCCAGGAATACCCTATACATTCAACGGGATATAAAACTCCTCGCTTCCTTTGCTAAACTGTTGTGTGTGCAATACAAAAGTTGCTGCCTATCACCCCATTCATGGCTGTTCATGCAGCTCTTCCATGCTTCCCAAAGGGGAGTTGTGAGCCCTAAAAGGTCACAAAATACTTTCGATTAAAACTGTGATAGCCTTGCTAAATATCATTACTGCCTGTCAGGAGTCCATGAATCTCAGTGCTATAGACAGATTCAAATCAAACTCCCACATCCCAATATATCCCCAAACTCTGGGGACATTCAGAGCTGAGGTTGGTGCCTGGGGCCCAGCTCTTTAGCTAAGAGTTTTTCTCTGTGGTGAGGGCGGGTGCAACCCAAATGTCAAAGAAACTTTGTCCTGCTTTTGAAAGATGAACGGGGGGGGGGGGGGGGGGGAGTGAAGCTAAAACCCCTTTGACTCTTTTTTTGGCTAGTTTCACACTGCAGGAATTCCCCAGTCATGAAAATGTTCTGCTTCAGCTAAGGAAACAATGTTGATTTTTTTTAAAGCTCCAGATGTTAACAATGTGGCGCTGAAAGCAATTTGGGGAAGGAGGGGAAGAAGGCATGGGAGGTGACCCCACCCTAGGCAGGAAGCACACAGAGCCCTGCACCCTCTCTGTGTTGGGATGCAGCCAAATGCTGAATTGCTTTCTCACACACTCACACTCCTTTCCCCTCTGGGCAGTCATTAGAGCTTTCCCAGTTTAACCCCATCAATCCTTCATGTCCTTTCTCATTTGCGCTCGGAGGTAAATGTGTGAGGGAGGTGGAATTAAAGTCTTGGAAGGAAGGAGTGAGAAATGCTTTTCTAGCTCGTAGACCACTCCCTCCCTCCCTCTCCTCAAATGCAAAGGGCTCTCCTGCCTCTCATTCTTGGTAATTGTGGGCAAAGCTGAAGCAGATGGACCAGTACAGAGAGGGTTAAAGTACAGACATTCCTGCAGGGGAGCAATGTTGGATTCCGTGGAGATAAGCGTCCAAGTGATTTACAAATCTGATTAATGAGGGTTAACCCCTTGCTGCTGTCACACACCACAGGAAGGAATAGGCCTGGGCAACCCTATGACTGTGGGGCAGGAGGAGCTGCCAAACTCACTCCTCCTGAGAGTCCTTGCGGCTGGGGTTTGGTCTGGACTCTCCCTGAATGGAGACAAGGCTCCATCAATCCGGTGTTTGTTCTTTGCCGCCTGTCAGACGCCCACTCCCCTTGCTCCGGTGTTGTGGGGAGAAGGAAGGGAATGGGAAGACATGAAAGGGCTGCAGCCCAGAGGGACTTGCTCTGCACGCCAGGACCTCCCTGTGTGGAGCTCAGGCCCGGAAAGTGGATTGCTCTAGACTGAGGGACCAGAGAAGGATAGAGGGAAATGGGCTCGGTTACATGCCAGGATCAGTGTCCAGGCTTGAGCTAGGGATATGCAATACTGTTTAATTAGTTAACTGGTTAAACGTTAAATTTAAATGGTTGAACTGATTAAATGGGGGCAGGCACTCTGTTATAACCAGGGTAAGAAAAATACCTTGGAGCCTCGGCTTCTTCCTGAATGGGACAAGAGTGTGAGAGAGGGGCTCTGCACGGCAGTGCCAGCTTAGCCTCACCTAATGTGTCACCTAAGGAGAGGTCTGCCCTATGCAACACTCCCTTGTAACCCCATGTCACTTGTTCCTGCCCCCAGCCCAGGGCGCCTTGTGCTCTCCCCATCCCCACCCCATGGCACCTTACCTGAGAAAGTCCAACAAGAAGGGGGTTAAATGCCTGGCTGCTGTGTGGGTTGCCCCTCGCTCACCTCACTGGGAGTCAGCGGGGGGCCTGGTCCAGGCGCCCTGCAGCCAGCAGGAACTGGCAATGGCCATAACCATGCCCACTCCAACTCACCCCCACCTGCATTTGCATGCTTATATTGCCATCGTTTGGGGCACCACAGCAGGTAAAAGTAGGTCAGCTCCTGCACACGTGCCCTATACAGTCGTGCATTCTGCGTACGCACAGAGATGGGGATGCCTGGCCTAAGTGCCATGCAGGGGATCTAGGATCAGGTGAGCCTGGAAGTTTGCAACAGAGAATCGTTTTAAAGGGTGGGTTGTGGATCAGCTTGTACTTGTGCCGCACACAAAGTCCTTGTGACTTTCTGGGCCTTTTCTCTTTGAGTGGAAAAAACATTCGTGAGGAAAGAAACTGACCTATTGCAGAAACGCAGGCTGGAACAAAGCACCTAGAACTAGCTCTCTCCTTTCAGATTTCCCTCCAGGAATCCCCAAGAACTCTCCTTGAGCCCACCAGCCCAAGAAACTCTTTTTTCTCCAGGTTCATGAAGACCGCATTTCCTTAGACCTTAGTATGGAAGTGTCTTTCAAAGCCTTCCGTACCCGCCAAGTGTTGCTGAAATGCTGAATAAGACTTTAAAGCTGTGACTTCTGACAATTGTGAGTTATGCACACACGGGCATGTGGAATGGTGGGGAATGCTGACCATCACCAGCTGCTCCACAGAGAGGAGAGCAGGCCCTGTAATTTGCAATGACTCAGTGGCCCTGAGACCCTTTCCATGAATGAATGACAGACAGAATGTGGGCAGCTCCTATTTCCTGTGCTCTGGAAGTTTAAAGGAGACTTTTGAAATCAAAGTAAAGAGACGGTGGTGCAGCATGAGCTATAGCAAGGGGAGGGTTTGAAGGGGGGTAATGGCACCACCAGGGAATTAAGCTGCTTAAAATCTAAAACACCAAATGGGGCCTGAGCCACAGGGCCAATCACTGAACCTCCAGGAGGTTGTTGATTCAGACCTGTTTCTCCTAAATCAAGGCAATCCTGTTGTGGATCCCAAATTCCTCATTTCTGAGTTTTGTCCCTCTTGATTAGTTGCAGACTTTTCCTTAGCTGTGTAAGGATTTGGGATGAACTCTGTGTTCAGAGCTTTGTTCCACAGAGAACCCTAGGAAGGAGATTATTATGCCCTATGCGGAGCTACCATGAAATGAAAAGAACCCAACTCTGCTGTGGAGTGTGAGTGAGCCACCATGTTGTTTCAGACCAAAATAATGATATTGATAGGCTCATTTAAGCCAAGACCTTTCATCCACTATAGAAACTGTCCATCTCTGACCCATCTCACACCACTAGTGTACTGCTAATGTCTGATCACTGAGGGGCTGCTTTTATGGGTTTTCTGCTCCCAGTTCATGACTGAGCATTCAGTTCCCCAACTATTGGCAACTGTTGTGTAGGAATGATACCTGATCTGGCAATTAACTCCTTCTGTGCCAGGGACCCTGCATCCAGTCATCTTCCGAGGTAAGGGCATTGCCTAGGTTTTTGTGTTGATGGGGTTTCTCATGCATCTGCTCTCTGTAAACTACACCAGACCTGCTCATGCCTGCCTTTGAAAAGTCATGTTCTTCTGGAAGGAAAACAGGATATGCGTATGCTGCAGTGGAAGGTTAATACAACTTCAATGAGTGGAACCTGATTTATTAGCTTAGGTCTTCAACATCTACACTCACTTGTAACCACAGCTGTGTCCTAAGCCAAACCTGGGGCTCCAAATTTGCACTGTGTTATGTGGGCCCGAGTCCATCCACCCATATCCCAGACTTCCTAGAATCGTCCATGGTGCAATGTAAAAAAACTTGGCCATCCAGAGGACAAGGAAAGTCAGCCTAGGATTGTGGAATAATTCTGGTAAGATACCCATTGCAAAGCTATAGGGCTTGAACCCTGGGTCCCAACTTGACTCAGGATTGGATCCTTCATCCCTGTGACGTCATTGGACTCAGAATCTGACCCCTGAGTTAGCATGATTTTTATGTTCTTTAAAGGAGGGTAGGCTTGAGCCTAACTTTACCTTGAGTTTACACTGCCATGTAGCCACACCCTCAGTCTCCTACATACAAGCAGATCACGTATTTAATAAATATTTGGAAATAAATCGCTGACCTGAACACCACTCTGCTCCTGTCCTAGAAGAAGGAAGGATGATCCATTTGGTGCTGTCTGTTTCACATCCTCTTTTCCACCCGGACAATAACAGTTGATCTTTGAAACATCTGCTGCAGTCCCCTCTATCCAGCAAGTCACTTACAAACTTAGGACAAGAAGCAATGGGCTTGAATTGCAGCAAGGGAGGTTTAGGTTGGACATTAAGAAAAACTTCCTTACTGTCAGGGTGGTTGAACACTGGAATACATTGCCCTAGGGAGGTTGTGGAATCTCCATCTCTGGAGATATTTAAGAGCAGGTTGGATAGACACCTATCAGGGATGATCTAGACAGTGCCATGAGGGCAGGGGACTGGACTCGATGACCTCTTGAGGTTCCTTCCAGATCTAATGTTCTATGATCTGGCACCCAGCCTGTTCCTCCTGAAGCACAAGCTACCATTAACTTCAATGAGAGAAGGATAAAGTCAAACATCCCCAAGATCTTTAGGGTAGATTCAGGGTTTCCCAACCTATGGGCCAGGACCCAAATATGGGTCACCATTACATTTCAAAATGGTTGCCAAGTGTCTCCCCAGGTGGCTCTGCCATCCCTCCTCCCCCTGTTTTTGAATTGCCTTGGGTCACCAACTCTTCCTGAATTGTCAAAATGGGTCCCCATCTGGAAAAGGTTGGGAACCGATGGTAAAAGCTGCAGTCAGGCAGATCAGCACCACACAGAACTTAAGTGGAGGGCCGGTTTTTGCCAAGGACATATGACAAATCTCACAAAAAGAGCCCGAGAGGATATTTAATGTCTGCATAGAGGATTAGCATCTGAGGCCAAAATTTTCATCTTGTTATTTTTGGATTTTGGACTTGCAATACCTTTAAGGGACTTGATTTCCATAGAGGAGCAGCCCCTTTCAGGCATCTCAGGTTGGACATCCCAAGAACAGAGGCACCTAAAAGCATCACCCCATTTTGAAAATTTGGTCCATATTTTAAGATGTCATCTCCAAGATCCTGACCTGGTAAACAGCACGTACTTGGCAAGGCTGAGCTAAATCCTGGTGAGATTTGATTCTGTGGCTTTCAGTTCCTATGCTTACACAATATTTAGTCTCCTCAAGACAGTGACTTGCTCTGTAGTGCACACACCTTTCACCCATGCTTATTTATTAGCAAGGTTCTCCTGCACTGCCCTGCAGACATCTCAACCACAGGGCCTCAGCATTCTGCCTAAATAATATGCTTTCCTTGCCATCTTCTTCACTCATCTACCTGTGGAACATGGCTTTGTAATTAGCAGCTATTGGAGAGAATTAGCAACTGGCATCACAGAGGTAGCCAGGCAAAAAGCCTCTCCCCTAACTCCCAAGTGGGTGGCAAGGACTGAGCATGTGTGCAGTCCATTTAGTACATGCGGCCTTCTAGAAATCAGCAGTGTGCAAGAATATAAACATGCAGCTCAATACAAGGGAAAATACGGAGGATTTAGTGCAGGGGAGCACTTGCACAAAGAGCAGGTGTCGACCAAAATACCCGCTGCTCCAAAAAGCAGAAATATTCAGGTAAACCCTACTTGAGGAATGACACTCTACAGAATTAGGCCTTTCATCACACTAAAGTTTGATGGAGATGGATGTTTCCAAATCCCAGCTGGATTAGGTAAATCCTGGAACAGGGTCCTAAATGCAGTTGCAATGACAAGTGCCCTTCTCTACCACCTTCCACTCAGGAATCTCACTGTGTTTTGCCAACATTAATAAACTCTACAAGAACCTGCCTCACACTATCCAAGAAATTAAGGAACCACCTGATAAGTATTTTATACAAGAAACAGAAAAACTTCAAGAATGACATTTCTAACTTAGGGTATGTCTACACTACCCTCCTAGTTCGAACTACCTAGTTCGTGCCCCGTGTAGCCGCGCTGCACGGGGTTCGAACCAGCGGGGTTTTAAAAATGGCGGCTCCCCGCTTATGCAAATGAAGCCCGGGAAATTCAAATCCCGGGCTTCATTTGCAAGTGCGGTATGCCTACATTACCCTGCTAGTTCGAACTAGGAGGGTAGTGTAGACATACCCTTAGAGAGTCTCATCTCAAGACAAACATCCACACCGACTAACACCTTGCAAGACTTCTGTTCCACCAGACAAGAAATCTACTATACACACTTCTATTCCCTACAACAAAGAAAAGACAATAAACTTTCTAAACTGCTCCACTCCACAGGCTACAACAGCAACTACCTCAACCCACCGGATAATATTGTTAACCTCTCCAGCTACAAACTCAATCCATCAGAAGATTCTGTCTTATCCCAGGGTCTCTCTTTCTGCCCCACGTCCCCCACAAACTGGATACAATTTTGTGGTGACCTTGAGGCTTTTTTTCGCTGCCTCCGCCTCTGAGAATATTTCCAAACCACCAATGAACCTCAGTCTGACCTACCAGATCCCCCCATCAACACCAAAGGAAAAATAATTCTATATGGACTCCCCCTGATGGTCGGAATTACAATCTGGATTTCTATATACAAAGCTTCTGCAACAACGCACAGACTGACATTATTCGCAAACGACAACAAGCGACACACAATCTCAGCCGCGCTGAACACCATGCCATACAGAGTCTCAAAAACAACCTGGACATTATAATCAAACCAGCTGACAAAGGGCGTGCTGTGGTCATTATGAATAAGGCCGACTATAACCAGGAGGCAACCAGACAACTCTCCAACACCTTATTTTACAAACCTCTCTCCTCTGATCCCACCTCGGAATACCAAAAGAAACTACACTGTCTCCTTAAAAGCCTCCCTACAGCTACTCGGGAACAAATCCACACAGAAACACCTTTTGACCCCCAACCAGGATTGTTCTATCTGCTTCCCAAAATCCATAAACCTGGACGTCCCATCATCTCAGGTATCTGCATGCTCACTACTGGTTTATCCAGCAATGTAGACTCTCTTCTCAAAACCTATGCAACCAACACCCCCAGCTATCTCCAAGATACTACTGACTTCCTAAGGAAACTACAAAACATCGATAACCTCCCCGATAACACCATCCTTGCCACCATGGACGTAAAAGCTCTATACACCAACATCCCACATGAAGACGGATTACAAGCAATTATAAACACTATCCCAGAGGACACCACTGCCAACCTGATAGCAGACCTATGTAACTTTGTTCTCACCCACAATTATTTCCAGTTTGAGAACAACTTATACCTCCAGATCAGCGGCACAGCCATGGGTACACGCATTGCCCCACAGTACGCTAATATCTTTATGGCTGACTTAGAACAATGTTTCCTCAACTCCCATCCCCTTTTACTCCTTCTCTACTTACACTACATCGATGACATCTTTATGATCTGGACGCATGGCCAAGAAACACTAGAGACATTCCACAGAGATTTTAACAACCTACACCCCACCATCAATCTCAGCCTGGACCATTCTACATGAGAGATCCATTTCCTGGACACCACAGTACAAATCACCAATGTAAAATTAGACACCACTCTCTGCAGAAAACCCACCGACTCATACAGTTACCTACATGCCTCCAGCTCCCATCCAGAACACACCATACGATCCATTGTCTATAGCCAAGCCCTTCAATACAACCGAATCTGCTCTAATCCCCCTGACAGAGACCAGAAACTTCAGGATCTCTACCAAGCATTTATAAACCTCAACTACCCACCTGGAGAAATAAAAAAGCAAATTGAAAGAGCCAGACGAATACCTAGAAACCATCTACTTCAAGACAGACCCAAGAAAGCCAACAATAGAACACCACTTGTCATCAGCTATAGCCCCCAACTTAAACCCGTCCAACACATTAGCAATAAACTACAGCCTATACTGGAACAGGATACTACACTCCGAGAGGCTCTGGGAGACAGACCCATAGTCTCCTACAGACAACCACCTAACCTCAATATGATTCTTACCAACTACCACACTAATACCAACCCTAGAACTTTTCCTTGCAACAAACCCTGTTGCCAGCTTTGTCCACATATTCACTCTGCTGATACCATTATTGGACCTAACCAAGTGAGTTATAAGATCAAGAACACATATTCCTGCTCATCCAGAAATATAATCTATGCTATCATGTGCCGAAAGTGTCCGTCTGCTATGTACATTGGACAAACGTCTCAGACACTTTGCCAAAGGATCAATGCCCACAAAACAGATATTAGACAGGATCACAAAGAAAAACAAGTTTCTTGCCATTTCAACCAGAAAGGACATTGTCTCAATGACTTGATTACCTGCATCCTGCTTCAAAGACCTTTTCAGACCACACTTGAAAGAGAATCCTCTGAACTGTCATTCATGCTTAAATTCGACACTTTTCACCTAAGTTTAAACAAAGACATTAATTATCTTACCCATTACAAAGATAGCTTCCCCAATTATCACCTCTAATATCATTAGCTCACAGACATTTACCTTCCCCCTTCCATCTCCCTTCTGTTCTGAAATTTGATTTGTCCTTTTCATATGTGTTCATTTTTAAAAATTGTATCTTTTGGTATATATGGTTGTGACAATTTTCTTCCACTATTTGATCTGAGGAAGTGGGTCTGGGCCACGAAAGCTCATCACCTAATAAACCATCTTGTTAGTCTTAAAAGTGCTACACAGTCCTGTTTTTTGTTTCAGCTAGACCAGACTAACACGGCTACATTTCTATCACTGGGTGAGGAAGTTAGCCTCAGTGTCATTCAACCCAACTGACAGCAGATAAAGTTTGTAAAATGAAGCACAGGTAAAACAACCTGCTCAGAGACCACAGCAGTAGAGCCAGGGTGAGAACCTGAATCTCCTGCACTAGATGCTGGACAGACTCCCCGCTCACTTCCCAAAACCAACACTCCTCCACTCAGGGCACAGAAAATACCAGATGACCTAGACGTCCAATCAAATTAATTTGTATTTCCCACCTGGAACACTCCCAAAGAACGGCTTGCAACTGAACCACAGATTAAGAATTTATCCTAGAAATGATTCCGCAAATTGCCAGTAAATCTGAGCTATTTGGAAGCAATTTGCAGACAGGTGAAATTTATTGAATAAACTGTTAGCTGACAGTTATTCACTCAGCTTTAGTTACCACAAACAGGAGGTATATAGCAGGTTTGCCTAATTACAAAGGCAATTTTCCTTATCACGTCTATTGTTATTATTAATATTTGCATTAGAGGAATATGAGTGGCTCAGCCAGGCCAGTTGAGCTATTTGCACATGCAGAAAGAAACTTGGGAAAGCCTCCTGTGGAAAGAGTTTAAGCCCTTTCACTACAGTTATTCAGAGCTAAGCTAGACAAACCACTGGAGAATATACTGCAGAGAGCAACTGTGAACTGGCAGGGGAAATGGACAAGATGACATAATGGTCTTTTCCACGCCTAATTTCTGTGATTCCATAACTCCAGCTTGGAGAAAAGTTGACAGTTCCATCTGTAGACTCTCTTGTAGAGATGTTGACTCTTTTCCATCATAGCTATTTTGTTCCTTTTGGATTTCTTTGCTCTGGGGAAAGTGTTCTCCACCCATGTAATGGAATGAAAAATCCAACAGGCAGAAGCATGTATGTTGAAAGTTTGGTTTGGGGTTAAAACTTGGGATGATAACATTTTTAAAAGGCTCGAAGTGTGAATGAAGTTTACAGTGAAAAGGAAGATCTTGCTTGGACTTGCAAAGACACAAGCTGGAGGGCGTGAAGAGAAAGGATGGCTTATTAAATGAAATTTATGGCTCACATGAAGCCACAACTAGGGGTTTTTTTCCTCATATTTTTCTTAGCATTAAAAAAAATTCCTTTCCAAGGTAGAGTTAGTTTCCAAAGATTTTTCAGGATTATTCAGCTCCTGCAGGTGTCCTTCTGTAATATATTTTTAAAAGTGTTTTTAATATTAAAATAATAAAAACTCTAATGGTGCTTTCTTGGCTATGGGAATCAGAACAGTTATGAAAGCGCAATAAAGCAGACCTTCTCTCTCTGCTGCCAACAACTCCAGGAACATGTTTGTTAGAACTTTGACCCTTTACGTACAAAACATTAAAACAACTGTAACCTGAGACTATTAACTGGTATTAGATTCAAAGTTTGGGAAGCCAAATGGCTTTTTTTATTATGTATTTCTTGGTAATTACACACTAATGGGAACACTCTGAAGTTCTGAAAGAATATATTTCAGATTGGCTCACTGTTACCTCATTTTTCAGAACAGTTTCTCTAGCAACTGCTTTTTGCCCTTAACTCTCTGCAGACAATTAAATGTAATAAGGGATGTAAGACAGACATAACAATTCTCATGGTGTGCACCTCGCAGGAAATCTTTTCAATCTGCCCACAGCTCTTCTTCAGAGTACATGTATCAGCAGTGGTAACATTTGAGATGTTATGGGGAAGGCTGCAATGTGCTTCTCAAGAATATCAGGAACACAGACATAACACTCCCCTTATAACAGCTTATTATTAGGATAGGGTTGCTGGGCTCAATCTTGACATAGGGGATTCCTCAAGTAGAACTTGCTGTATGCTATCTGCTTTCTCCTCCCTGGCATAGGCTTGATGGGGGCAGTTGGAAGTGGGTCGGGGGAATGGCTGATGGGGCCAGAGTGTATGGAACTCTTTTCAATCCTTCGTCCTCACAGCAGTCCCCATTCTACCTGGTATAACTAAGAGCAGCCTGTAGGCCAGAGGTGAGCAATAAGACAGCAGTGGTTTGCCAGGGTTGGCCCCTGGTGGTTTTCCACCACTATATTCACCTGTGCCTCTGCAGGTACGGGTGTTGGCCAGGGATCTCTGTTCCCAACCAATGAGAGCTTCAGGAAGTGGCATGGACCAGGACACCAATTCCCACAGCTCCCATTGGGTGGGAATGGTAATCCACAGTCAACAGGAGCTGCAATCACCAAAACCTGCGGAGGCACAGGTGAATATAGTGAGAGCAGCCTGCCAAGGGCTAACCAGAACCAGCCCTGGGCTGATATTTCCCCCCCACTGCTTTATACTGTTTGTAGCCCTAGAACTGGGAGAGGTAGAACGGTGGCTTAGGATGCACTATCTGAGGAATTTGGATAATGGATCTCCTGAGCTTTCCACCTCTAGTTCACCTCTTTAAAAGGAGCCAAATAACAGCCCAGGCTGATTGGTCACTGATGAATGTTCTGTGGCTCAATGGCTGTGATTTGGCGAACTGAGCCCATTTCCCAGTCAAGAGATGTTCCTGACACAGCTGACACTGACAGGGACTCTGAGTAGCCATCTCAGCAGCCAAGGTAAGGACTGAATGAGCTCTCTGGAGACCTTCCCTTGTAGCACATTGGTAAGGAAACATAGGGGCAAGCTTGCTCTATCACTTCCCATGATGAACCTATCTGATGGGTGAATGCAGATGAGCAATCTCCAGGGCTGTCACTCTGACTCTAAACTGACAAAGCCTGAAAGAGAGTCCAGCATTAGCGAGCACCCACCATAACACATGCGGGCAGGTCAATGCTTGTGGAGAGACATAAGAATTCATGTTTCATTTGTTGCCTCTCTTAGCTGATTTCTGGGCCCAGTTCATGTACTCGAGTAGTACTGGTTAACTTGGTTGGTGTTTTGCTGAAGGTCTGAATGTGGACCCAAAGTTGGGTGCATTTGAAAAAAACTGGAAAGAAGCAAATAAAAACAATCGCTAAAAGAACACAGCGCACAATGGTGGACACCGCACCCAGTCTTTCAGCATCCCAAGGGAACAACTAATTACCTTAATGACTTACACAGACACTGCAGAAAATGTGAGTAAAACTAGTTTGACTGAAACTAGTGTGAGTAAAACTAGTGTGCTCTGAGATATTCTAGTGCTACAGAATACTGTTGTGGAGATATTAATGAGGTCAGAATTTAGCCCCTTCACACCATTCTCACAAGTTTATCTATCTGTCCAGCTCATCATCCAGGGGAACTGACAGCCTCCGTGGACCCCTGGGCAAAGTGTGAGGGGCTGGCTGTGCACTCCTGGAAGGAGCAGGGCCTTGAGTGGAAGGAGCAGGGCCAGAGGCAACCAGCCCCACAGAACGCATGATGCTCCAGCAAATGATTTAAAGAGCCTAGGGCTCTAGCCGTCGCCGCTGCTGCTACAGCAGCAAGAGTGGCAGTTGAGAGTCCTGGGTCCCTTTGAATCACCAGGTCCTGGGGCAACTGGACCCTGCTGTCGGCGTGCCTGTTCTCATCCACCCATTTGACTGAACTCATTACCCTCACTCTTCACTCATCCCATGAACTTGCCTTTCTCCCTGCAGCAGGGGGTCCCTAGGAATTGCCCAGCTTTGCTTTCCTAACTTTTAAGAAACTTCCATTTCATAAGAGCAATGAGGCAGCCGAGGCAGCATGAGGTTACTGCCTCTGTGGAGCACAAAATTCTCCTCAGCTTTCTTGCACCATGCTCTGCTATAATCACCCAGAAACACAGAGGCTGTGTCTAGACTGGCCAGTTTTTCTGGAAAATCAGATGCTTTTCTGGAAAAACTTGCCAGCTGTCTACACTGGCCGCTTGAATTTCCGCAAAAGCACTGACTTCCTACTGTAAGAAATCAGTTCTTTTTGCGGAAATACTATGCTGCTCCCGTTCGGGCAAAAGTCCCTTTTGCGCAAAACTTTTGTGCAAAAGGGCCAGTGTAGACAGCTGAGATTTGTTTTCCGCAAAAAAGCCCCGACCACGAAAATGGCTATGGGGGCTTTTTTGCGCAAAAGCGCATCTAGATTGACCACGGGTGCTTTTCCGCAAAAAGTACTTTTGTGGAAAAGCGTCCGTGCCAATCTAGACACTCTGTTCTGAAAATGCTTTTAAAGGAAAACTTTTCCGTTAAAAGCATTTGCGGAAAATCATGCCAGTCTAGACGTAGCCAGAGTCTCAAGGAGCCAACAGACTCTGTGCCTTTTTGTTTGTCTTCAGGGTTATGCTGAGCTGTAGGAAATCTTTATATACTTAACCCTCTCCTCTAGCAGTATGATTTAGGATTTCTTACAATTATGGGCCAAATTCTGCTCAGCTACACCAGTCAATGGAATTGCTTTGGATTTACACCGGAATAAATGGAAAGAGAATCTGAGTACTTAGGAAATGCTACTAGAGAGAATCTGAGTACCTACTAGCCTTTATGTCAGAACCAGAATTTGTTCCAACAACCAACCCCAAAGAGTTAATTTTAGAGTCCAGCACTTGGACCAAAAGAGGACAGAACCTTGCCATCTGTGTTTCTCAGCGAGCATGTGTTTCATAGCAGGAATTCAAGTAATATCGAGCACTGTATATCACTCCTGTTGAGGCTGCCTGTATTGCAACGTCACACATTAAGTGGCTGGCTGGTTTTTTTAACTTCTCTCAAATGTACACGAGAATGATTAGACAAATGTTTCTGCCGTAACAAATAGTTTGTAAAACTCTGTGCAGATGTTGTAGTTCAGGCATCATTTGCAGAGGGGAAAATCTGAAATGCTCGTGAGTGACACAGGAAGACTTAGGTCCCAAAACATTTCCTGGGAGCAGTATATCTGCTGGGATTCTGGTTGTTCATTTTTCAGGATGCCATGTGGTAACAATGTAGGGAACCTCTCAGAGCAAGGACTGTACAGGTGTGATCTACAGGCCTCACCCTTGGCATCCTTTACTCACAATAATCACAATGAAATCAATGAAACAACTCAGAAAGACTGCAAGATCAGTCCAATACATATCTGGCACCCTAAACATATCAAACTCACTCAATTCAGAGCAAGATGACTAAAGATATGCTTTAGTCCTGCCAGCATTCCACAGAACACAGAGGCATTCCATGATACAACAAATTCATAACAACAACTTCATATCATAACCAGAATCTGTACATTGTACACAGCTAGATTCCCCAAATTGTGTCCTGACTCCTAGATCTTATCAAATATGCTGCCCTCCCTCTTGCCTTCAGACACTGTGAGGAAGTTGCAGGGGAAGGGAGGCAAAAAGACACAATTCTGGTTCATACTCTAGTAAAGGGATTTAAGGTCAGAGGACTCAGAGAGGTACCTAAGGGCAGCATTAACCTGAGAGTGGCCACAGAGACAAATTCTTCCATAATCATTCAGAGACAGGCCTGCTGGGTCTATTTAATTCACCATGTAAACAATCATATAACCCACCGTGGCCATGACATGAGCCTATGTGAAGTCTGACCAGAGTATCTCTCACTTACGTTCTTGGCCAATGACATGACTATTTATAGTATTCATAACAAAACATGTACCTTACCATGGCAACCACAGCACCCGTGTGCTACCACGGAGACAAAAAGCTTTGCCTTATAGAAAAACACTAACTGATGTCAACTTGTGCTTTTGGAACAATTTGTTTTCCAGTTTCTAAGCACATTTTCCTCCTGATTGATCATTATGGTGCATTATTTATCCATTTTCTCTACATTGCACATTTGTGTCTTGTTTTTATTTTCCTTATAATAATAAAAAAGAGCATTAGAGATGCAGGGAGATGGTTTCCATTTGGGGAGCCAATGGATCCAATCTGGGCACCATTTCTAGAGATGACTTAGGAAGATACCTGCATGAGGAAGCTTATTGGCTACGTCTACACTGGCCCCTCTTCCGGAAGGGGCATGTAAATTTCAAGAGTCGTCCTAGGGAAATCCGCGGGGGATTTAAATATCCCCCGCGGCATTTAAATAAAAATGTCCGCCGCTTTTTTCCGGCTTTTAAAAAAGCCGGAAAAGAGCGTCTAGACTGGCCCCGATCCTCCGGAAAAAGTGCCCTTTTCCGGAGGCTCTTATTCTTACTTCAAAGTAAGAATAAGAGCCTCCGGAAAAGGGCACTTTTTCCGGAGGATCGGGGCCAGTCTAGACGCTCTTTTCCGGCTTTTTTAAAAGCCGGAAAAAAGCGGCGGACATTTTTATTTAAATGCCGCGGGGGATATTTAAATCCCCCGCGGATTTCCCTACGACGACTCTTGAAATTTACATGCCCCTTCCGGAAGAGGGGCCAGTGTAGACGTAGCCATTGAGTTCTATTTTTCCAACTTTGGACCAGAACCTCAACTAGTGGAGCTATCTCTATTGAAATCAATAGAGCTATTATTAAGTCCTTTGCATTTATTATTTTTTCCACGTTGTGTTTTCTTCTGTTGTTTGTTTCCATGTCTTAGAATGTAAAAGTCAAAGCTGAGATAGTGTTTCTTGCTAATTAGTCACCATGCAGCTCCATATTATTATGTCGTTTTATCAGTCAAATGTTTGTGATTGATGCCTAAGATTTTGGTTCTTTCCTAATAGCATTAAAGTATCAGGTGAAAAGGAGTCAAACTCACAGCATTTTTTAGCCTTTATAATAGCCCTAACTAAATTGTGGAACAAACAGTCCTACTGAAATGTGTTTAATTACTTTTCATGGCTAGCACAGAAGACAGACCCAATTATTCTGAAATGCTGTGCTACTGCATATTAGTTAACATGCTATATTGTACAATGAACATCAGAAATCACTATGAAGACATAAATGCTACCAGGTTCTGAGTTGTTTCAAGAAAAGTGAACAGTGTAAACTATTAATTGGCATATGGGAACTCTCATCTCTGATTAAGTATTATTTACATATATATTTTAAAATGGTGGTGTGTTTAACACCCAGAAAATATTTAATCACACCTATGTCCCCCAGGCACACCCTTCTAGTCTCTTGAAGTTGCCTTCAATAGGATTTGTTTTGCAAGCTGAAGGAGTAATTTGTACAGACAAAAGTTATACAGGGACACAATCTGCCCTCAAATAGCATTCCAGGTCACCGTGGAATCTCACCTACTGTTTACACTCCTAGCACAGACTAAACTTGAAAGGTTCTAGGGAGAAAACTAAACACAACAATACCAACACTATGTTTCCTGGCAAATGCAGTGTCCAAATATTCTGCAGAAACTCCTCTTTGATGATGGAGTTGAGGCACAAGGAGACCTGGCAGGCCATGCTCTGTGGCCTAGTTTAACCACTGATAAGGCACTGTCTGCCTTTTATTAGTAGCTATCTGTTGGTACACCTTTCCCTCTATTCTTCAGCCTTGTGTCAGATAGGTGTGATTCAAACACTGGCCCGGGGTGAGGAATTTGGGTGAATAAAGACTGTTAGTAGTAAAAGGGAGGACTCTGGACCACTCCACGCTAGGAGAGTGGTAACAGTCTAATTATTTTACAGAACACAGACGTGCTGAAAACTAGCTATCCAGGTTTTATTTCATAGCTCCCCTATGCTTATTGTCCCATTGCCTAATCACAACGTTTAGTTTAAGGCCAGTTTAACATTATGTGAGAAAGTCAACCTAAGATACTCAACTCCAGCTACGAAAATCACATAGCTTGGGTTGGTATACCTTAATTTGAATTTCTGTAGTGTCCCCACTGTGGGAGGTCAATAGGAGAAACTCTCCCGTTGACCTCCCTTACTCCTTGCGATTCCGTGGAGTATTGGGGTCAACAGGGGTGCCATCAGCAGTCGATTTAGCAGGTCCTCATTGGTGAGCATCAGTGTTGTAACATACTAGTTACAGGACCATGAGAAATAATCATGTAATCTGTTCTTGGGTTATGAGGCACCCACAAAAATCATGTGTTTACCCTCTTGGAAAAAATACATCTGCTCAGTAATTCTTAGCAAAGTATTTCGTATTAACCATTCTATTTCATCAGCAATCTCTTCACAGTGCAATGCATTTCAATGGGGTTAAAGAAGCAACTCCTATGCCTGTCCTTCCCCACTACCCTGATGGTCGGAAACATACACAACAAATGACATGTTTAAAAGGCCTTGAGGAATTAGGCACCCAAATTTAATTAGCTTCTTTGGGTCTGTTTGAAAATGGCAGCCTACGTCTTCGCATAATACATCATAATCCACCTGAATGTAAGCTTTTTAGAGCAGGGAGCATCTCTTTCTTATCTGTTTGTGCAGGGTTTGGAATAATGGGGCCATTAGGCATTAACATAATACCTAGAAATAACAATAATAGTAATTGCACATAAAGCACAAAGGAAAATTGATTTTCACTAGATGTAAGGTACGGTAAGAAAGCTAGGAACCGTTCAGTTTTGCTCCATAAGTTTTAAGTAGATTTACAGATTTGTGTGGGAAAAAAAAAAGAAAAAGAAAAGAAAAGGCAGCAACAGCACAGAGAAGATGCTGTCATTTCCTGGCCTGGACTCCACTCCCGTCTGCTCAAAGATTCTGCTGAAAGGTTTTTTGGGTCCTCTGTTTATCTTGTTTAAAAGGGAGAATTGGTCTTGACACTATGTGATGATGATTTGTAGAAAATGTTCTCTCAGAATATTAAGGGAATCACCCTCAAAGATTTTTAAAACTTAGGGTTTATCCCTAGACCAGTGTCCAAATATCAGGCTTGGTAACCTGGGGCTCCCAAGGGAAGAGGGAAGTCCAAAGGTTTCTAAGGCAATTATTACGCTTAAGAAAGTCAAGCTCTCTCTGGTTATGGAACCATTGAAGGAAAATCTTGGACTGCCTGGTAAATGCCAGAGCTGCCCAAAAGCAAGGAAGAACTTTGTTGGTCTGGCAGAAGTTGAGCCAAGGGTTTAATGTCTTGAACTAACTGGCATGTGACTCGCATCTTGGTGAGTCTCTTTCAGACCAAGTGGTTCACTTCCTCTCCTCCAACCCTCTTCAGGGGCTCTGGTAAGCCATTCTTCCTCTCTCGCAGCTTTTGTTACCACACTGAGAGATTGCTGTGCCCTCCCTGCGCTTTCTGGAAAGGTCTTTTGGATGGCCACACCCAATCCTGCAGTAGCTGGGAAGGCAAATTCCTACTCCCACTGCTGCTGTTAGCAAACTGAACTCTTGTGCTGAGAGACTACCCAGAACCCGTGTGCTTGCATTAGTTAAATTCCAGGCCATTCATCTTCCAGGAGCTTGATCCTACAAGTTGGTAAGTGGCCTCACCTCCAGCTGAGTTCAACAGGATTTGAGGGTGCTATGTACTCTGTAGGACTGAACCCCAAATTACTCCTTATTCTTGTGTGATTATATGGTAAAAGAGGCGTCTGAAAATTTTATTCCTGTATACCTGCTTAATCCTTAACCCTTTATTGCTCTCTTCCTCTCCAGACTAAATAATTTTGGGGTTGTGCTCTCCAATTTTATAGGTAATTCCTGAATCCCCACAGGGCTAGCCCAAGATTAGACTAGTATAATTCCATTGACTATAATGGACTAATATTGTATCCTAAAACTAGGTTAACCCTGTCAGGAACCAGGCCTCCTGCCTTTAGAATATTTCCTATTTATAGTGTCCCACATGACAGATCATGGCTATGTCATGTGTTTCTGGTCTCCCCTAGTGAAACCTATAAAGTAGAATGGGAAACCACAACTGATGTGTCTGATAATATGAGCATAAAAGGCCATTAACTGCAGGAAACATTTACATTTGGGAAGAAAGAAAATCACATATCTCATGTGACACAAGTAGAAAACTTTAAATCAGTCTCCCATCAAAGAAAACCGAGTGCTGTCACATGCTGACCTTTACAAAGACAAGGGAGTTGCACACATTGCCAAGAGCCACTGAAAATCAATACACATGGGCTTCATTGTATGCTTTATGGGAGATTATTTCTGCCATTTCATTACAGTAGTTCATGCAGTTACTAGTTCTGTGGTATAGAATTTTTAGAACTGACACAAAATGCTGTTTGTGGATTTGCTTTGATAACAGACACTATCTGCTGCAGAACATGTTAAGTCTGATTGGATTTTTCATAGAACTTAGTAGAGGTGTGGGAAATACTCCTAACAAATGCTCACCTTACTAGCTGGAGTGTGACTGTGATGGGTCCTGTGGCCATGGGAAGACTCTCTATTCCTTTTTTCAGTTGTGGAGGGGTAGATCACCAAACAGGAGAGGCTGCGGCAGTGCTACATACACTCTTCCTGTTCTCCTCACCATACCTAAAGTTTGTGTGCATGGCAGAGATAGAAGATATTGCTCCTT